>NC_087461.1:24215000-24537500 GCF_036321535.1 Camelus dromedarius | reverse complement strand
TTCCTCTCTCGTCAATTTTTTTGGAAGCTTTTGAGAAAGACTTGTGTTAATTCTTTACATGTTTGGTGAAATTCACCAGTGAAGCCATCTGGCCCAAGGCTTTTCTTTGTTGGGTGGTTTTTGGTTTCTGATTCAATCTCCTTACTAGTAATAGATCTATTTAGAATTTCTATTTCTTCATGATTCAGTCTTGGTGAAGAGGAGCCACTATGATAGTGTCACTTAAGTATGGTGATTACAACCATGATTACTGCTTGTTGAACACTACTAATAGGCTAAGCATGGTGCCAAATGCTTTACACAGAGTAGCTCGTTTGTTCCTTCTAATCCATTTACAATGTTAGTCCCCGATAATCCCAATCAATCCTCTGCTCAAAACCCACCAATGGCTCCCTAGTTTGCTCAGAGTAAAAATCAAGTCTTCCCAGTGGCCCATTGGTCCTATACAAAGTATCTCCCATTACCTCTCCGAACTTACCTCCTGCTGTTCTTACTGAGGGGGAAACTAGACTCAGTGGAGTTAAGCTTCTGATCCATTTCCACTCTAAGGGTAACCCTTCCAGCATGCCGGGAAGCTTATTTCTACTGGCCAAAGCATGAGTTTCTTGGGCAGTACAGAAGGCAACCATCCACAGCTGGGTAACTGTTCATTCTGCTCTTTGTCTACACTCCATGCTCACCCTTCTTGGCACAGTCTTTGTGAAGAGCTAGGATAGTTCAGTTAATTGGGTTTCAGCTTCCTTGGTTAGAATCAGATTCCAGCTATACTCTCTTGAAGCTACATCAAGGCCATGTTCATTGGAATCTGGTGTTGAAGAGACTCTTAGACACCTATTAACAGAAAAATTCTTGGAGGTATTCACTTCTATAGGCAACTGATCTCATTCAACAAACTGATTTTTATTTTCAACATCTTGAATTTGCATTGAAGTTAAGCCTTGGGAACCATCTGTAGAGGGCAGTGCTGCTGAGAAGCATCTCGTAAACTTGTGTATAAACATCTATCACCCCCTCATTCATCACATCCTTAGCTCTGCGTCCTCTTTATTTAAGCATTACTGGGGGCAACTCTGTTTGGCTGCATTTCCACTTTCTAGTACAAACCAGTATTCCTGCATTTCTCTAGAATGAACTCTTCCTTCCGAAAAGGAAAACTATGGGCCCTAATAGAATAGAACAGAATTCTAGGCTACAAAACAAATGCTCTATTAAGGAAGTTCTTTGCTAGACAGATGACTAGACATAAAAACAATTCTAATAGAAAGCAACTTATAGGTCCATGCAACAAATATTAGTTTTCTGGTTCCTTTTCAAGCTCTTAAGCAAAATCACAAACGGATGACCACCCCTCCCCCCCGTGCCAAAAAGGAGGCTATCTTAGTGAGCTGATGGGAATACCATCCCATTCCTTTACAGCCTTGATACTTTCTTATGCTACGTTTCTCCTTTCAAAAGATGTTAAGTATAGTGGCATGATAGTGCATGATACACCAGTGTACTCAGACAGGAATTTTCCAGTCCAGATATTCAGTTGCATCTCAACTGGAAAAGAGAGAGACGGCTTCTTGGATTCTCTTCGAATGAAGTAAAACAAACCGTCCTCATAAAACCATGAAAATTTACATTGTACAGCTTTGACTATTGAGACCATCCATAAAAGTCTACAGGGGAGGCAAAAATGCAAGACTCTCAGACAATTTAGAGCTGAGGACCATACAGATTCCAAACTAAGAAATAAAAGTTGAGTGTATAATTACATCAGATTTCACAGCATTGTTTTCAAGTGAGGTTACTCCTGCATTTACAATTCGGATAAGCATAATAAATATCTTCTGAGTAGGTGCTGATGTATTGGAGACAGAGATGTAGAGAAGGAAGAAGTCAGCCCATTTTGGAGCAGCACCTATTTCTAGCTCATCGGAGAGAATTTGGCAATCTGTCCATGACCTACTTGATCCTTTGCCCTCATTTCTTCATTTTCACAGGTGGTTAATAAAAGTGTAAGGTTTACTCTGTTCATAGGCAATGGCCTGGAGTGTTTAACCAAAGAGCCACCGAGGAGATTCCAATTCTTTGACAAGACCCATTTTCCCAGAACAACTGCTGCTGTAGAGTTGGGGTTTTCACCCTCTTGATTATATAACATGCAGTTGTACTTCAGTTTAAAAAAACCCTGCTGTTCCACTCACTGGGTACACTGGAACTTTGAACATTTCTTATGTACCAGGAACCACAGGGACCAGTTGCCTGAATGTGCTATATTGATCATGGGACGTTAGAGGGTTTTCCCAGCTAAAGACATGTGTTAACTTGATCCAAACTGCCTTTCTTCTTGCCCTCATAGCTCCTCCTTTCCAAGGAAAATAGATCTCTTCACATTAACACTTTTTCCAATATGAGGTTGATACATTTGGTTTTATAATTCTGCACCAGGGGAGGTGAGAATTTGGAAATTTGAGGCAATTAGAAGAAGAGGGAGTCTTTGCAAAGGGTGTATGACCTGCTGTGGGAAGTGTTTATGAATTTGTCATGGGAAGCTGGTTTGTGGGTCTCCCACATTCAGTTAAATGGAAAATGACAACCCAGGCAGCTATTAGGGCCTAAATACATAGGCATGATTTGGCTATCCATACAAAAAGAGAAATTTCCTCTCAAAGGGACCACCTGCATGAGGAGAGTCATTTTCTGTCACTTAAAACATCAAATTTAAAAAAAGATGTGTCTCACATTATTTATTACTAATGACTGTACTGCAATCTGCAAATAATAAACTGACCTTTAAAACTTATGTACCTTGTTTTTATATAAAACAATGTAAATCAACACATAAATTTATAAAAAGTTCAAGTGTGATATATATATCATATATATACACACACACATATATACACACACACATTTGTAATTAGAGCTAACTTAAAGTTATCTCTTTTAAAAATTCACTCATATATGGTCAAGTATTCACCAAAGACACCAAGAATTCACAATGCAGATAGTCTCTTGAATAAATGGTGCTGGGAAAACTGAATATTTATAAGCAAAAGAATGAAATTGGACCCTTGTCTTACACCAAACACAAAAATCAACCCAAAATGGATTAAAGACTTAAATGTAAGACCTGAAACCTTAAATCCCCTAGAGGAAAACAGGGGAAAAACTCCTTGACATGCGTCTTGGCAACAAGTTTTTGCATTTGACATCAAAAGCACAGGCAACAGAAGCAAAAATGAACAAGTGTAATTATGTCAAACCAAAAAGCTTATGCACAGCAAAGAAAACAATCAACAAAATTTAAAAGGCAGCCTACATATTGGGAGAAAATATTTGCAAATCATATATCTGATAAGGGGCAAATATCCAAAATATATAAGGAACTCATACAACTCAGTAGTTAAAAAAAAAAAAGAAAGAAAGAAACCCACAAATAACCCAACTAGAAGATGGGTAAAGGCCCTGTATAGACATTTCACCAAAGAAGACACACAAATGACCAATGGGTTTGTGAAAAGATGCTTCATATCACAAATCATCAAGGAAATGTGAACCAAAACCACAGTGAGATATCACTTCACAGCTGTTAGGATAGCTATTATCAAGAAGCCAAAAGAAAAGTATTGGCAAGGATGTGGAGAAAAGAGAACCCTTATACATTGTTGGCGGGAATGTAAACTGGTGCAGTCATTATGGGAAACAGAATGGTGGTTCTCAAAAAATTAAAAGTAGAACTACCATATGACCCAGAAATTCCACTTCTGGGTATATATCCAAAGGAAATAAAACCACTATCTTGAGGAGATATCTGCACTCCCATGATCACAGTGGTGTTATTCACAGTAGCCAAGACATGGAAACTACCTAAGTAACTGTCAAAGAATAAATGGATAAAAATAATGTCACATAGACACACGCACACTGGAATATTATTCAGCCCTAAAAAGAAGGAAATCCTGTCATTTGTGACAACATGGATAAAGTGCATTATGTACTTGTACTAAGTGAGATAAACCAGACCCAGAAAGACAAATACTGCATGATCTCACTTATGAATGGAACCTAAAAAAGTTGAGCTCATAGTAACAGAGTGATTGTTGTCAGGGCTTGTGGGTAGTGGGGGCAAAGGGGAGATGTTGATCCAAGGGTACATTCAGTTATAAAATGAGTAAGTTCTAGATACCCAATGTACACCATGGTGACTACAGTTAATAATAACATATTGTATACTTGAAATTTGCTAGAAGTGTAGATCTCAAGAGTTCTTAACACACACACACACACACACGAGAGATAACTACATAAGATGTTAATTAGCTAATTGTGGTAATCACTTCACAGTGTATACATATATCAACACATCAGGTTGTATACCTGAAATATACACAACTTTTCTTTGTCAATCACTCCTCAATAAGGCTAGAACAAAATCACTCTCACTCATTTCTTTCTGGTGTACTAACTCAAGGGAGGCAGAAAGGAGGCATTAGAGCTGGGGAGCTGCTGGCCATCAGGAAGTTCTGGCCACCTCCTGATTGTGAATGATGGGTGTGAGAAAAATCATACACAGAGAGGCCAAATAAAAGGTGAGGTCTTGTCTAAGGAGGCTCTTGAAAGGGAGCATCTATGCGTACACCCTTAACCAGTAATATTTGCTTTCTTATCTGGGAATCGGGTTCCTTTTTGGCTTGGATGGATGTTTCAGGAGAGACGCACAAAGGAAGCAGTAGGAAGGAAGAAGAGCAACTGAAGAGACTCTCCCAGATGGCTCTCAATCCTGGCCTTTCCCGAGGATTCCAGGATCCCTGTCTCTGGACTGAGTTTCTGCCAGGACCCATGTAACCTGGATATATAATACTTGAGTCTCTGTAGGGAGAAGCAACTTGGTGCGGTGATGTTGCAAGCTGACCTGGGTTATTCTGACCATTCAAAACTGCCCCAGTAAACACTGGTAGCCTCCAACAATTAGAGGCATCTGGGGGCTAAATGTCTGCTCACCCACAACTCTCTCCCTGGTGTTGTGTTTCAACAAAGAAAGTCTCATGTGAATTCTGCCACAGGTACAAACATTTGTTGGCAAGTGGGCATAAAAATAGGCATCTTGCCTGATTCTGAATGCTGGAAGAGGTTTCCTGACTCTTGTCCTTTTACAGAGGAGCCCTTGGCATGAATAGAATGATATACAGGGAGGTGATAATATTCTAATGGTAAACCCAGCAAGCTATGTAAGTCAATGGGGTGAAGAGCCCTTTGTCAGATGTGGGTTCAGGACCAAGTGGAGTGTAAGATCCAGGATCTTCTGAACTTGCCACTTCATTTTATAAAAGTGCTGGCCAGTCAAGGACTTTCAATACCATTCTTTTCACAACTGAAAAATGATTTCCAGAATCTGTTAGGCTAATTAACAAATCCTCTAGTTTGGATTTGGCTAGATTTGTTTGGAACGTTTGCTGTGGTCATCTTGGGATGCAGACTCCTGATTAGGATCCTTCAAATACTAGCTCACCACCTCTGAGTGTAGCCGCTAAAACTTTCTTTGCTCTCAAGAAGCAAAGGAAAAATGTGCTGGAATTTTGCCTCAGGACATTGTTGGGTGAGGATGGGGTGCTATAGCCATCCTGTAAGCACTTGTAGCAGACAATCTAGAGATGGTGGAGCAGGTAGAAAGAACCTGGTTCCTTGAAGATACCATGGAACTACTTCAAGTGCAACTCACTGTCCATAGGTATAGATACTCAAAGTGTTTACATCGAAGTACTGAAAAATAATCACAGATGTTTTAGCAAGGGTGATCCAGACCCAGCTATCCCAGAGGGAAATTTCCAGGTGGTCTCACAGTCATCTCAAATTCAATGTGTACAAAGGTAAACCAACTTGTCCCCCTAAATCTCCCCTCCACGTATCACGTAAGACGATTTTAGCTGCAAGAAACAGAAAAACTGAAATTTAGACACTATGTAAATGTGTTATCTCACTTAAAAACAAGCTCTGAGGTAGGGTGGCTTTGTAGTGGGCTGACTCAGCAGTTCGGTGAGGCCATGGCACATCTAGGTCTTCCATCTCTGCTTAGCCGTCCGTAACCTTGGCTTCACCTACGAGTGTTTCCCTTGGTGGCTATGGAATGGCTACCAGTATGGGCTGGGTCACGTGCCTCCTCCCTGTCCCACTACCCACTGCGCACTTTGGACAATTCCCCCCCCCCCAATGGTATTACTCTGTCCCCTTCTCTGCCACCATCCCTAATACCCAGTTCCAGGTTGGTACCTTCTCCTGGGCTCACCTGGCACTTGTGTGTTTACCTGAATTCAACCACTTATTAAGCTGCACTGTATTTATTCATATGTCTGGCTCTCCCACTAGACTGTGAGGAGCTTGAGGGCAAAAGCTGTGTATCTTTTTTCCCTCTTTATCTATGATAGGAAGTGCCTAGAACAATGCTGGACATGTAGAAGATATTTAACAATGTTTATTGAATAGATTAAAGGATGAATCAATAAAATCAAAATCAAAATGGTACATGAGCCTTCATATAGTCTTAACATTTCATTTTTGCTTCATATTTTCAGTATCTTTGTGATTCATTCTTGATTTTAGAAATGGATGGAAATAATTTAAGACCACGCCAGAGCATAGGGGCCAAGAACATTTTTCCCTTTGATGGCTGAAGTGTTTATTACTCAGGTTTGAGACCAAAGAGCTGGAAAATTTTATTTTGCAGTGAACTCATCCAGAGAAACACTTTTCTTTCAAGGGTCCTTCTAGACCATTTTCTGGACTCCTCAGGGAATTTCCCACATGGTGAAGAACTAACCTCTTCATGCTTCTGTTCCCCTATTTGCAAAATGAGGATACTGGGAGCTTTTATGATTCTAACACCATGTTGGAGAGAATGACTATTTATACAGAACTTTAAGAAATACAGGAGAAAATGGAGAATATTAATAACATAAATAATGATTCCATTAAAATGGAAGCCACAGAAAACAAAGAGATACATTCACCTCATTACTCTCTGTGACTTTAATAGCACGTGGAGAAGTATATGGATCATTTTGTTCACATTATTAAGACCCTGAGCTGTATTAAAGACACTGCCAAGAATGGCTTAATTTCCCTACACCCCCCACCCCCCGCAATTCTGGATTTACAATGCTTTTGGCTGAAGGAAATTTTTTTCTGATTTGCAAAGAACTCAATATCTGAAAGATATTTTTAGTTAATCTAAGTATAAAGCATGTGATTTTGCACTTAATGGGTTAGTTTCTAAGTCTGAGGTAAAAGCCAATAATGCACATATTATTGTCTAGTGAAGGGCTGTTAATGGAGAGAACAAAACAATTCGATTTAATAAGGAACAAATCATTTCCAGTGAAATGGTCAGCTGGTTATTTCTCCTGTGCTTTCGGTAGTTCCTGTCAAGTCTCACTTTGGAGCTTTGAAGTTTTCATTTGTTCCTCAGTTCAACAAACTTTAATGGGGAACTAACACATGCTGTGTTAGCCGCTGGGTTCGCCACGAAGAACCAAGTGCCCATTTTGCCTTGGTGTTGCTTGATGTTAGCTATGACAGGAGTCAGGCAAAAACAAAAACAAAAACACCCAAAAAACCAAACCAAACCAAAAAAAAAAAAAAACCAAAAAAACCCCAAACAAGAAACCATCTGCAAAATGAGGTCATCAATGCCAAAAACGGCATTTACATTTAGCTCATCCCTATGACTTATTATCAAAAAGCATTTACATAATGTACACACACTCTTCTTTCCCATCCAATTAAATTTCCATAAACCCTAACGATCGTGTGTCAGTTTCTCATAACCACAATCTCAACTTTTCCCCATGTTGCTGGCTCCTACCTCCCCATTTCCACGCTGTCCTTTATTGTTCTTATCTCCTTTCCCCCCAACTCACACTTATGTTTCAGCATTACTGCTGCCACGTGGGTCTCTACCTCTAAGATCAATCATTCATTCATTCACTCATTCTTTTATCTTTCAATTGTGCCAAGGACTTTGTCGGACCTAGAAATACAAAATGAATGAAAGTTCCTTCCTTCTCTTAAGGAGCTTGCCATCTGGCTGACAGAAACAGAACAGCGGTAAGAGCATGGGTGCCGTGATAGACATATGGGGTCCTGAGCAGGTGGTCAGTGAATCAACACTACACAAGAGCCAGGTCTCAAAGCTAGATGGTGTTCACCAGGTAAGCAAGACAGAGAAAGGTGTTCTTGTCAGCCGGTGGCCAAGAACCTGACTCCAATCGGCTTAAACAGGAAGGGCACCTCTCATCTCACATAACTGGAGGTCCAGAGGTCGGAGCTGCTGAAAGAAGCAAAGGGACAGAATCTTGGAAAGGCAGTGTCCTCTGGTGGCACTTGCAGGCTCTCAGGAGACCCTCTCACTGTTATAAGCCCAGCTGGCACCCCCACCCCATCATATTCCTCTATCTCAAAGGAGATGACCAGATTATTTTTTCAATACAACTTCCATTAAAAAGTTAAGGGAAATGAAACTAATGTAGAGAGAATAAAAGTGAATGTCTACAGAGCATAGATTCTCATTAGAAATCCATTTGCTGGCCATCTGTGTTCTGCTTCACTTTCAACAGAGCCGGGAACGCATGTCACAGCAGCCCAGCCCAGACTTGGAACTTCAGGCAGGGCATCCCAGGTAGGCTGCGCACTTCCCCCACTGCCACCCCTCCACTCCTACGCCCTGAGGTGTTCTTTGCTCTCTGGTGCTCTCTTGGAAGAAGACACTTTCCTAGCTGGCCCATAAGGTATTTTCCTGGCTGTGGAAGCATGAGTGCAAGCCTGTCTCCTAAATGCCTCTTTGACTTCGGAACTTTGAAACAAGATCTTCTTATCCCAGGCTAGTTTTTAAATCCATGTTTGCTTCAGGTATTTGCTAGCCAGTTGTTATAGCCAATTCTTCACTTCAGTGTTTCTGTCCTTGTGCTTGTGTGGGGCACCATCTTTCGTGTGGCTACCTGAATTATATTCATTGTCCTTAGAGACCAGAAGCAAAACCTTCTTCTGCATTCCAAAGGCTTCCTGTTGAATGACCTACGGGTTGTTTATTCCTGCCTGAGGGAGCTTCCAGTGTGTGGCTCCTCTGCAAGACACAAATGATTGACAAGTCCCAAGCCAAGGTTGACCAGCTTTCCCCACCATCTTTTTGGTTCATGAGGGTGCTCTTGGAGGAGTGGTTCTTCAGAAATTTCTAAGTTTCACAGCAACAGAGCTGCTTTGCCTGGACCGTACCCAAACCAGACATAATTCCCATGGATTCAGTCCTTTATCCAACAAGTATTTATTAAGAACAGGAAGTGTGACAAGGCAGTGTTCTAGGAGCTGGATTGCCATCTGGTTGTGAAGAAAACAGCCCTCATGGAGCCCCCCGCCTATCAAGGGAGGTAGACAATAAATAAGGTATATTAGTAAGTTATGTAATGTACAGATAATAATAACTGCAGGAGAAAAAAACTGAGACAAGGGAAAGGATATAAAACGTTGAGGGTGAGTGAATCCAGATATTCTGGGGAGGGTGGCCAGAAAGGATCTCGTTCTTATTTTGGGTTGATGCCTGCCTTAGTCTGTTGGGGCTGCTATCACAGAAGACTACAGACTACACGACTTATAAACAATGGAAACTGGAAGTTCGCGATCAGGGCGCCAGCATGGTCATGCCCCCTCCCCAGTAGAAGCCTTCTCTCTGTGTCCTCACACAATGGAAGAAGGGAGGGAGCCCCCGGATGCTTTTTTATAAGGGCACTAATCCCTTTCATGAGGGCTCCACCCATGTGACCTAATCACCTCCCAAAGACACCACCCCCTAATTTCATCACCTTGGGCATTAGGTTTTCAAATATGAATCAGGGGTTGGGGATGTAAACATTTATCTATAGCAATACCCATTTTTTAGTGGTTGATATTCTCATTGTTTATGCTGTTGTTTAACTGATGAATAATTCCATCCTACTCTCTATCCAGTTGTTCTCAAGCCTGGCTGCATCTAGAATCATTTGGGAGGGGTTTTTTGTTTGTTTTTAAATTGCTAATACTAATTGCTACACTAGCACTCTCAGAGGTTTGGATCTGATTGATCAGAGCTGGGACTATTGCATCAGTATTTTTAAAGCTCTCCTGAGAGAGATGCAACATGAAACAGTTTCTTTATTGCTCTTTGACCCTCACATTTTCTGAGATCCTTAATGAAAACAATGCCCAGTACCAGATGTGAAGGATTCCTGGTAATTCCTTTGTAAAATGAATGGTGGAGCACAGTGAAAAGGGAGAGGGAAGTTTCTGTGATGTATTGCATGTTTTTTAAATGACTATTTCATACACAGTAAGTCATGCCTTTTCAATCTCCTTCGAAATTTGAAACAAAAATCTCTGCCTATCAGCACTTTATGTAGATGTATTTCCCCTCCTACCATGTGAATAGAATCAATGGCACCCATCACATGTTAGGCTCAAAAGCATTAGTTATATACTTGGCAACACACTGAAAATCTTTCAAAATTCACCTTCAAGTTCCATGACTTGCCTCTCTAAGAAAGAAGGACCCAGATGGTTTTGTGAAGAGAGAGAGGTAGAGAATGGCAGAATGGCTTCATCCTTCCTTCTTTGGAACTATTTCCAACCAAATTATTTCCACCAAAGCTGAGAGCTTGTTGTCTTTCCTTTACTATAATATTATTGAGAGAAGACTCTGCCTGCTTTAAGGGATTCTTCATGGTACCATGCCTTCTTTGGGTGCTGGAGATTTCCCCCGCAACCCCAGTTTTCACTACGTGACACAGCAGTTTTGAGGTCTTAGTCACACATCGCTGTCTCCCCACAGAAATCATTATACAGTGGTTTCTTACATCCTGAGGATTTCCCTCTTAATCTCTTGATCTTCATCAGGGGGATTTTGCATTTGCCTTATCTGGCTCATTGACTAGTGCATCTGTCACATTTCTCCAGAGAAGTAGAACCAATAGAGTGTGTGTGTATCAATATCTATTATTCTCTCTCTCTCCCTCTCTCTCTCTCCCCTGTCTCTCTCTCTCTGTGTCAGTCTATTGAGAGAGATTTTAAGGAATTGGCTCACAAAATTATGGGCACCTCCAAGTCCTAAATCCACAGGACAGGACAGTAGGCTGGAAAGTCAGACAGGACTTGATGCTGTGGTCTTGAGGCAGAATTCCTTTTTTTTCAGGAACCCTCAGTCTTTGCTCTTAAGCCCTTTAATTGATGGGATGGGCCTGACCACATGACTGAGGATAATCTCCTTTACTTAATGTCATCTGATGGTAGACGTTAACCACAGCTACAAAATACCTGCCAGCAACACCTACGTTAGCGTTTGATTAAATGCCTGGGTACCATAGCCTTCCCAAGTTGACACGTAAAACTATCACAAAGAGTTCAAAGAAGTTTGAGATTTGGAGTCAGAAGACCCAGGATCTAGTCCCAGGTCTCCCACCAACTTGCTCAATAGATTGGGTTGATTTTGCTCTTCTGGAAATTTGGGGGTAGGGCATAGACAACAAGTTTCTAAGGTAGTGAAGTCCCATTCAGCCCTAAAAGCGTCAGAGCCTTTCAAGATCATGCAGCATCTGGGATGTTTTCTCCCCTTATCTTAAAAGGAGGTCTGCTCCTGGGTTATGGATTTTTGTTCTCCTTACCACAAGGGACTTGCAGCAAGTGAAACGGTGTCCTCTGGGGAAGAATGGCTGAAAAACAAATTGATGGAGTGACTCCTAGGAGAGCAGTTATAATGGAATTAACTGGAAGGATTTAAACTGAGGATGCTGCTACAGATTGTGACTACAAGAGCCTTTGCTTCAGGGTCCTCTGGGGTCCTTTGATTCTATGGGTAGCATGACTCCCCTGGACTCAACCCTGGTCTGATACCTAGTGTGACTTGTTCATGCTCAAAAGAGGTTTCCTGAGGACCACTGAATCACTTTAAGCCTCATTTAGACCATGGTTGGTATTAAATATTGGGTGCAAGTGTCAAGCCACAAAATCTATACAGTCGTCCCCCCCTTATGTGTGAGGTATACATCCCAAGGCCCCCATTGGATGCCTAAGTCCAGAGATGGTACCAAACCCTCAAAGCAGCATGTTTTTTCCTATACTAAGGGGAGAGCAGCATATAGAGTGTGGAGATGCTGGATAAAGCCCAGGCAGGAAGGATCAGGATGGACGGAGATTTCATCACATTACTTGTACTGGAGTGCAATTTAAAACTTATGAATTGTTTATTTCTGGAATTTTCCCTTGAATATTTTCAGACTTCAGTTGGCCATGTGTAACTGAAGCAGGAAAGTGAAACTGTGGACAAAATGCTACTGTACTTTGTTGACTTGGATCAAATCATCAATGTCCAAGTTCCTCTTCTTCTAAAGTATGCGTTCCCCTGACAGTGAAAATGCTGGCAGATAAATTTATTAAATGGTCACTCAGAGAGTTCAGAACTCTGACCCTGGCCCTGGACAGCAGAGGTGAACTGAGCCCCATTTACTCACTGGACCCGGTTGTTGGGAATCAAAGCTGAGCTTGGGTGTAAAGAAGGTTTTTTTTTTGTTGTTGTTGTTTTTTTTTTTCATTTTCCCAAGATCTGTATGTCACCTGTGACTGAACACCTTTAAAGAGAAAAAAGCTCATAATTTGCAACATATAATGGATTTCTAGAAGAAAAATGTAATTATCTGTGTGGCTGCAGACACACAGACATGCTGTACCCGGCAGGGTGCATGTGTGTCTTAGGGGAAGAGACCCCAGTTCACATGACTGAAGAAAGTACAGCATTGATTGCTGACTTCAGGGTCAGGGCAGGTTTGCAGGGCTGGGCACAGTGGCTCAGAGATGACACCGGAGACCAGCTCTTTCCACGTCACCTCTCTGCTTTTCCCAGTGTCACTTTGTTTATTTAAGACTGCCTGCCCTCATGGTCACCACGGGCTGCCCATAGTTCTTAGGGTGTCCACATCCTTGTTCAGCTGGAGGAGAGAGCTCGCAGGGACAGAGAGCACTTCTTTTCTGACCATACAACAAATCTCGGACTTTCTCTTATTGTCCTGACGTCCAAGGAGGTGGAACTTGTCTGTGAGACAAGTCAGACCCCACCTCTGGAGTGGACTTAAGGTTAACCCACCCACAGCAGGGGAGGGCACCATGGATTCAGGGGAAACTCAATGTCACGTACAAATTTATTTCAGAAATTACTGGGAGTCAGTTTTCCTTTTAAAATGTTGATATGAAAAAATTTTAGTTGAATTCCAGGTAATTTTTTTTAGCCATTACACATATTTCATTTTATATGGGGAGGAGGATGTTGAAAATTTAGAGAACAACTCATGAAATACTTTCTTTAGTTATCAAAGTGGAAAAGGGTGAGCATACTTTTTTCATTCTCCAAAAAGCAGTAAAAGTTCTCTTTGTCACTGAAGAGCAGATATGAAGCAAAAAATTGAAATAACAAAAAAGCTAGTCATTTAAATATCCATCCTCACCATTTCATTCCACTCCATTGACTTACTTTTCCTGCGACTAGCCACACACAGTAAAGATGGTGTGGGTGTGAGGACAGGTAACACAGGAGGATGCGATTTACCATTCAGTTGAGTATATAGTAAAGCATCACAATGGCCCTCTAGTAAACTTGGACATTCCATCTAGGTTCTGTACCTCTTACCTGAGCATCGGCAAGTCTGGGGAAGACCTGCTCACAATTAAGGTGGGGGATGGGAGAGAGAAGTTTTTTTTTAATCTAGTCTGTGTCTTTGAAGTAACGGGGACTTATACTCCACTTCCTAACTTCTACTTTCTGCTGCCATCCTGATTAGGAAGAAACAGAAGAGAGCAGTATGTGTGTGTGTGTGTGTGTGTGTTTGTGTGTGTCTGTGTGTGTCTGTGTGTTTGTGTGTGTGTACTGCCATCTATTACCACTCTTTTTATTACTGGGCTGATAGAAATTGCCCATTCTTACATTTTCTTTTATACAATATGCTGTTTGCCAAAGTCTGTGTGAGACTTATCTCTCCATCTTACAATCATCAACAGAGACCCAGAGACTGGCACACATAGAAGTCCCCAAACATAGGATGGGCTTATACACCAGGGCACACATTAGGGTCCATTGGAATTGACTGTTCATTTCCAATGATAAGATAAGAACCAAACTCTCCTTCTTATTAACAAGCCAGGGTGACCAGGAGCTATATGCCTTTGCATCTGGACTGGGCCCTGGAGAGGAAGCTGAACTTTTTTCTGAATGCTTTGCAAGTGGGATGGGAGAGGGAAAGATTTGCATGTGACATTGGGTCCCTTCCAGGCACTCTGTCCCTTCCAGAGTGTTCTCTTTGAAGAGATGAGTGAGGAGCAAAAGGGAAGAGGCTCTGATGTCATGGAGATTTGATGGGCAGTAGGCTGAGGCCCTTTTTCCAGGCATCACTTTCCAGGCTGCAGTAAAAACAGGAAGGAAGGATGCCCTCGCAGACCAGAGCAGATGGGTCAGGTCTCTGCAGGAGTCAGCTGCATCAGTAGACGGGATATCGGGAAACCAGCAGGTTGGGAATGACATCAGCCTGAAGTGGAAAAATCCACTCTAGCCCAATAAATATTAAAATAGGGAGCCTGGTGGGTATTTCAAAACACATTTGGAACCCAGAGTAAGAGACACTGTGAATTAAACCTCTATTCTGATTCCTTTCCTTCTGTCTTCAACCTCCTTGTCTTCAGGGAAAGATTTCCAGTCTTGTTTATGTTGCAGAAAAATGTGTCACAGCTCAGTGTTACAGCTCAGTTGTGACAGCAACCCGGATCAGGGCAAGAGACCAAGCAGCACTCGGAGAGTTGGAGAACTCAGGTTTATTACACCAGCAGGCTCAGAAGAGTTAACACTCCAAGCTCTGGACCCCGTCTGTAGGTTTACACAGGCTTTTATAGGCTGCCAGTTTACACTTTGCAACATCATATGCAAATTAGGTATAACAAAAGTTGACTAATTAGGAACAAGCTTTGTAGAAATGGACCAATCAGGAGTGAAGGAAATAACCAATCAGGAGTGAGCTCAGGGAACCAATAGAATTATAGGAGTAAGTTCCACTTTCCTAGAAGTAAGCCATTTCAGAGGCAAAAAGTGAGAGCCTCTGGGCCAGGAAACTGGATGGTGCTGGCAGGAGAGTAGTGGCCCTGCCTGGGGGTCCTGCCGGTCTTTTTATGGGGCTTCCCACCTCAATCACACCCTTTACCTTCTTCGAAGGTCAAGGTGGGAGCTCGGGCAGGTTAGACTTCATGCTAGGTATGTTACAAACTCTTCTCAAGAACCTGACACTTCCTTGCCATCTTGTCCCTGCAGCATTCAGTCCCACATACCAGGGCAGAGGGACATCCAGGGACAACTCTGGGGGGATCTGGGGGTGGCCTGGAGAACTATGGACATTCCAGGACTCTCCACACTTTTTCAAGGGATTAGCACAGCAGGTCAGTTCACTCCACTTGCCTCCCTTAGGGACTCTGCCCAATGCTTGGCATCCCAGACTTGTTTGGACTCCCCTCTTTGGTGGTGGTCCCCCAGCCTTAACTGGTAAGTTCAGAAAGAGAGGCAGAGGACAAGCTGTGCTATCAGAGCACACTCAGCCCCTGCAGGACAAGGACCACGTATTGGAAATTATACAAAAAGCAAATGGTTTCCCAAAATGTCTTCTGGTTAAAATAGTGAAGAGAGTTTCTTTCAAAGCCCATGTCTGTGGGTTTGCTTTGGAACAGTCTCTTGTTTGGGAAGGCTGGGGGTGGAGGGTCTTTGTGTTGGGATTCAACCTTTCTCCGGGGATCACAGGGAGGAAGGAAGGGAGCAGATGTGCACACGTCATCTGCCCAGCTGGGGCCTGTGGTCCTCCCCCTCCTCATTCCCGAGTGGACGTCCAACAGCACATGGGGCCAGCCCCTTAACAGATGTGCTGACATAGAAGTAATGTGTTAGGCAGACCTGCCCCTAATATGTGCAGGACCAGAGTAAGAGTGAAAAAGCCTGAGGCCAAGCTTCCCTTTCTGTGCATCCTTGGGTCCATCTTGCACCTTGAGGGGCCTGGAGCACCTGCATCTGGACACCTCAGCCTGCAAATCCCAATGCTGTCCTATCCATCCCCAAAGAACCACTCTTTGGACTTTCTTCCTCAGAGGAAGACCTGGCTGGTTTGGTCAGGGAATTCCTGGGTCCCAAGTCCCTGGAGCGTGGACTAGAAGGGGGAACAGGTGCTGGGTGGGCACATCCCAGGCCCAGGACTCCATGAGTGGAATTCTCTGGAGCAAATTACTTCAAGCAGGGATGCTGCCTGTCTGGGCCCAAGGGCTGGATGCTGTGTCCTACAGTTTCATGATGTCCCTGGGACAATATCAGTATTGTTTTGTATTTATACTTCTCATAGAGCAGGATGCTCTCATCTTTGATAGCCTCACAGTGCTTTAAAAATGCTTTTCCAGGGAATTCCTTGCTTGTCTTTCTATTATGACAGAGCTCCCTTGGTTTCCACGGATGTCCTAAATCCCACAACATGGGCCACAGATGACAGTCAATAGTTATCTGGGGTAGATGCATTTAGAAGACATTTGTGAATGAGCTCAAATGGCTTCTGTAAGAAAGTCCTTGGAGATGCTACCAATGAGTTTTCATACTAACCTTGCCTCCAAATTGTTCTCCAGGCCTCAGGTGGCCTTTTCCTAGATGTTTTCCTTATTTGAGCTGTTCATCCCCATCTTTCTGAGTTCCCAAGTGCCCAGCTCTTCAGGATGACCTCTTCCATGACTGGTTTCCATGATGGGGCTAGACCTTTCCCTTCTTCCCTCTTCCCTATCTTAGGTTTCACTCCCTCAAGGTCTGCTGTTGTGGACATGTTAGTGGCTGTTAATGACTCACCCCACAACACCTCTGCACTGTCATCAGTGGTTCTGGAACTGTATCTTATCTCAAGGACACAACTGCTGGTGATTCTGGGCACAGCAGCAGCACAGTGTGGAGGATGTTATTGGAAGGGGGAGGGCTCTTGGTGCCCCTGGGAGAGAAAAGGCCAATGGTGAGAAATCATCCGGATAGACTGAAACATGCATAGAGTCACTACTGTCCTCCTGACTCATTTCACGTCTCTGTGAAGACCTCTCTGTGACTGGGACGTGAACTTTGGTCATGCCTCAGTTCTGAGGAGACCACTACATTATTTATTTGTCCATAGAGTAAGAGTGTTGGCAACAGGGAAACTAATATGATGAAGTACTTGTTACTTAGCAGATGAACTCATAGTCTAGCTTTGATCTAGAGTAGATTCTAACCAGAAGAAGGGATGAAGCACTAGTATCTCAGAAGCCAGTTTGATTGGGGGGGAAGGGGGTGTCAGGGCAATGCCAGACGTAAGGATCTCACTGAGGGCTGCTAAACAAATGGCTCATTGGCTTGTGTGATACCCAGGGAAAGATTTCCCGCTCACCAGCCATCCCGAGGGGTGTCACTGAGGGTCCAAGACCTCAGGCAAGGTGGCTTCCAAGACGATCTGGGCTGTTGTTTCTTCTTAATGGCATTGTTCCCTGCCTTATAAACACAACCATTCCAGCCTGGTGATTCCTCCTTCCCAGAAAGGCTGGCTGGAACCAAACCTGGCTCCCTCACAGCCCGCTAATAGGTCTCTGTGGCTGCTAAACTCTGAGCACATCACAGAATACGAAGGATCTGACTCCAGGACAAGCATTCAGATTGTTTTCCTTTTTTTAAAAGGGAAGTTACACTCGATCTCAAAGGTATCATCAGATCTGTTCTTGCACCTTGCTTTGAAGAAGGATGGGGGTAGGATCCAGGCCAGCTGACGCTTGAGCAAGCAGGTCACACAGCCCCACTTGGACTTCAGAGGCTTTGATGCCCCTACAGTTTCACCTGGTTTTCTTCATGCTGCATCTCGGTTAAATGCTGTACCTTTGAAACCTCTGGGTACCGGTAGTTGCAAGCAACAGAAATGAACTCTGGTTGATTAAAACAAAACTGATCAAAGGATAGCCGTGTAGCTTATAGGTCACCAGGAGCTGGAGAGTTAGGCTCTGGGCTATACGACCTTGAAAAGCATTCCAAATTGTGGTAGAGAACCAGTCCCGTGAAGACAGTTCTATGGCCCCTGCTGGCTTAGATGCTTACAGTCTGCTCCTCTGGGTCTGCGGGCTCTGGACACTGGACATTGCTGCTAGCACCACGGCTGTTGCTGACCTGGGATGCACATTTGCCCAATGGCCACTGTTTCCAGTTCCATCAGTCTTACCACTGCTAGCTTCCCATTCAAAGTCTTGGGGAATGGAGGTGAGCATATGAAGTCAGAGAGGTCAGGAGCCTTTTCCAGAACTTCAGGTAAGACTGGGATAGTGAACTACTACCGATACATTCAGCATCAACACTGCCTCCCACTGAGACTCAAAGTCCCTAGATGTAGGAGGAAGGTTCAGAGACTAGGTGGCCAAAAAGAATGACAGGTGTCCACTACCCTCTGTTAGCTCTAACCTTGACTCTCATGTACTCACTACCAGCTTGAAGACATTCATTCATTCAATATACATTTATTGAGTACTCGTTAAGAGCCAAGCACTGTGATAATTTTGGGGCGGGGGTAGGATATAGAGATAAAAGAGAATGACCTTTCTGTCAATAGCCACTGATCTAGCTGGGAAGGTAGACAAAACAGGATAAAGAAGGTATAGTAGGCGCTTTGAGAGAAGTAAGCACTGGGGGTACTAATCAGAGGGGATGACACATAAATTAAATCTTGAGGAATAAGTGGGAATTGCCAGGGCAAAGGCAGGAGGGTATTTCATGAAGAGGAACTTCCCTGCAGCTGTGGATGGTTGCAAGGAGGGACCAGGTGGGGACTGAGGGTGGAGGGACTGACAGACAGATCATAAAAGCTTTGCATGCCCTACTGAGGAGTTTGGATTTTATACTGAAGGCTTTAGAGAATCACTGGGGAATTTTAAGGAAAACCATTTTAGAAACACCATTTCATCATGGAAATTGCATGGGACAAGAATAAAGGTGAGAAGGCCACTTAGGAAGTTAAAGGAATCTAGGGAAGAAATAATGACATAGAGATCCAGGAATACAATACTTTAGGAGATGCTTTGGAGATAGAATTGACAGGACTTGGTACCTGGTTAAATGTGGCTCTTTTAAGAGGAGGAGAAGTTACAGATGACTTCTACCTTCATAGGCTGGGCGATTATGGGAAGAGTGATATCATAAATGTGGGGGACAGAGGATGTGTTTGATTTTGGAAATGTTGAGTTTGAGGTGCCTGCCATTTATCTAGAAGGAACTCTAATTCGAAAAGACACATGCACCCCAATGTTCACAGCAGCACTATGTACAGCAGCCAAGACCGGAAAGCAAACTAAGTGTCCATTGACAGATGACTGGATAGAGAAGTTGTGGTATATGTATACAATGGAACACTACTCAGCCATAAAAAAGAATGAAATAACACCATTTGCAGTAACATGGATGGACCTAGAGATGGCCATTCTAAGTGAAGAAAGTCAGGCAGAGAAAGACAAATATCATATGATATCACTTATATGTGAAATCTAAAAAAAGAAAAGAAAAAAGGACACTAATGAATTCATCTATAAAACAGAAACAGACTTTCAGACATAGTAAATAATCTTATGGCTACTGGGGGAAAAGGGGTGGGAAGGGATAAATTTGGAAGTTTGAGATTTTCAAATGTTAGCCACTTTATATAAAAATAGATTTTAAAAATCCAAGTTTCTCCTGTATAGCACAGGAAACTATATGCAATATCTTGTAAAAACCTTTAATGAAAAAGAATATGAAAACAAATATATGTATATATATGCATGACTGGGACATTGTGCTGTACATCAGAATCTGACTCATTGTAACTGACTGTACTTCAAAAAATAATAAGAAGAAGAAAAAAAAGAAGAGGAAGTAGAAAAGGCCAAGAGCCACAAGGACTAAAATGTCTTTCATAGGAAGACATCATAGTGACCCTTATAGGAGGTGTTTCAATAGGGTGAGTCTAGGAAAGAAGGGAGGTAAGACAGGGAGATGAGGAGTGCAGACTGTTTTCCAGGAGGTTTGATTATGGAAGAAAAGGAATGAGATAGGGCAGGAGCTAAGGGGTAATAAAGGATCCAGGGGGGAACTGCTAAAATCTGGCCACTACTCCGTTTCCAGTATTTTATTACCAGGCCAGATACTGATCTTTGAATGCATGCAATCTACCGTCCTTCTTCCCTTTCCCTCCCATTATCTCAGCCAAGAATGAAGAGAGTACTCATTGAGGATTTAACAAATATTTAGTGAACTCCTATCATATTCCAGGTACCACTTTAGGTTCACCAGTGAACAAAACAGTGACTTGACTGCTGCTCTCATTCAGCCCAGATTTTCCCAGGGGGAGCATAACAAAGAAATAAATGATATGGTGTGTTAGTGATAAAATTTGCTGAGGAATAAGAGAAAAAGTAAGCAAGGTAAGTGGGACTGGGAGTGCCTCCAGGGCGCCATGCAATTGACACATTCAGTGGTCTGGGCAGAGTTCATTTCACTGCTGTCGATAACGGGCTTTTTGCCTTGCTCCGTGGGCCAGCCTGTGTTGACCATCTGCTCAGTACTTCAGCTCCCACCTGGCTCTTTCCATCCCCCATCCTCTAGTCTGGAGTCCTGCCTCTGAGCCCTCACCTGGTGCCCCGATTCTGGTGATGTAGTGCCTGCCACTGCTCTGATCGCCAAAGCCTTGGGAGCCCTGCCCTAGCGCTGCCTGCTGGCTGGAAACCCCCAACGTCCTATGCTGATGGCTGTCGGGCCTCAGCTGGGCCTCAGTCGGGCCCTGTCATCATCTCTGTGTGTTGTCTCCTGACCACCAAGCTGGATTTCCTCCCAAAACCTATCAGGAATTTTTTTGATTACAAGTGACAGAGAATGAACCCAAGCTTGCTCAAGCTAAAAAGAGAATGTAATGACTTGTAGCTGCAAACTCTAGGGGATAGACTAATTTTAGGCATAACTGTGTGATAAATGATGTTATCAAGGCTCTGTCTATGCTTTAAAAATTGACTTTATTTTTTAGAGCAATTTTAGGTTTATGCAGAAATTGAGCAGAAATTACAGTCCACGTACCCATCTCTTCCCACCTTTCCCTCCCACACTCCCCCCTCACAGTGTCCCCTATATTAACAGCTTGCGTTAGTGTGGTACCTTTGTAAGAACTGATGAGCCAATATTGATATATTATTATTAACTAAATCCATAGTTTCATTAAGGTTCGCTCTTTGTGTTGTACATTCTATGGGTTGTAACACATTTATAATGACATGGATCCATCCATATAGTATTGCACAGAATAGTTTCACTGCCCTAAAAATGCCCTGTGCTCCACCTGTTCATCGCCCTGCCCTCCCTCCACCTGAACCCCTGTATGGTTTTGCCTTTTCTAGAATGTCCAATGGCCGGAATCTCATCACATGTAGCTTTTAGCCTTTTCATCCTGGTTTCTTTCACTCAACAACATGCATATCAGTTTCCTCTGTGTCTTTTTGTGCCTTGAGAGTTCATTTCTTTCTACACCTGAATCGTAGTCCCTTGTGTACATATACCACGGTTTCTTTCTTCATTCACCTATGGAAGGAAATCTTAGTTGTTTTTAATTTGGGACAATTATGAATAAAGCTGCCGTAGACATTTGTGTGCAGGGTTTTGTGTGAATGTAAGATTTGAACTCATTGGGGTAAATTACCTGAGAGCTCAATTGCTGGCTTACGTAGTAAGATTATGTTCGGCTTTGTAAGAAACTACCAACTTGTGCGCCAAAGAGGCTGTACCATTTTGCATTCCCACCAGCAATAAGCAAGTCTTGTTCCTCTGCATCCTCGCCAGCATGTGCTGGTGGTGGTGTTTGGGGTTTTAGTCATTTAGCTGAATAGTCCAGGGGACGGGCTGACTTCCGGCACAGCTACACGTCAAATGACGCCATCAGGACTCGGACTTGCTCTCTCATGTCTGCTTTCCCTCCTCCCGGGTCAGCTCTGTTCTCAGAGATCTCCCTTGCCATGGCTCTCAATGGCTCTAGGATTAATGCCCATCACTGAAGTCCAGCATAGGGAGGATACCCCTTTCCCAGTCATTCTAGAAAAAGTCCTAGAACTGGGACCATGTATCCATCCCTGAACCATCCTTGTGGCCAAATGCCTGAGATCTTTTTCTTTCATTCATTTGGCTCGAGCCCCTCCCATGTGCCAGGCACTGTTCTAGACCCTGATGATGATTGGTTAGGTCTGAGTCACAAGTTCCAGGGGGTAAAATCTGTCCTTTACCTAAATCCCCATGAACTGCGGAGGTAAGTTGCCCCCAAGGTGGTGTTGCCAGAAGAGTGCTTGTTGGTCACGGGATGCTGGGCCGGCAGAACGACTGCTGAGTGCGCCCACCTGCCCAGCCGGAGGCTGCAGTTCTGTGCCCCATGTCACTCCAGTTCCTCCAAGTTCAGCAGCTGCCTGGGTCCTTTCTGGCTGGATCCTGAAGGAGGACACCATGGCAGACGGATGCTCCTGCCACTGAGAGGTGGAGGCTGCTTCTTTCCCTTTGAAAGTGGGCCACTCTGTGACTGCTCTGACTAGTCGGGTGTGATGAAGGTGACACTGTTCCTCTCCTGGGCGTGGCCTCTGGGAGGACGGCAGCTTTTGTCTTGGTCTTTGGAAGCTGCTCATCATGTTAGAAGCGTGAATACCTTGAGACTGCCGTGCTGGGAGAGTTCTAAGCCACAAGAAGGGACCAGGTAGATGAGAAGCCACGTGGAGAGGGGTTCCAGATGTGTGGGTGAGGAAGCCCCCGGGAAAGGGGTCCTCCAGCCCCAGCCACTCAGCTGATGCAAGCGGGTCACAGTTAAATGGCCCAGCTGAGTCCCTTCCAAATTCCTGACCCACCAAATTGCGAGCATCATAAAATAGTTGCTGTAAGTCACTAGTCTGGGGGCTGTTTGTTATGCAGTGATAATACCCAGAACAGACGGCAACTACTATAAGAACACAGTCCCCTGAAACTTAGTGCACCAGCACATTTGGCCCCATTCATTTGCTTGTTTTGATCCCTGGACAACTGGCACTGGTTGGTCCTATGGACAGTCCTGCACGTGCTGCTGACCTAATTTTGTCCTTATTCATCTAACTTCCTTTTTCAGAAGGTACGTGATATGCTTCAGGCTGCCTAGAAATAGGCTGCTGCTGGGAATCCTAAGAGAATGTTTTGGAGCTCAAAGGGCCCTGGGAGACCATCTCATTTTACAGAAGATTTAAAAAGACATAAGGAAGCTAAAGGGTGTGGCTGTGGTCAGGAGGAAGAGCCTGGCCTGGAACCCAAGGTGACGGTCATTTACACCACTTTCCAGTGAATAGTTATCTGTACAAATGTGTGGGCTCAGTAGTGGTGTGGATAATTCCAACTTTGCTCTGAAATACACTCTATCTTTGCCCTAACTCCCACCCCAAATAAACCCACTATTCTGATTGCTTCTCTCATGTAATTTATGATTATTTTAAGACAACCCAGGCTCTGGAGTTGACCATAGATTCAGGTCCCAATTCAAGCATTTACATTGCAAATCAAAACTACAATGAGGTATCACCTCACACCAGTCAGAATGGCCGTGATTAAAATGTCCACAAATGATAAATGCTGGAGAGGCTGTGGAGACAAGGGAACACTCCTACACTGTTGGAGGGAATATAATTTGGAAAACAGTATGAAGATTCCTGAAAAAATTAAAAATAAACTTACCCAGCAATCCCACTCCAGGGCATATATCTGGAGGGAACTCTAATTCAAAAAGATACATGCACCCTAATGTTCATAGCAACACTATTCACAATAGCCAAGGCATGGAAGCAACCTAAATGTCCATTGGTAGATGACTGGATAAAGAAATTATGGTATATATTTACAATGGAATACTACTCAGCCACAAAAAGAATGAAATAATGCCATTTGCGTCAACATGGATGGACCTAGAGTTTATCATACTAAGTGAAGTAAGTCAGGCAGAGAAAGACAAATATCATATGATATCACTTACATGTGGAATCTTAAAAAATGAAACAAATGAATTTATTTACAAAACAGAAACAGACTCACAGACATAGAAAACAAACTGACAGTTACCAAAGGGGAAATGTTGGGGGGAGGGATGAATTAGGAATTTAGGATTAGCAGATTCAAACTAGGATATATAAAATAGATAAACAACAAGGTCTTACTGTAGAGCACTGGGAACGATATTCAATACCTTGTAATAACCTATAATGAAAAATAATCTGAAAAAGAGTATATATAAATGTAAAACTGAATCACAGTGCTGTATACCAGAAACTAAGACATTTTAAATCAGCTATACTTCAATTTAAAAAAAGATGAAACCAGGTCAGCCATGTATTACCTTCGCAGTAAGCAACTCAGATTTTCCATGTGTCAGCTTCCTTAGCTATAAAATGGGGAGGTCTTCCTCTCTGGTATTTTTTCACATTTGTAGATACAGATATTACATTCCAGTGAGGTCTTGTAAGTAGACTGTTTCTCCCAACGCTGGCACCTGCCAAGTGTCCTGGGATTTAAATGCTTAGAGGTAGAGCTTGTGTCCATGAACAGGTTGTGTTCCAAGGTGTCCAGCATGCTGGACCACAACACCATCAGTCAGTGGGCTGAATGGCATTTTCAGATGAGGGAAAAAAGGTAAACTGAGGCACGGGGCTGGTGCCTTGCTCCACGTAAGGCCAATGGGCTGTTTGGGGAGGGAGTGTGTCCCACAGGGATGGGCTGGTCCACTGACCTGGGAGCATTTTCAGAAGGGCCTCGTGGTTGGAGAAGGTAAATTTATCTTAGACCACTTCCCTATGGAAATAAAATGCTTCTCCTGATGAAAGAAAGTGCTTTTCTTCATCCTTCTCTCCTCTCTTCTCCAATTTCCTTTTTCTTCCCCCACCATCCTGACTCCAGCCCTGAGACACATGAATAAGAGAGAAACCATCTGAGCAAAAAAAAAAGGGCCTACATGGAAGCAGAGATGGATGGAGTCTCGCTGCCTCTTTCCTGGAGCCCTGCCAGAAGTCCTGGCTCCCTGGTGCCCTGACAGTTCCTCTGCTCATTTGCTTTTTTGCCACCTTTTTACTCCTCCATTTTTCCTTGTCCTTCTGTGGGTTCACAGCACTTCCCACTCCTCACTCTCTCTCCCCAGCTGTCAACAGGGCCCCCTGGTGTGGGGGTGACATAACCACGGCCCCAGTGGATCCCCTGCGGCTTCAAGCCACAACACTCTCTCTCCATCTGACCAGCAGTGGTTCCCACGGCATTCGTGTGGCAACTATTTTTAGATGACCCTTTCAGAATTACAGCTTTGGCTGTCCTGAAATAATTTTGCATGCTCGTGAATGGTCAGAAATCCCAATAATAGCTACCCCTGGCCAGAGTTAAAGCACATTTTTGGAAATGAGCAGTTAATGATTTATGATGCTTGTACTTAGTAAAGGATTTTCATGTATCTTGGACTTAGAGAGCAGTTCTGACTTATAGAGCCAGGGAGGAGAACTGAGTGACAATGGGGCTTGGGTTTTCTGGTAGCAAACCTACTGTGCTTATATAAAGTATTGTTCAATTTAGTGCAATAGGATGTTGAAAGATATACAGATGGATAGAGATTTAATTGTGAGCTCTAGAAAGCTGGCCCAGATAGTTTGGGTTGTTCTTTGGATTGTGGGGGCAGTAGGGGATCAAAGAAGAGACAGGCTACTCATATCATCAGACACCTGCTGAAAATAGGTTGACAAATTTACATCAAGATATTATTTCTTTTAGCTTCCAGAAGTAACCCAGTAGAGCATGCATTTTGAATCCGTCATTTGTTTATTTAATCATTACTATCTCTTTGTTGTTTATTTTTCCATTAATTTATCCACTCACTCATTCAACAAATATTTATTGACTAGTGCCAAGCACTGAGCTATATAAAGTACAGGTAGACCTCATTTTACTCTGCTTTACTTTCTTGTGCATCACAGATACTGCATTTTTTTAAAAAAACAAAATGAAGGTTTCTGGTAATTCCAAGCAGGCCTATCAGAGCCATTTTTCCAACAGCGATTGCTCATTTCAAGTCTCTTGTGTCACATTTCGGTGATTCTTGCAGTGTTTCAAACTTTTTCACTATTATTCTATTTGGTATGATGATCTGTGATCAGTGACCTTTGATGTTATTATTGTAATTGTTTGGCTACCATGAACCATGTCTGTGGAAGACGACAAACTTAACTGGGAAATGTTGCGTGTGCTCTGACTGCCCCACCAACTGGGCATCTCCCCATCCCTCTCCCTCTCCTCGGACCTCCCTATTCATGGAGACACAATGATATTGAAATTAGGCCAATTAATAACTCTACAATGGCCTCTAAGTGTTCAAGTGAAGAGTCACACGTCTCTCACTTTGAATCAAAAACCAGAAATGATAAACTTAGTAAGGAAGGCATGTGAAAAGCTGAAAAGACAGCAAAACACTGGGCTTCTTGCCTGAGTTAGCCAAGTTCTCAGTGTAGAGTAAAGGTTCTTGAAGGGAATTTAAAGTGCTGCTCCAGTGACTACGTGAATGATAAGAAAGCAAAACAGCCTTATTGCTGATATAAAATTCAAGAGGTCCGGATAAAAGATCAAACCAGTCACAACACTCCCTTGAACCAAAGCCTAATCCAGAGCAAGGCCCTAACTGTCTTCAACTCTATGAAAACTGAGACAGATGAGGAAGCTGCAGAAGAAAAGTTTTAAGCCAGCATAGGTTGGTTAATGAGGTTTAAGGAAAGAAGTTGTCTCCATAAAATAAAAGTGCAAGGTGGAGCTGCCAGCGCTGATGTAGAAGTTGCATTAAGTTACCCAAGAGATACAGCTGAGATAATTCCTAAAGGTGGCTATGCTAAACAACAGATCATCAGTGCAGATGGCCACCTTCTGATGGAAGAAGATGCCATCTAGGACTTTCGTAGCTATAGAGGAGAAGTCAGTGTGTGGCTTTAAAGCTTCAAAGGACAGGTTGACTCTCTCAGGGGCTAATGCAGCTGGTGATTTGACACTGAAGTCAATGCTCATTGACCATTCCAAAAATCCTAACGCCCTTAAGACTGATGCTAAATCTATTCTGCTTGTGTCCTATAAATGGAACAACAGAGCCTGGATGACAGCAAATCTGTTGACAAATGGTTTATGGAATACTTTAAGCTCACTGTTGAGAACAACTGCTCAAAAAAAAAAAAAGGATTCCTTTCAAAATATCATTGCTCACTGAGAATATACCTGGTCACCCAAGAGCCCAGATGGAGATGCACAGTGAGATTACTGTTGTTTTTCTCTCTGCCAGCACAGCATCCCTTCTGTAGCCTGTGGATCAAGGAATAATCTTGACTTTCAAGTCTTGTTATTTAAGAAATACATTTCAGAAGGTTATAGTTGCCATAGGTAGTGATTGCTCTGATGGATCTGGGCAAAGTCAATTGAAAACCTTCTCGAAAATATTCACCATTCTAGATGCTGTTAAGAACATACTTGATTCATGGAAAGAGGTCAAAATATCAACATTAACAGGAGTTTGGAAGAAGTTGATTCCAACCCTCATGGATGACTTTGAGGGGTTCAAGATTTTGGTGAAGGAAGTCACTGCAGATATGGTGGAAACAGCAAGAGAACTAGAATTAGAAGTAGGTCCTGAAGATGTAACTGAATTGCTGCAACCTCCTGACCAAAATTTAATGGATGAAGAGTTGCTTCTAATTGATGAACAAAGAAAGCGGTTTCCTGAGATGGAATCTTCTCCTGGTGAAGATGCTGTGAAGACTACTGAAATGACAACAAAGGATTTAGAATATCATGTAAACTTAGTTGCCACATTAGCAGCGGCAGGGTTTGAGAGAATTGACTCCAATTTTGAAAGAAGTTCTACTATGGGTAAAATGCTATCAAACAGCATCACACACTACAGAGAAATTGTTCATGAAGGGAAGAGTCAACCAATGTGGCAAACTTCATTGTCTTATTCACAACCACCCCAACTCTCAGTAGCCGCCACCCTGATCAGTCAGCAACCATCAACACTGACTCAAGACCCTCCACCAGCAAAAAGATCGACTCAATAAAGTCTCAGATGAAGGCTAGCATTTTTTATTTATAAAGTATTTTTTAATTAAGGTGTGTATATTGTTTTTTTAGACATAACACCACTGCACACTTAACAGACTACAGTAGAGTGTAAACATAATTTTTATATGTACTGGGAAACCAAAAGACTCATTTTATTGAGATATTCATTTTATTGCAGTGGTCTGGAGCCAAACCCTCCATACCTCTGAGGTGAACCTCTAAGTTTATACAGGAAGATTCAATCACACTGCTGAACCACTGGCAGGGCAACTGTTAAGTCCAAATACTTCTTCAGTTATTTTGGCCTCATTTTGTAGGTTGTCAACATAATCTTCTGGATATAAATGTTCTTCCATGGTATCAAGACCTCCAGTCTCCTCCCCAACCATATTTCTCCCCACATAGCTTCTTCCCCCTGCTATGCAGGGTGTATTACTTCTATCATTCTTTTGCCAGTGCCTTCAACATCCTCACCTCCTGAACAAAGTCTGTGTCCACCTGGCAGACCCATAACTTGGATTACTCCAACTATCCACTTTCCCCAGCTGCACATGTGAGTATCTGAGACTTGCTGGAGGAAGTTACAATTGGACCATTGCTGTCGCTAAAGTCATCCACCCATTTATTCTGCATATCAGGCCTGGTTTAAGCACTGGTGTGGTGAACAAGATAGATGAGTCCCTTGTGTCCCTGGAGATTACATTCTTGTGGGGAGATAAACAATAAAAAAGGGGTAAATAAAAACATGATAGCCATTATTTCCCTGAAGAGAATGAAACTACATTGCTGTGAAAACCAATGACGAAATAGCTATCCAAAATTATGTATTTTGTGCATTGTAAATTAGGTGTTGAGAAAAGGCCTCTCAGACTTGGTGACTTGTGGGTTGAGATCTGAGTGAATAGGAGGAGCTAGTCATGCAAAGATCAGGGGAACAGCCTTCTCAGCTGAGGAAAAGAACTTGTACCAGTGTCCTGGGAATAAGCTCGGTGTACTCAAGATGGTCCAAAGGCAGCTGGAACACTGTGTATAAGAGATTCAGAGGTAGGTAGTGGTCAGATAAAAAACATTTGTGATACATGCACCCCAATGTTCATAGCAGCATTAGTTACAATTGCAAAGGTATGGAAGCAACCTAAGTGTCCATTAATAGATGAACAGATAAAGAAGATAGAGTATATATGTATACAAAGGAATACTACTCAGCCATAAAATGAATGAAATTTTGCCATTTGTAGCAACATGGATGGACTTGGAGGGCATTGTGTAAGTGAAATAGTCAGACAGAGAAAGAAAAACTGTATATCATTTATATGCGGAATCTAAAATATACAACAAACAAATGAATATAACAAAATAGAAACAGACTCACAGATATAGAGAACAAACTAGTTGTGACCAAGGGGGAGAGGGGCACGATCAGGGTAGGGGATTAAGAGGTACAAACTATTATGTATAAAATAAGTTACAAGGATGTATTGTACAACACAGGGAATATAGCCAATATTTTACAATAACTATAAATGAGCTATAATCTTTAAAATTGTGAATCACTATATTGTACACCTGAAACTTACATAATATTGTACAAGCAAGTATACTTCAAAAAACACACACACAGATGTGCACACACGTGTGCGCGCACACACACACACACACACATACACACAAATCACAGGGAGAAGCCAGAAAATGAGTTTGAACTTTACCAAAAATTTGAAAGAAGATTTTAAGCAAGCAAATGGTATGATCTGATTTCCGTTTCTAAAACCTTGGCTGTAATGTAGAGAAGGAATTGAGGAGATACAATGTGGAGGTAAGGAGACATTGAGGTCATTTCAGGAGCCCAAGACAGGGTGATCTGACTTAGAGAAGATGTTATTGTGGGACTGAAGAGGAGTAGACAGATTCAGATTCAATTCTGGAGTCAAAAGGACTCAAAGATGAATGAATGATGGAGTGGAAAGTGAGATAACACCTAGATGTGGAGCTTGAACAATTAGGTGGGTGGCTGTAGCATTTATGAATGTGGGGAGATAAGGTTTAAGGGAAAACACCAAGGATCTCCTGAGGTTCAGCAATTCCACTTCTAAAAATATTCCCAACAGAAAGGAGTGTTGATATCCACCAGAAGACATGCGTGAGAACTTTTGCAGCAGCTTTATTCATAACAACCCAAACTATAAATAACCTAAATGCCCATCAACAGAAGAATGGATAAATACATTGTGATATGTTCACAGACAGAATACACATGGCAGTGGAAAAGGTCAAACAACGGATACACACAATGATCTGAAAGAATCTCACAGATATTCTGTTGAGTGAGAGAAGCCAGACATGATTTGTGAAGTTCAAAAACAGGCAGAAATAATCAATGGTGTTAGAAATCAGAAGAGTGATTACTTCTGGAGGGGCAAAAGTATTGACTGGAAGAGGCATGAGGGAATTTTCTGGTAGAAACATCTGAATCCAGGTGGTGGTTCTACAGGTGTAATTGATTGAGCTATACACTTGATTTGTGTTAACCATGTAAATTACACATCAATTTAAAAACGTACACTTTTTTTGCCTTGTTCAGATACTTATTAGACATCCAAAGATGTCAAGTAATCAATAGGATATAGAAGTCTGTATTTCCAGAAAGATGTCAGGGTTTGAAACTGAGATCTTTCTTCAAGTTAACTTTATTGAGGCATAATTTATATATCATAAGATTTATCCATATTAAGTGTACAATTCAATGATTTTTAGTAAGTAGCTTGAATTGCATAAACACAATCCAGTTTCTGAACATTTTTATCCCCACAATAAGATCCCTCATGTCCACTTAAACTTAATCTCTGTCCCCACTCTCAGTCCCAGGTAACCACTAGTCTTTCTATATTCATAGATTTGTCTTTTCTGGATATTTCATATAAATGGAATAATATAATGTTTGATATTTTGTATCAGACTTCTGTCACTTAGCATAACATTTTTGAAGTCCATCCATGTTTTAACATATATCAGTACTTCATTCTTTTTTTCACCACTGAATAATATTCTACTGCATTGTAATGACACATTTGGTTTACCCATTCTCCAGTAGGTAAGTGTTAGAGTTGTTTCAACTTTTGGGCTATCATGATTAATGCTGCTATGGACATTCACATATTAGTATTTGTATGAATGTATGTTTTCATTCTTTAGGTTGATACCTAGAAGTAGGATTGCTTGGTCATGTAAACTTACATACAACTTTTTAAGAAATTGCTAAACGTTTCCAAAATGGCGGCATGACTTTTCACTCACACCAGCCATGTCCGAGCATTTTAATTACTCCACACTCTTACCAACACTTTTAACTGCACATCTTTTTATTATTATTATTATAACCATCCTTCTTAGTGGGTGTGAAGTGTTATCTCATTAATGGTTTTAATTTGCAATTCCACAGTGACCAATGATATTGAGCATGTCTTCACTGAAAATAAAGATCTAAGGATCATGGACATAGAAATATTATTTAAATATAAAAATAATACTTAAATATTAGTTTAAAAAATCAGAGGGCTGGAGGAGATCACCTAGGAAGTGTGTAGCTAGAGAAGAGAAAGAGGCCAAGGACAGAGTGATGAATTCTCCAACATGTCAAGGTCAGACGAAGGAGGAGCCAACAAAAGTCGCTGGAAAGGAACGACTCGCGAATCAGGAGGACAATTTCCTTAGCCCTCTAAGAGATCTGCCTTTCAGGGCATCCTCCCCAAACCACAATATTAATCTTTGTGAAATATAAATCTGACCATTTCAATCTCTCTTTAAAAGTCAACATCAAGCCCCTTAGTGTGGCCCTGTAAGATTTTCTGTGATCTGGTCCTACTCACACCTGTAGCCCTACCTCCTGCTATCCTCACATAAACATTCTAGACAGCAACACTAAACCACACTTGAGAGTGTTGTGATCCCTTGTGCTTCTGCAGTTTTGTACGTATACGTCCCTCTGGTGGAACTTGTCTTGGTCATCGTCATCTTGTCCCATCCCTTGCGTCTAACATAGTTGCTGGCAAATGCTTTGCACTCAGGCATATTTACTGACTAGTTGAATAAATTAATCAATGGATAAAGAGTGAATGTGGGCATATGACCTGCCTTCTAATTCAAAAGGCTTCTTGGCTTTTTAATATTTTTATTATCGGTCTTACTATCAGTTGCTACTTACTTTTCCCCTACTTACTTGTTCTTAAAAACTAGTACTTAAAATGCTGTTTATAGTGTTTTTCATGTAGGTAGGAAGTTAAATTGTTTCTTGATCCCTTATAATCAGTTTTCAGCCCAGGTTTCTGGGAAGCATAAGGTGTGGAACTGAAATGCGTGAGAATTATAAGCTTGGTAGAATATGTGGACAAACGTAGAGAGCAAAGGGTTGGGACTGAAGAGATCTGTGTTTTTGTTGGTTCTGCCTCTCGTGAGCTTGCCCTGATTACTTCCTTTTTATGAGCCCATTTCTTTATCTGAAAGCTAGAGAATAAACGTGATCTCTCAGGTCCCTCCACATGTCCCTTTTAAGGCTGGCTATGAGAGCATATTCTAGACACACACTGATGCTTTGCCAAAGAGAGGAATTTATTTTTTTTGAGGATCTCCATCTTTGCTACTTGCTCCCCTTCTCCACTACTCCCCCTCTGGGCTTCATAACTAAAATCTATTGTAGTATTTTATTGCATTTAACCTGTAATCACATTCTACCTTCTTCATAGGATTCCTATAACAACAAAATACAATCGTATATATAATGGCACTTGGGGAAATTAGAGAGTAATATGCAAATATGAGGCATTAACATCATTTCATTTCCTAGGAAGGGACCCTAGAATCCTCGTGCATCTAGACCAGCACAGCCCCCTGAAGCTGACTTTGGAGGGCATCCCAGTCCGTGCCCTGGTTCAGAGAAGCTCGGCAGAACATCAGCCACCCTTTTGCTTTACATTCTTCGGAAAAGAGTCTTCCCAGTCCCCCTGAATAAGCCACTCCAATGTCTCTTCCCCTTGCATTTGGGGAATTCTTCCTAGAATCATTCTGAAGCCGTCTTTTGTCCCCAGTTTTCTAACTCTTCTTTTAATGATACATTTCCCCCAAATGGATCTGGTATTCAAGTTCATTTTCCTTTACTGAGGTGTCATCTCCCTGCTTTTTGCCAAGGCCACCCCTAAATAGCTCCAACAGACATGTTTCCGGCCCATCACTAAAGGCCATTGGATTTGGAGGGACAAATGCCACTTATTATTTTTCCTGCTGACATATCCGGGACTATAGAATGACCCAACACTGAAATACAACCCAATTTTGCAATACAAGCCTCGAGACAGCAGGTGGGCGACATCTTGCCGGACACCAGCCTGTGCGGCAGCCAATGCTGGCTGGCTTGGGACTGAGCTGACTTGGCAGGTGAGGCAAGGACAGATGGGCTTCCATGTGCCACCAGGTGGGGATGACGTCTATTCACTGGTTTTCATGGAGGGATGTGTAGAACTGTGCCCACTGCATTTTGCTACCACAGTACCAGACAAATGAACTATTTCAGAGGAAATGCCCAAGGACAGCGTTCAGTCTGCAGACCCGAGTTGTCACTCCTTTTGAGCAAATGAAGACGTGTCTTATCCTTTGGGGCACGGGTCCTACTACTTCCTTGTCACCTTTACAACCATTTAGTAGATGTTTCTAACTCCCGATCCATCCAGACAGGCCATGCAAGACAAGCAGCTCGTGTCTGAAGATGCTAGTGTCTATGAGGGCCCCATTCATTACCATGGAAACTCCTCAGCTCATCTTCAATTCACTTTTCCCTCCTTGGCTCGTGGATCAGCGATACAATGATCTTTGAGTCTGTATATGGCAGGACATGTATTCTCATTATCTTAACACTTACTCTCATTACAAAAAGGTTAGTGTTGTTTGCAGTGAAGAAGACTGTTTTAAAGTAAGTTTAAGTGTGTGTGCGTGACCAGACCTAGTCGCAAATTTATGAGGGTGTAGCTGACAGTCCACTTACGTGATTCAGTGGCTCCAGTGGTGACAATGTTGGGTTGGCACCAATTGTCCTCTGAAAACACCAGATGACCAGAACCTCTTTTCAGGGACCGCGATAGTTCACTTTACATGTCAACTTGACTGGATCGGAGGATGCCCAGATATCTGGTTAGATGTTACTTCTGAGTGTGTCTGCAAGGGTGCTTCGGGATGGGACTTGCATTTGAATGGCAGACTGAGTACAGCAGCCCGCCCTCCTCAGTGTGGTGGGCATCGCCCAATCTGTTGGAGGCTTGAAATAGAACAAAAACGCAGCGGAAGGAAGAATTTGCCCCTTTTTTCTGTCTCATTGCTTGAGCCAGGATAGCTCATCTCATCCTCTCCTGCCTCAGGATGGGCTTCAAATCATCGGCAGCCTTGGTTCTCAGGCCTTTGGACTCAGACCCAGTTATGCCACTGGCTCTCCCGCATCTCCAGCTTGCAGACAGCAGGTCGGGGGCTCTGTCTCCATAACCATGTGAACCACGTCTTCACAGTAAATCTCCTTTCATATCCTACTGATTCTGTGTCTGGAGAACCCTGACTAATACGGGGTTCTCTGTCCCTGAAATGAATTCCAAAGCTTTTATGCAGTTAGCCTAACTGGGTGAGAAGTCTCAGGAAGAGGAAAATGTTGATCAGCCGTGTGGTTTCTGGAAAGAACACAGACTCTGGAGTCCAGCGAACCTGAAGCTGAATCTTGCTGTTCGATCTTGGGAAGTGGCACAGCCTCTCTTGAGTCCCAGTTTTCTAATCACTAGATGAGAATTATGAAAGCCACCTCTCGGGGCTGTGAGGCAAGTGAGCTAACAGGAGCCGAGTCAGCCTGGTCTACTTGCCACTGTGACGGACCCTGTCCCCACTGCTGCTCTGTCTACAGTGACATCTCAGGCGCCCGGTGGTTGGTCTGTTGCCAGTGCAGTTTCCTGGTGGGGCCAGGCACACATGTTGTCACCACACCCTGCACTGAGACTCCATTGTCACCATGAGTAAAACAACGCCATGTTGGTGGGCTCTCGTTTTTGCTTAACGTCTGACTTTAGTCAGGTTTGTGTGAAACTTGATGGCATCTCTTTAGCAAAATGCCCGAGGGATCTCTGCGTGAGGCTGACAAAGTTGAAAGAAAATATGATGCCCATCAACAAAACTGTATCAGATACATCAGAGTCGCTCTGAGGCTATCTGACTTTGGAAAGTTGGGTGTGGCTGTCTGCATGTCCCATATGAAACATAACATTAAATATTTACAAATATTTAAAATATTATCAAATAATATTTCAATAATAAAATATCTAATATATGTTATATAATGTTATTGTATTACTATATATTATATAAAGTATAATATTAAACACTATATATTTAATATTATACATATTATATTTATTATCAAATAATATTTTTAATAATAAAATAACATTATTATGCAAGCCTTCAAAATATTTGTACTTTACACACAGGTGTTATATGTTTCCATGAGTAAGAATCCTATTTTGGATTAACTAGGTCAATTGTAATATAAAATATCATGTATATTATACTTTCATATTTAGAGAACCTTCCATTTACACAGCACTTTACAGTTTAGAAATACTTTCATACATATTTGCTTCTCAAACAACCTTCTAAAATCGTCCAGGCAGGTCCTGTTATCCCTGTTTTGAAGATAGGCTCCAGCATGTGACATGACACCTAGTGAATGGCAAAGCCACGGCTGAAAACAGCTCTTCAGATCCCTGGTCCAATCAATACTTCCCCACGACACAGCACTGCCTCCCTGACAAGTGGATTAATTGCCCATCTTGGAGAGAGACGGGTTTAGAGACTGGAGGATAGATGTGCTTCATTGCCCTGCTCTTGCCCGTAGGGTAGTCGGAGTGTAGTCAATATCTGCTGAACGATGATGCCTGTGTGGAGAACTAGCGGCTGTAAGAAAATGAACACAGAAGATCAATAGTGTGACTGCGGTGGCGAAGGGAGGGTAGGTACGGTTAGGTCATCACACAGCCTACTGCAGAAACTGGGGCGCTGTGAGCATGAAAGGTGCCGTTATTAATAATTACACTGGGACATCGGGGGTAACCTGGTACTATCCCAGGGAAACCAGGTGTTTGGTAGTGTTAGACATAACAGTATTACAGGGGAGCAATATGGTACAAACAGAGGAGTGTGTTGAGAAATAAAACTTTTTTTTGATAAAATTACTGATTTAGCTCCCCTCTCCCACTGGACTGAGAGCACCATAAGGCAGGCATCCTCTGAATTGTTTTTTCAGTGCTCAGCACCTAGTAGGTGCTCAATAAATTAATCAAAACAAAGGTGGAGGTGAATATGAGTAGTGTTATATGATGATGGACCCTTAAGAAGCAGCTGCATCCTTCTTAGCTGACTGCTTTGCAAACCTGTCTGTGATTCAGAGTCTTGCAAATAAATCAGCATGACCTCCCAACCCAATACTCCAGCTATGAGGACACAGTGGAGCCTTTGACAAAGAGACGAAGGAATGTATTTCTTGAGGCCCTCAGTGATGGAGAGCCCACGTTAATTACCCCTGCTGGCCCGGCTGTGCTTCTGCACCACTTGATGTCCATACCCTAGGGGTGGTTCTCTTCTGCTTTTCCCCTCATTTCTACTTAGGGTGGCTGTCTTTATAGTTCTCATTGGTTTTCACTTCAAGTTATGACTTCTACCACTGGCAATTAAAAAGAAAACACATGCATGTGAGCACACGCACACACACACACACACGCACCATGTGTGCATGTAAAAATCATGCCACCAAAGAAAGAAAGAACCAAAAAACAGAGAGAGAAAACTGTCTACTGTTCTTCAAGGAAGTTGGCAAACTGAAGTCGGTTTTGATCAATGGAAACCAGTGCAAATGCAACTGATCTTAAAGATTCAAACAATGACCTAAACTATGGCTTTGAGCCCAGATCTCAGACCACCCACTAGCTCACAAATGTTGTGTTAGCTGGACATTCCCTTTTACTTTTTGGTTTATTCAGCAGGCTTCCTTGCTCCATAACTATATGAGAGTGGGTGTGACAGTGAAAGGGAGACAGAAAGTGATGGAGGTTGCCAGCGACTGGCACACTTAGCCCGGCCCTCTTTCCTCTGCTTGGGATTTTAAAGTTTGCTAGAGGGTATTTCAATTCCTTGCATCTGATTAGAGCTTTTATACTGACCCCAAACTTCCTGAAATCACTTTCTGATCTTCTTACTTAGAACCTGGAAGTGAGGTAGACTGCCAAAGCACAGAGATTTAGCTAAGCATTTTAGTATCTATTTTATGGGGGTTTCCCCCAAAACTCCAGGAAAAGAGTGGGGAAGTGATTCAAGGAAAGGAAGCCTGTTATTAACTTGGCCACCACAGTGGAAAACCAGAGCCTAATACTAGGGGGAAACTCTGGGAAGTGAACCCTCCCATTGAGGACTGAGGGAGCTGGGGTGTTTATACACCGACTCCCGTAAGTCATCAGTTGAGAGCTGCTACTGGCAGGTGCTAATTGCCTGTACTTCGGGCCTACTCAGTCCCAGGCTACAGTCTTCCTTAGTTCCAGAAGAAGCTCTATGTTAAGGAGATGCAGCTACTGAGAGTTGGAAGTCCAGGCTGGAACACACCATTGTAGTTAAGATCTGAGAGACAGGGCTTGGGCACTGTGACCAAAGCCCACAGCATGATGGGGCTGGTTCTAGAACAGCACATGTCTGCTTTTGAGAATCAGAGAATGGTCAGAGTTTACAGGACCCCTTTACGGGGCAAGGTGCAAGAGAGTAGCTGATAATAAGGGACACATGGAAGGGTCATTTAATCTGCTCTGTCCTTTTGGGTAGTACCTCCTGTGTAGGGTCAAGCCATTTACAGAAAGTTGGCTGTATCGATTTCTGGCTGCCATGTGGGTAGACAGTTTCCAGGGGAAGGCATGACACTACTGTCCTTCATTGTGGAACATGACCCCCATAACTGACCCCAGAGATCTGAACAAACAGCTGACAATCTTTCCAGTTTGGTTCCATGTTGTCCTATGCCATGGCTTCAGTTTTTCCTTCCTTCGAGCCTGGTGCAGATGTCCAGTCTTGCTCTATCTACCTGCTCAGCTCTGAGGCAGGTACGCAAACCAAACCACCATACCTGGTTTCAACAGGAGATGCTTCTGAACAAGCACTGTCCTGTGTTCACTGACCCCAGATTTGACTGGGAGCTATTATGGACTGAATGGTTTGTGTCTCCCGAAAATTCACGTGTTGAAATCTTAACTTCCAATATGATGATATTAGGAGGTGGGGCCTTTGGGAGGCAATTAGGTCACAAGAGTGGAGCCCTCACCACGCACTTAGTGCCTTTATAAGAAGAGACAGGAGGAGCTCTCTCTCTCTTCCTCTCTGCCTTGCCCCCGGCCCCCTCTTCTCTCCTCGCCACGTGAGGACACGCTGAGAAATGACTGTCTGCAAACCAGCAAGCTCGTCCTCACCAGACATGATCTGTGGGAGCCTCAATCGTGGACCTTCCAGCCTGCAGAACTGTGAGAAGTAAATACCTGTTGTTTAAGACCCCAGTCTGTGCTACATTTGTTACTGTAGTCCAAACTGACTGACAGGGGTGCTGATTGATAAAATCCAGAGTGAAATATACTCTTACTCAGAAACCCGGCCTTTTGAGGAGTAAAGCTCATTTATTTCTCCTTACCTCTCCCTTACTGCCTTCTTGGGCACCCCGAGTGTCTCTAATTGCAAGTTGATTCTGGCCTCTAGAAAGCCCAGCCAAGCTTCACCACCCAGCCCAGTAAACCTGGCTCTGCAGGGAGCCAGGATGTTGCTGAAGGCCTGGGAGTCTAGGCTTCTCCTGCAGGGTTTGTGGGTTTACAAACACAGAGGCCCACGCAAGGCATCTGACCCTCAGGTGCCGGCTCTCTTCCCCCCGGGAGAGCTGGGTGTATTTTCACAGAAATCTAAATCATATGTTTCTGTTTCACTGACACCAAATTCGTTAGCAATGTTGATTCCTTGCGAGCTTTTGAAGTTATGAGAGCCTCATGGATGGATTCCACAAATGTTTATTTTTGTGCTTTCCTTCTCAAACTAGCTTTAGAAATGTGCAGGCTTCATTTTCCCATAGCCAGTGACCCTGGGGCCGCGTGTTGGAGGCCCAGGGACTTCTCCACTCTTCTGCCGTGAATGAGCTCCTGGTGTCTTGTCTCCTCCTCGAGCCTTCTTCCTGCTCCCTGTCCTCACCGTGATCGGCCCCTGGGAACTGGCATGAAGACTGTGAGGGCTGCTGTGTCCCTCTGGGAGGGTCTGGGTCTAAACTCATCCTGGAGAATATTTTTCTCCTGAATACGAAATGTGAGAACGTGCTCCAGGCAATTTCTAGAGCTGATCCAAACAACTCACAGTGGGTCGCACCAGGAGGTGAACTACCATGAAAACTTGGCCAGCAGCTCCCTGTGAGCCCCTGGGGCCAAGGGCTGTGCGTAACAGACCTTCCCGTTCTACCAGGTCCACACAGTGCCTGGCATGTTGCAGCGCTTGACGTTTAAAGAATAAGCAGGTGTCTACTCGGTAGTTAAGAGAGACCCATATAAACATAAGTGACTAAAATACATATTCGTGCATGTGTTCATACATGTTAATCTCTCAACTTAGCATGGCCCAGTAAGCCCCCATCCTACAATGAATCAAGGTGGATTTTTTCCCTTCCACTATTTAGGAAAAAAAAGGACTTTCTCCGCTGTAATGCATCTATCATCTGAATGTTTGTAAGCATCCTTCTCACCCCCAAATTCCCAAGTTGAAAATCTAATGCCCAAGGTGATGGTATTTGGACGTGGAGACTTTGGGAGGTGATTAGGGCATGCCGGTGGAGCCCTCATGAGTGGGATCAGTGCCCTTATCAAAGGGACCCCAGAGAATTAGCTTGCCTCTTCCTCCATGGGACAATACAACAAGAAATCTGAAACATGGAAGATGGCCTTCACCTGACGACGCTGGCACCCTGATCTCAGACTTCAAGCCTCCAGACTGTGAGAAATAAATTTCTGTTGTTTAAAAGCCACCCAATCTGTGGTATTTTGTTATGGCAGCCCAAACAGATGAATGCTTAGTATAAAACCAACCTTAATTATATAAATATGCAGGGTTTGTCAAAGTGAGAAAAGCTGAGCTAATTAGAGTCATGCTCGCTGCTGCAACAGACACTGAACTTGCAGAAGTTTAACACAGTAGCATTCTCTCACTCACATAACAGCAATGGCAGGGGGAGAGGTCAGCCAGGCAGCCTCCTGAGTCCCAGGTGATGGAGGCTTCGCCATCTTCAACTTCCTGGGGGTGACCTACGTTCCAGACAAGAAGACAAAGAGCATGGAGGAGCCCTACCAACTTTTCTGAGCCGCCCAAGAAGTGGCTTCTCTCCTGTGAACGCGCCATCAGTAAGCTCCATCCCATGGTGGCAGCCAGGTGCACGCATGTGGTCCCCTGGCTGAGCAGTCACTTCCCAGAGACAGCTCCACTTAGGGAAAGGGAGTGTGAATTTGAGAGGGACAACTGTCTCTTCCACAAAAGGCAAGAAAATTTCAGCCTAAATTCCCAAAAGGGATGGAGAGACAGATCCCAACTCCAGCATTAAGAAGGCATAAGAGACAAGGGCTTGGGAATGGATTGTCCCCAAAGACAGACCTCCTGCCACCCTCCCCTAGCACCCTCGGCCTCACAAACACTGTGAAGCAACAGAGAGCACAGGAATCCATCTCTGGGGAGCGAGGGGGTGTATGTGTGTGGGAGAAACTTCCTTCCAGGATGCAATGTCTCACGCTCAATGTTTCTATTTAATAACATTGAGCACTATCTGTAGCATATTGTTTTCTCTTTATTGCTAGGAAATGGTTTTTTAAGCTAGTGAAAATGCAGAGGGTAAAGTAAAACTGCTATAGGCCTGACTCTTCAAAATGACTTTCAGTGACTCCCTCTACGTCAAAGTGGATCTTTAAACCCAGAGATTCAGAGCTGGTTAAATATTTGACGGAGGTGGTAACCCCAGGTGGTGGCTGTCTTGGTGGTTATTAGACTGCAACAAACGCCCTTCTGCTTCCTAAGTGGGTTCTTCTTCTTCATACACAGATGTCAGATAACCTGTGGAAGATGCAGCAGAGACACGGACCTCACATGTGGCCAAGTCTATTAGGGACCATGACGATAACGATTTGAATAATGACAGGAGGTGACTTCATGACTTTACAGAGATAGGCTATTTGTATCTTCGTCAGTTAAGTACTCAAGATCATTTTACAGATGGGGAAGTGAAGGTGCAGAGAGATTAAGTAATCTGCTCCAGGTTACACAGCAAAGAAAGCATGACCCCACTTCTCACCCACTTCCCACGAATGGTCGACAGCATCGCAGTAGTAATGCCCATTGCAGTGGGATGACAGGGGGAAAAAGCTCAAGCAATGACCGGCATCTGGCAGCAGCAAAACACAGATTCTGTTCTACCACATTACATTTTTCTTTGCTTGCTTTCAAGAGTACCATGGATACTTTATACATTATAGAATATCCTAAATGCTTTTAGAAGCAACTGTTTTTTTTTCCCCCCGATCTGAGGGAATGAGCTAGTTAGTGGGAAGAGAGACCAAGTGGTAGCTGTTTGCTATCATTTTCTGGAGAATAAATTTATTTGGAGCAGTAGGGACCCAAAGTTTAGGGCAGGGCACAAAAATGTATATACCTTTAATGATAAAACACTCAAGAAACCAGGAATGGAAGTGAACGTCATCGACCTGATAAAGAGCATCTGTGAAAAACTCACAGCTGGTGGAGAGGGTATAGCTTAAGTGGTAGAGAGAGTGCCTAGCGTGAACGAGGCCCTGGGTTCAATCCCCAGTACCTCCATTTAAAAAATGATTAAATAAATAAACCTAATTACCTCCAACATCCCTACCCCAGGGGAGAGGGGGAAGAAAACCTCACAGCTAATATTCATACTTAATGGTGAATGACTGAAAGCTTTCATCCTTAGATCAGGAACAAGACAAGGATGTCTGCTCTTACCACTTCTCTTAAACATTGTACTGGTGGTTCTAGACAAGGCAATTAGACCAGAAAATCCAGCCTGGAAAGGAAGAAGTAAAACTATCTCTACTTGCAGATGACATGATAATGTGTATAGAAAAACCTAAGGAATCCACTGAAAAACTGTTGGAACTAATGAACAAGTTCATCAAGGTTTCAGGATACAAGATAAATATATAAAAATAATTGTATCTGTATAAACTAGTAATCAGCACTCCAAAAATGAAATTAAGAAGACAATTCCATTTACAATAGCATCAAAAAAAAAAAAAGAATAAAATACTTGGGAATACATTTAACAAAAGAGGTGCACACTTGTACACTGAAAACTATAAAACAGCAGTGAAAGAAATTAAAGAAGATCTAAATAAATGGAAAGCCATCCCAGGTTCATGGATTGGAAGATGTACATTGTTAAGATAGCAATACTCTGGTCTATTGGTTCAATGCAATCCTTGTCAGAATCCGAGCCACCTTTTTTGAGTTTAAGACAAACTGATCTTATAATTTATATGGAAATGAAAGGGGCCTAGAACAACCAAAAGTAATCTTGAAAAAAAAAATAAGGTTTAATGACTTACATTTCCTAACTTCTAAACTTACTATAAATCTACAGTAATCAAGACAGGGTAGTACTAGCGTAAGATAGCTATTATACATCTATGGAATAGAATTGAGAGTTTAGAAAAAAAACCCTTTACATTTGTGGCCAATTGACTTTTGACAAAGATTCCATGAAAATTCATTGGGGGAGAGTGGCCAAGATGGTGGAGTAGAAGGACGCTCTTAGCTCACCTTCTCCCATGAATACACGAAGAGAGACATCCAAGGACCACCCAGCCAGTCAGAACACCGGCTGAACTTTGACAGAACTTCGCCTTCTTCAAAAGAAAATTCAGTGGAGAAGAACAGTTGTTTCAATAAATGGTGCTAGGACAACTGGGCAGTCACATGCAAAAGGATGAAGCTGGACCCTACCTACCCCATAATTAATCCAAAATGTAAGAGCTAAGATTATAAAACTCTCAAAAGAAAGCAAAAGAGTAAATCATCTTGGCCTTGAATGAAGCAATGAATGGCTTCCTAGATATGACACCAAAAATACAAGCAGTAAAGAAAAAAATGGATAAACTGGACATTACTCAAACTAAAAACTTTTAGGGTTCAAAAGACTCCATGAAGAAATTGAAAAGACAACCCACAGAATGGGAGAAAATATTTGCAAATTATAAATCTGATAAGGAATCTGTATCCAGAAGATATAAAGAACTCTTGCAACTTAACAATACAAAGACAAATAAGCCAATTTTTAAAAGGGCCAAGGATTTGACTGCATATTTCTCCTAAGAAGATATACAAAAGGCCAAGAAGCACATGAAAAGATTCTTAAGATAGTAGTCATTAGGGAAATGCAAATCAAAACCACAATAAGATACCACTTCACAACCATTAGGATGGTTAGCGTTAAAAAGACATTTGATAAGAAATATTATTGCAGATGTGGAGAAGCTGGGACCCTCATAATTGCTGGTGGGAACGTGGAAATACTTCAGCTTCTTTGGAAAACAGATTGGCAGATCCTCAAAACATTTAACATAGATTTACCATATGATGTGGCAATCCTACTCCTGGATATGTCTGTACTAAAGTTCTACATGAATGTTTGAAGCAGCATTATTCATAATAGTGAAAAAGTGGCAACCACCCAAATGTTCAGCTGCTGACTGGATAAATGTTACAACACAGATGGGCTTTAAAAACCTTCTGCCGCCTTAAAGCAGCTAGTCACAGACACCACATGTTACGAGACGTGTAAAAGAGACAGACCTATAAAGACAAAGTGGGTTAGTGCATGTTAGGGTCGGAGGGAGGGAAGTATGGGGAGACACTGCTAATGGAGATAGGGTTTCTTCCAGGGGCGATGAAGATGTTCTGGAATTACCAGTCATGTTTGCACATAACTATTGTACACTTAAAAAATAAAAAATAATAAAATAAAATTTTAAAAAGTATTTCATTTGAAACTATTAGATATTCCATAGGGGAGGGGAAAAGGTGGTATAGACAGCAGTTGCTGATGGAGTCTAAGTCTTTTGGATTATTCTGTTCCTTAAAATACTTGCCTGAGGACTTCTCAGATTTGTTTAAGACAACAGTGTCTGGGGGAACCCTTCCACTTGCCATTATTTTCTCATGTTTCCCAAGTGGCCCTGCAGTTCACTGATGAACTGGACCTGATAGGGCCTGACAACTTTTCAATTTTACTTGGGGAAAAAACTCATGTTTTTACTGTGAACAAGAGCGCAAGCTGGAAGGTGCTCTGGCACCAGTGGGGAATGACCCATCTACTAGATAAACCATAACTATGAAATTGATGTTAATCAAATCATCTAGTCTAGTTATCTCATTTTGCAGAAAGGGAATTTTTTAAGTCTTTCATTCTCCACCAAATATTTACATTAATTAAAATAATAGGAATGAATGCTTTTTAAATTCTCAGGACGGTGGGGGAAAGCATCACTGAAGGCAAAGCGTCAGTGTGTCATATCGGGACATTCACAAACACATTTCTAACTTAATTTTAAAACGCTGATGTCTCCCCTGAGGACAGTTTAAGGAAGTAGGTCAGGATTCTTATTTTAGAGGCAAGAAAATAGGGCCAAGGGAGAGGCCCGAAGCCCAGGCCTGAATGTGTGTCCCTGGGGCAGGTTTTGTCCAGCGTGCCCCAAATCAGAGGGCCCCAGACCCTGCTCGGACAACATCATCTGACCGCGAAGGCCATCCCCTCTGAGCACGAGCTAAGAGCCACTGGGTGGCCGGGTAGTGGGAGCAGCACTGGGCCCCAGAAGACCTGCACTCTGCTCTCAGCATCACGCAAACAAGTGCTGTATCAGGAACGTCGCTTCATGCTTTTCAGTCTCTGTTTCCTTGTCCGTCAAGCAGGGAAAAACAGGTTTGACTCTCCCCACCTCTCCAGGTGGCTGAGGATCAAAGATGAGACTGGCTGTGGAAAGTGGGGAGGCGCAGGCAGCCCTAGGCCAGCACCACCACTAGTGTGTTTCATCCGCCACAACAATGGGAACCAGCATCACCACCCAAAGCCGACCTGCCCTTCTGTGGCCTACGTTGCCCACTTCACAAAAGCCATGTAGTTATAAACCGAGATGCGCCCTGTATGATGAGGGGCAGACAGAGAACCAGTCAGGCCTGCATTTACCCAACAAGAAGCTAGTCTCGTGGGCAGAGGTTTGACTTAAGGATGATGGCTGGTACTATCTTCTCGCCACTCACTCAATCATGCCATTACCGAATCTGTGAGGATGGAGATTCAAATGTATTTCTTCTCCTGGATTTGGGCAAAGACCTCCCCAAAACTACAAACTGAAAAAACAACCTTTCAGTAGCTGAAAAGTTTCCTCCGAATCCGTAGAACCCGTGTGCCAGAAGATTTCTGTGGGGTCTCAGCAGAATCCGCATCGTTCTTCAGAAATAACAGAGCGGTGTGCTCCTACTGTCTAGCTGGCCACCACCGGGGGTGTCCAGAGGGGACTTTGCTGTTTTTCTGAGTTCTGGTTTGGGACTTAGCCAGGACTTCGCAGCAGACCACATCCTTTCTATCTGATCCAAAGACATCTCAATGCTACTAATAACAAGTGTGATTTATTTGGCACCTGCTATGGACAAGTCACTTTTAACAGTTTATTCTCAGCTTCATAAAAGCCTGCCTAGTGGCAATATCACACCCATTTTACAGAACAGGAAACCGAGGAGAGGCAGGATTCAAGCCCACGACACCTGCCATCTGAATCTGTTGTAGTCTTTCCACCCCACCACGTGCTGCCCAGCACCCCTGTGAGTCATCTCAGGGCTGCCAACCCTTTCTAGCTCCTTCTCCCCGAGTCAGACTTAGTGACTTGTAGCAAACAGAATGTGATGGAAGGGTCACTATATCACTTGGGGAAAGCACAGCAAACCCCTCCTTGCTCTCTCCTGGATCATTTGCTCTGGGGGAAGCCAACTGCCATCTCATACGGACACTCAAGCAGCCCTCTCCAGAGGTCCACATGACGAGGAACTGGGCCTCCTGCCAAAACCCACTGAGAGGGAGCCACCGTGGAAACCCAGTCAAGCCCAAGGTGATTGCAGTCCCAGCCAACATCCTGATCACAACCTGGGACAGACACCAGGCCGGAACCACTCAGCCAAGTGCTGGATGACCTGGCAAACACTGTGAGATCATAAATATTTATTGTTGTTTTAAGGCACTAAACTCTGGGGTAATCTGTTACATGGTGACAGATAACTAGGGCAATCTCCTAAATTGATCTGATAATTTTCTTATATTTTTCTATCCTACAGAACTTTCCCTTTCTTTTGATTTCCTGGGAGATTTCCTTGATTTTATCTTCCAGCCTCTTTTTATAAAAATTTTTTTATTGAAGTGTAGTTGATTTACAATGTTAGTTTCAGGTGTATCTGCCAGCCTCTTTTAATTTCACTTGGTATATTTGTAATTCCAAAGGTTCTTTCTTGAGCCCCGGTGGCTTCTTTTTTTGCACATAATCTGTTGTTGTTTTAAGGATCATCTCTCTTCTCTCTGAAGATGTTAATGATTTTTTGTATTGTCTCTGATTCTTCTGAGTCCCTTTCTTTTCCGTTTCTCTCTCATGTTAGAAGTTGTCCTCAAACGTCTGCTGAGCCTTCCTTGTCTGATCGTGTGCAGGAGAGAGGCAGTAGGAAGGGCGCTGGAAGCTCTATGAACTCTCTTTGTGAGGTCTGGGGTTTGCCAATGAGTGACTTCACTACAGGATAGCAGGTGGACCACGGCCTCTTATTGTAAACACCCTGACATCAATATTTAATGCTCTTTTCTCCGGTTTAGGTCTTTGAAGACGGGTCCTCCAGTCTCCTGCCTTGGGGGTACCCTGGCTGTATGGTAAACATAGTGGCTTGAAAATTAGACACAGCACTACTCAGAGAGCCAGGAAATACAGCTCATTTTCTGTCACTGATCCAAACCTGTGTCTCTGGCCTCTAATGCTATTTTGCAGAAAGAAAACAAAACTTCTCTGGTTTTTCCAGGTTAAGATGTCCCATTCAGGTCAGTTTCTTTGGATAAATGTTCCACTTTCCAGTTCTCCTCCCTCAGCGCCTTCCTGAGACTGAGCCTGGATTTCTAGGAGAAGGGCTGCGGGGGCAGGGGATAAAGGTTTTGGAGCCACGTGCTGCCCTCTGTGCCCTCACTGCCCCTGAGGAAGACCGGCAGGTCTGGATCCATCCCAGGCCTGCTGTCTGCTGAGAAGAGCTCCAGCCCCTCAATGGGGCATGGCTAAATAAGAACCTTCTCCCAGATGCTGGCAGAAGCCCCCAAGCCAGGCAACCATGAACCCTGATGTTCTGCTCTTTCCATTCAATCCATTTAACATGCCTGGTTCCAGCATTTCAGTGCAGGATAATGAAAACAGACCACAAGCATCTGCCTATTTCCCCTAGCTCAGTTTCCCACTCTCTCTCTCTCTCCTCCAGAAATGGCAAGGGATTTCCATTATTTCTGGCAGCTCAAAGACCTTCCCTGACTCCCACATTCTTCCAGCCTTTGGTTGCCTTCCCTCCCCCTTTTCACATTGGGGCCATGATGGTGATTGATTACCGGGAGCTTTTCTGAAGAACAGCCCCCCATCAAACATTTTCAAAATGTTTTCCACATAATACTGCCCATGCTGGAAAGTGAGCATCCTTAGAGATAAAGCTTTGCTGGCTCGCATGGAATTGCTGGGCCCAGGGACATGAATGGTGTAGAGGCTCTGGGTGCATATTTTCAACTGTTGAGGGGGCGTAACATAATAAGCCAATATCCTCCATTATAACCATGGGGTGAACGTCATCTGATTAGCAGAAGAGAGCACAGATTTGAGCAAGATTCTAAACCTGTCCAGAGAGAAGCTAGTGCAGGGTGTCTGGTATTAGGGGAGGGGAGAGGAGAGAGGGGAGGAGCTCGGCCACCGGGAAACTCAGCAGTCAAGACCTGGGCTGTGGCAGAAACCTGGAGTTTAGGAAGAAGAATCCGAGGACACAAGAAGTGTCAAGACAGCTAAAGTGACAGGTGGGCATAATTTTAGTCTCAGTCGCCACTAGGGAAATTGCCAGAAACTACAGCCCAAAGTGAATATGAATTTTGGACTCACATCCTGAAACAAAGCTCTTCTGAGTTACTTAAGAGAAAAAATTTGAGGTTAAAAAATAAAAGCAAAAACCCAACAACCTCTTGTCTGCAACTCTGGTCATTTTGTTCCTTAAGCCTTTTCCCAGAAATGGTTTTGGAAATCATTAAGCCTTAGGCTCACTGTTACAGCGGGCCTGGTTTCCAGTCCGTCACCCCAGCTTCTGCAACTTCCCAAAGTTATCAAAGAATCTGTGTGCTTTTCTTAAGTGATACTGATGGGCTAGGGGAGAAAATCCTGTCTCCTTGATTCGGTCAACTTGGAGGATTTCTTGCTCTTTGACAAGAAACTGACTTTAAGCCTCAGACCACTTTGGGGAACCCAAATGCACCACTGGAAACAAATAAAATCAGAATCTCTGGAGCGGGGCTCAAGTATCAATAGTTTTTAAATGCTCCTATGTATATGTATTGTGTGTGTGTGTGTGAGTGTGAGTGTGTGTATATGTATTTTGTCTTAATTAATAGACATTTTAAAAGATGTTTTAGGTTTACAGAAAAATTGAATGGACAGTACAGCGAGTTCCCATATACCCCCTTCTCACTCCCCCCAGTTTCCCCTGTTATTAACATCTTGCTAGTTTGGTATATTTGTAATAATTGATGAGCCAGTATTGATACATTAACTAAAGTCCATGTTTACATTAGGGTTCACTCCTAGTGTTATACATTCTATAGGTTTTGACAAAATATAAAATGAATATAAAATGACCAGTATCCATCAATATAGATCATACAGAATAGTTTCACTGCCCTAAAAATGCCCTGTGCCCCACCTATGCCTCTCTCTCTCCTTCCATCCCCCAGAACCTCTCTATAGTTTTGCCTTTTCCAGAGGGTCATCGAGCTGGAATCATATAGTATGTAGCTTCTGATATGGGATTCTTTCACTTAGAACATGTATTTAAGGTCCCTCCATGTCTTTTCATAGCTTGAGAGCTCATTTCTTTTCATATGTGAATAGTCTATCTTACATGCCTCAATAGTATCCCGGTGTATGGAAGTACCACAATTTATCCATCTGGCTACTGAAGCACATCATGGTTGCTTCTGAGTTTCAGTAATTACAAATAACATAAGCGACCATGAACATTCATGTTTCGCTTTCTGTGTAGATGTACAATTTCAATTCATCTGGGTGATTGCCAAGGGCTGTGATTGCTGGATCACATGTTAAGAGCATGTTTAGTTTTGTAAGAAACAGCCCAACTGTCTTCCAAGGTGGCTGCACCATTTTGCATTCCCACTGACACTGAACGACAGTTCCTGTTGCTACACATCCTCACCAGCATTTGGTGCTGTCAGTGTTTTAGACTGTGGCCATCCCGATACATGTGTGTAGTGGTATCTCATTGTGGTTTAACTTGTGATTTCCTGATGACACACGGTGCTAAGCATCTTTTCACACACTGTGTTGGCATCTGTGTATCTTCTCCGGTGAGGTTACTTTTCAGATCTTTTGCCCATTTTTAAATTGGGTTGTTTCCTTATTGCTGGGTTTTAGAAGTGCTTTATATATTCCGGATACTAGTCCTTTTCAGATACACGTCTTGCAAACATTTTCTCCCAGGCTATTGTTCATCTTTTCATTCTCTTAACAGTGCAAAAAAAACAGCAAAGGTCCAGATCAGATTTTTTTAATTTTAATAAAGTCCAACTTATCCACTTTTTTTTCCCTTGAAACATACCATCAGGGTTGAGATCCACAGAGTAACTGTGGCCTGGATGCATATTTATTTTACCATTGGTCTCAAAGGCTGTTTCTCTGGGAAATTCAGCTCTATGGATCATGAAATAAGTAGGAAACACCCTACCGTATCCCCACTGCAGATGTCTGCCTGAAATGCACACAAAGTCATGAGAAAGGGAAATGGTCAGGTTTATCTGGGTTCACACCTTCCAAGATGGGGAGCCTGGGCAGTCATATGAAGGGACCACAGGATGGAAGACGGAGGAAGAACGTGGGAACAGAGCCCCTGGGTTGGAATGTTTGTCAGCAGTGCTGCAGGCCGAGGCCTCTGACATTCGTAGCCATTAACATGTGCCATGTCTTCCACAGTCTGAGTGGAATTTGTATCCTTTTTTCCTCATGAGCTTGCTGTCTCTTCCACAAGCTGGGATTCATCAAGAGACTCATGATTTCTTTTTAAACTACTTTTTTAAAAAGTCCAATCTGTAGGACTGTTTCACCATTATGATAGAGTAGGAGTAGGAGCTGTGCTTACAGGTGTCAAAAGTAAAGTGATTTTAACAGCAAGAAGAATGAAACAGAAAAGGAGAATAAAGAAGGGCCCTCCTTCTTTCAGCTGTAATGTGGCTCCCTAATCTCTCCCAGCTGCCAGGACTCACCGAGCAGAGGGGAGCCTCTGTGGGGCCAGAGTTCCTTGACTTGCAACAGCGGCCCAGGCACAGCCCAGTCCTGGGAGGAGAGCTTTGTCTGCTGGAGGAATGGGTCACCTGTCTTCAGTCTTGGTGACACCCTGCTGGTGACCATCATTCCTTCTCTCCTGGTCACTCAGTGCTGAGGATTGATCTCTGGGATCTCTGAACACTCTCTGAACTGCCATGTGTGATGATCGCCTGAGAGATTAGGCTGTCTTGGGGAGAAATGCATCATGGGAGCAAAGTGGGAAGCAGATGAAAGGTGATTAGACAGCCTATGAACTCACTTACAAGGTGGCTGCCATGGGGAGGGTATAGCTCAGTGGCAGAGTGCATGTTTAGCATGCATGAGGTCCTGGGTTCACAGTGTCTCCATTAAAAATAAATAAATCTAGCTACCTCCCTGCCTCTGGCAAAAAAAAAAAAAAAAGTATATATTAAAAGAATAGAGGTGACTGTGACAGAGTCAGCTAGACCGCTTACAATCATCTTTACTCTTCATACTGTGGTGAAATAAATATAGCAAGAGTTGTAGCATTTCGCTGTTCTTATGTGACTGGTCGGTGACAGTAAGTTCATTCACACTGTTCTGCAACTTTTACTATCATTCATCTCTAGGACTTTCTCTTCATCCCAAACGGAACCTCTGTACTCACTGGACACTAACTCCCCATCTGCCCCTCTCTCAGCCCCTGGCAACCACCATTCTACTTCCTGTTTGTATGAATTTGCCTACACTAGGCACCACACAGAAATAGAATCATACAGTATTTGCCCTTTTGTGTCTGGTTGCACTTAGCCTTATGTCTTCAAGGTTGAATTTTAATCTTTTTTAAGACAACAATATTTCATAGCATGGATATATCATATTTCATTTATCCATTCATCCACTAATGGACATTTAACTATTGTGAATAATGCTATAAACATGTGGGTACAAATACCTATTTGAGCCCCTGCTTTCAGTTCTTCTGGTGTTTACTTAGGATTGGAATTGCTGGATCATAGAGTAATCCTACATTTAGCTTTTTGAGAAATGACCATAATAGTTTTCACAGCAGCTTCTCCATTTTATATCAGCACCAGCAATGCACAAAGGTTCCGATTTCTTCACATGCACATGAACACTTTTTTAATTGACGTTTAATAACAACAAGGTCCAACACTTGTTTTTTCAGTTTGTTTTTTGAAAATACCAACCCAATGGGTAAGAAGTGGTATCTCATTGTGGGTTGATTTGCATTTCCCTAATGATTAGCGATGTTGAATATCTTTTCATGTGCTTGTTGGCCGTTGTATGCTTATTTGGAGAAATATCTATACAAGTTTTTTGCTCATTTTTGTAGTGGGTTGTTAGATTTTGTTTTTGTTGTTATTGTTGAGTTGCAGGAGTTCTTTATATATTCTGGATATTTATCTCTTATAAAACATATCATTTGTAAATATTTTCTCCCATTCTGTGGGTTGTACTCTTTTTTGATTCCACCTCAGATATGTCCAGTTTAATTTTTAACTATCCAACTGGGCCAGGCATCCCCTCTATTTTTTTTCTCCTGATTTTGTCAGGGATCTGTCTCTGGGTAGACCCACCTTTCTGAAGCTGGGCTATAACCTTTCAACATAAACAGTAGAAAAATCATTTGTTAGTGGAGTCTCCCATGACCTCAAGCACTTCGTTAGCTATCAGTTCAAACCTGTTCCTTCTTATTTGTGTAATTCATTTATGGTATTTATTTTGTACAGCAGTTTACCAAGACTTTTACTATTAGACTCTTAGAAAGTTAGACGTATTTTTTTTTGTTTTTTTTTTTAACATTTTTTATTGAGTTATAGTCTTTTTACAATCTTGTGTCAAATTCCAGTGTAGAGCACAATTTCTCAGTTATACATGAACATATATACATTCATTGTCACATTTTTTTTCGCTGTGAGCTAACATAAGATCTTGTGTATATCACCCTGTGCTGTACAGTATAATCTTGCTTATCTATTCTGTATTTTGAAATCCCAGTCTGTCCCTTTCCACCCCGCATCCCCTTGGGAACCACAAATTTGTATTCTATGTCTATGAGTCTGTTTCTGTTTTGTGTTTAGGGTTTTGTTTTGTTTTTTAGATTCCACATATGAGCGATCTCATATGGTATTTTTCTTTCTCTTTCTGGCTTACTTCACTTAGAATGACGTTCTCCAGGAACATCCATGTTGCTGCAATGGCAGCATGTTGTCAGTTTTTGTGGCTGAATACTATTCCATTGTATAAATATACCACCTCTTCTTTATCCAGTCATCTGTTGATGGACATTTAGGATGTTTCCATGCCTTGGCTATTGTAAATAGTGCTGTTATGAACATTAGGGAGCAGGTGTCATCCTGAAGTAGGGTTCCTTCTGGATATAAGCCCAGGAGTGGGATTCCTGGGTCATATGATAAGTCTATTCCTAGTCTTTTGAGGAATCTCAATACTGTTTTCCACAGTGGCTGCACCAAACTGCATTCCCACCAGCAGTGTAGGAGGGTTCCCTTTTGTCCACAGCCTCTTCAGCATTTGTCATTTGTGGATTTTTGAATGTTGGCCATTCTGACTGGTGTGAGGTGATACCTCATTGTAGTTTTGATTTGCATTTCTTTGATAATTAATGATATTGAGCATTTTTTCATGTGCCTATTGATCATTTGTATGTCTTCCTTGGAGAATTGCTTGTTTAGGTCTTTTGCCCATCTTTGGATTGGGTTGGTTTTTTTTTTTTCTTATTAAGTCATATGAGCTGCTTATATATTCTGGAGATCAAGCCTTTGTCAGTTTCATTTGCAAAAATTTTCTCCCATTCTGTAGGTTATCTTTTTGTTTTACTTGTGGTTTCCTTTGCTATGCAGAGGCTTGTAAGTTTAATTAGGTCCCATTTGTTTATTCTTGCTTTTATTTCTATTGCTTGGGTAGAATGTCCTAGGAGAACTTTTTTAAGATGTATGTCAGATAATGTTTTGCCTGTATTTTCTTCTAGGAGGTTTATTATATCTTGTCTTATGTTTAAGTCTTTGATCCATTTTGAGTTTATTTTTGTGTATGGTGTAAGGGAGTGTTCTAGCTTCATTGTTTTACATGCTGCTGACCAGTTTTCCCAACACCATTTGCTGAAGAGACTGTCTTTATTCCATTGTATATTCCTGCCTCCTTTGTCAAAGATTAGTTGACCAAAAGTTTGTGGGTTTATTTATGGGCTCTTTATTCTGTTCCTTTGGTCTATATGTCTGTTTTTGTACCATGCTGTCTTGATGACTGTAGCTCTATAGTATTGTCTGAAGTCTGGGAGAGTTATTCCTCCAGGCTCTTTTTTTTTTTTATTCAGTAATGCTTTGGCAATTCTAGGTCTTTTGTGGTTCCATATAAATTTTATTATGATTTGTTCCAGTTCTGTGAAATATGTCCTGGGTAATTTGATAGGGATTGCATTAAATCTGTAGATTGCCTTGGGCAGTGTGACCATTTTAACAATATTGATTCTTCCAATGCAAGAGTATGGGATATCTTTTCATTTTTTTTACGTCTTCTTTAATTTCCTTCATCAGTGGTTTATAGTTTTCTGTATATAATTCTTTCACCACCTTGGTTAGATTTATTCCTAGGTATTTTATTACTTTGGGTGCTATTTTAAAGGGGATTGTTTCTTCAATTTCTTTTTCTGTTGATTCATCATTAATGTAAAGAAATGCAACTGGTTTTTGAACATTAATCTTGTAACCTGCTACCTTGCTGAATTCTTTGATTATTTCTAGTAGTTTTTGTGCAGACCTTTTAGGGTTTTCTATATATAGTAACATGTTGTCGGCATATAGTGACACTTTTACCTCTTCTTTTCCAATTTGGATCCCTTTTATTTCTCTCTCTTGCCTAATTGCTGTGGCTAGGACTTCCAAGACTATGTTGAATAGGAGTGGTGATAGTGGGCATCCTTGTCTTGTCCCAGATTTTAGTGGGAAGCTTTTGAGTTTTTCACCATTGAGTACTATGCTGGCTGTAGGTTTGTCATTATATCTTTTATTATGTTGAAACTAGAAATCAACTACAGAGAAAACAAGGAGAAAAAAAGGAAAGCATGGAGATTAAACAACACACTATTAAAAAACCAATGGGTCAATGATGAAATCAAAGTAGAAATTAAAAAACTACCTTGAGACAAATGAAAATGAAAACACAACCACACAAAATTACGGGACACAGCAAAGGCAGTGCTAAGAGGGAAGTTTATAGTGATACAGGCCTTCCTCAAAAAAAGAACAATCTCAAATAAACAATCTAACCCACCAGCTTAAAAAGTTAGAAAAAGAAGAGTGAAAAACCCCAAAAGGCAGCAGAAGGAAGGAAATAGTAAAGCTCAGGGAGGAAATAAATAAAATAGAGATTTTAAAAACCATAGAAAAAATCAATCAAACCAAAAGCTGGTTTTTTGAAAAAGTAAATAAAATTGATAAACCTCTGGCCAAACTCACAAAGAAGAAAAAAGAGAGAGCACAAATAAGCAAAATAAGAAAGGAAAATGGAGAAATTACAACAAATAACATAGAAATACTGAATATCATATGAGGATATTATGAAAAGCTATATGGAACCAAACTGGATAACCTAGAGGAGATGGACAAATTTCTGGAAACATGCTGTCCACCAAGACTGAACCAAGATGAAACTGACCACTTGAACAAATTGATCACTAGAAATGAAATTGAATTAGCAATAAAAATCCTCCCTAAAAATAAAAGTCCAGGACCAGATGGCTTCACCGGGTAGTTCTACCAAACATACAAAGAAGAACTCATACCAGTCCTTCTTAAATTCTAGTCTGCTTTGTACAGTCTTTAGATCAGTTCTCATCTCAGCCATGAGTTTACCAATTCTACTTGGCTCTTCTTTATGGCTTCAATTTCATTTTTGACACATTTTATATCTCTAAACACTATCTCTTTTAGTTCCTTCAGTACTTTGATCATTCCTTTTTTGAAATCTTGATCTAGTAGGCCATCATGTCTATTTCATTGCTCATTCTTTCAGGGAATTTCTCTTGCTCTTTTAATTGGGAATAGTTCCTTTTCTTCTTCATCTTGCTCATATCTCTCTGGTGCTGTGGCTTATGGAGTATCAGTTATCTATTGTGGTCCTTAAGGAATTTATTTATTTATATATCTATTTACCTATGCAGGAATAAAGCTTAAAAAAAAGAGAGAGAAAAGAAGATTTGAAAGCAGTGTATAATCAATAATAGGAGAGCAATGTGAATCAGACTAGCAATCGAGTTGAGACATCTTTTTAAAAGTCCTTAAAAAAGAAAAAGAAGATCAAAAAACAATATTTGAAACCTGTGTATAGTCAATAACAGGATATCAAAACCAAAAGAAATGAAAATGAAATCAGGTGGATTTCTTAAAATAATAATAATAAAAATACTTTAAAAGAAAAATTTTAAAGGGATTAAAACTAGAAGCATATACAATTGTTTAGAAAGTAGAAATTTAAAAGGTAATAGAAAATAGAACAGATAAGAAAAGATAGAGAATTTTAAAAGAAGGGAGAAAAAAAGTTTTGAAAACAGTTTATAATGAATAATAGAAGAGCAAGTTGAAGCAGAACAGCAATCGGGTTGAGACGTCTTTTGAAAACCTTTAAACAAGGAGGAAAGAGGGGAAAAAAATTGAAACCTGTGTATAATCAATAACAGGAGATCAAAACCAAGAGAAATAAAAATGAAACAAGGTGGATTTTTTTAAATAATAATAAAAAATATTTTAAAAGAAAAATTTAAAAGGGATTTGAACTGGAAGCATATATAATTGTTTAAAAAGTAAAAATTAAAAAGGTAATAGAAAATAGAAAAGGTAAAAACAGAGTAAAAAAAAGGGGGGGGGGTGTTCTCCTGGAGACTGTGTGCTCTTAATGAGAAGTCTTCTGTCTTTGCCCAGTTTCACAAACTCAGCTTGCTGTTTCCAGAGGCCCTCCATTGACGCCCTCGTCTGTGCTGTTCCCAGTGCCTGTTGGCAAGCAGATTGCGCCCCCTCCCAGCACTGTGGTCAGGGGCTGCGTTCCTGCCAGGAAGGTGGGTGGCCACGAGCCCTCTCCCGGCGCCGGTCGCCCTGCAGCTCTGTGCCGCTGCCCGCTCCACCTCGGGTCAGTGCCCCACCCCTGCTGCATGCCAAAACTCAGCTCCTCCTTTGTCTCGGTGGTGCGAGTTCTCTGAGGTACTTGGGCGGAAGGATCCTATCTGCCTCGGGCTGTCTCCGTCTGGCCTTTGAGGATGCTGAGCCCTTAGGTACAGATTCAGATTTCATCCCCGCCCCTGCCTGGGTGCTAAGCGCCAGAGGATATGGCTGCTGTGCCTGCCCTGCTTCTCTTCGCCCAAAAACTTTCCGCGGGTTTTCAGAGATGGGGGTATGCACCCTTCCCCCCAGGGCACATCATCTATGTTGTTTTATGGAGGGCCCAGGTCGTTCTGCCCTGTGTACCCACTCATCCATGGCACGCAGCACCCTGCAGTTCCCCCGGGCTGCTCAGTGCAGCCACCGCAGTCCTCTGCCCAGCTCAGGCAGCCTGGCCCATCCCCCAGCTGCCTGCTCGCATCTGGGGCTGGGTGTCGCGGGGACCCTTTGTGCCTGTTTAACTTACTTCTGTCAGTCAAGGGCTGATCCATACAGATTCACGCCTCGGAGGCCCCCCCTCCATCCTGCTGGCCTCTCCATTGGAGAAGGGGAGACCCAGTGAACAAGCGCCAGTCCTCCTTTGCCGCTTCCTCCCCGCAGGACTGGTCCTGCACTATTTTGCCTTTTCTTCTTTTTTTTTTTCCTTTTCTCCTACCAGATTTTTGGCATCTTTGTCTTTTGAAGAAGACGAGGTTCTGTCGGAGTTCCACAGGTGCTCTGGGTGGCTGCGTGGGTCCGTGGACGTGAGTCTTGGTGTATTTGTGGGAGAGGGTGAGCTACGAGCATCCTTCTACTCCGCCATCTTGGCCTCCTCCAGAACTGTTAGACACTTAGGACAAAATTACGTGATTGGAATTCTCCTCCTAAGCTTTAAGATCTCTAAGACCTGATTCAAGGAAGTGGCTGTCAGTCATTTAACATTCTTTGAGGATGGACCTGTAGGCCATGTGGACATGTGATCTCCTAGCAGAGAAAGGTGGCTCCTACTGTCTATAAAATGGGAATTATGAATGTTGCTGCTCTCAAAAGGCAGTTTACAGAAAATGCATGAGGTTTACTTATCATCAGCTGGAAACAGAACTTAGATTTGCCCAAGCATTTTACTATTTTTTTCTCTCCTTTCCACTCCCCCTTTAAAAATCCTTATTTTAAAACCATCATGACTGGTTCTCTGCTCAACCATTTCTGCTGCTACTGAACCTGGAAACAAACCAGAAATGGTAGCCTAGGATGCTCCCCTGACCAGAAATGACAAACTTAAAAAAAAAAAAAAAATCGAGGTAGTGTGTCTGGAAAAAGAAGACTTTAAGACCAAACTCTACATCAAGCCCTGCTGTGGGTGTGAAAACCGGAAGGACTTCGTTACTGATTGCTAAAGCAGGGCTGGTTACTAAGACTTAGAAATGAGTCAAACTGTCCATTTTAAAAGGTGAATTTTTGTTTTGTGGTTTGTTCACGTTCAGAAAGATCCAAACCCGACTCTGCTCTGGGAGAGCTGGTCTTCCAGCTACCAAGCGCTGAACGCAAGGCTTTCTGTTGCATTTTTTAAAAGATAATAAATCTGATTATTAAGTCAAAGGCTTTATGAAAAGAAGAAACAACATTACAACAGAAGGTTAATTCAATCGCATCCAGCCTAGGAAAAATGCTGAGAGTAAGATAGATCTTTAGACATATACACACATCCTACATTGTGTATATACATACGATATTGTGTATACACATTAATACACCATGTATTTCTCTTTATCCCTTACGAATATTTTGTTAAGCACACTTGTTTGTGGGAGAAATTGTCATAATTCCTTCATTTCCTTATTTGTGTATTCACTATTCTTCAATTGCAAAGATGGCAGAGCATTTTTATTTCTGCAATAGTTTTTTTCAGGTGGGCTGCTATTGCTAGCAGCAGGAATCCAGACCTCTAAAAATTTGCTTTAAAACATTGCTAATGTTGTGACAATTGTTTTAATTATATTTTGTTTGCTAAGAAGTACATTATGAGTGCAATTAGCTACCTCTCAACCCTCCCTTGGAGAGGAACTGCTGTGTGGCTCTACTCAAAAGACCGCCAACAGGACAAATTTTCAGCGGGCTACTGTTCCCAAAGGTCACCATGATGATACCACACAAATCCCTCTTCCCTCGCCCTTTTGTTTGGGGGTAAAAAAAGGAAAAATAAAAAAACAAAAAAGAAACCTTGCCTGGGACCAGCCATGCTGTCTATCTGGTCTGCCTTTCCTGATGTGTAACCCGAGCTAACGGACTGGAGGCCTTCTTTTCTGTTCCCACATTTGATGATTCTATGAGAGACAGGAAACTGTGATTGGAACTGTTGTGACCATTTAAACGGGAGGGCTTGGCCTGGCACTGATTGTTAGAGCACGTTAAATGAGATCAGCAGGGTGTCAGGGAACACGAGGTTAAACTGGGACATTAAAGAATGTTTTAAGAGACGTGGCTGAAAATCAGACGAACTCTGTGTTCACTTCATGAGAAATCAGCAGGAGAGAGGCGTTTTCCAAGGCAAGCAAGACGGCGTTTCACTTCGGGATCTCGTTGAAGACTAACCTGAGGCTCTTGCTGGTTTAGAGCACGTGCGGGGCCACATGTGGAGCGAGGTGGGATGGGGTGCGTACGCACGCGTGCGGACGTGTGCGTGTGTAGGTACATGTGCGTGAGCACGTGCACCCCATGTGTCAGCCGTTGTCCTGATGCTTCCCTGTGATCAGAGGAACGTTAACAGTGAGCTCAGGGAAACGGCTGCACTCACCCCGTGCCATTTCCCCCCTCTTGCTGTGGCGTCAAAGTGACCAGCTGGGCCTTTAGCTCCTCCCAGGGCTGATGCGATTTCAAATAACATTGGCTGTCAGAGCTGCCAGTGGAAAGTGGAAGTCGTTTAGTCCATTTCAACATCTGGGAAGGAGAGCACCATTGTTGTTTATGGTGGAAACATGGATGCCCCAGGAACCACAGCCGATTATGCATTGTGGATCCAGCTCAGGATACAGAGATAAACCCAGGCTGGGTGTCTCAGCTTCCACTCCCGTCCCCATTTTTATTGTCATTTCAGAATCAGGACATTCATCTTTTTATTGGATCTCGTCTGATGTCGGCACGAATTACTCTCTCCACATTTAATTCTCTGCCAACACCGAAATGCCCCCAAGGCTTCCATATGGAAATAAGCCATCCACTCCATTTTTTTTTTTTTCTCTTGAGTTCTGAAAGTTACAAGTGGAGGAGCCATATGCTCCCCCTCATCTCCCAAGGTGCCCTAGAGGATGCCAGGCTTTATGGCTATTCATGGTGACAGTACTTCCCTCCAGCTTCATAAATTGCCCAAAGAAATGGCTTACCTTCAAAGAATAGTCTTTCCACTGGGGATTATTTCTCAACTCTGTTGATTTTCTCCTGGATTTTGCTTGACCTCATTTAGTCAACTACTTTCCTTGCATCATAATTGTCATTATTGCTTTTTTTTTTTTAATCCCTAAGGCTCTTGATTGTCCTCCCCACTCACAGGCTCCCTGCACACCAAACCAGTCTGCACACTATTTCCAGACTGCTCTGCTTGATGGGCAGTCTTTCTGGTCCAACGTGAGCTTCCCACTGCCTTGCAAACTAAGTGAAAAGCCTTCCCACGGCACTCAAACACTGTACCATGTGGTTGATACTATTTCCCCCTCCCCTACAAATGTCCTCTCTAGGACCAAAACCTGTGTCCTACTATTCACATCGCATGCCATACTCTTCCTGCCTTTCCTCGTATTGTCTCTTTATTCTGGAACTATGAACCCCTTCCTCCCATCTCTTGCTGCTTACAGTATGCCCACTTTCCAACTCATCAAGATTTCCTAGTCCTGGGGGGAGGGGTGGGAATAGCTCAGTGGTGGAACTTGTGCTTAGCATGCGTGAGGTCTTGGGTTCAACCCCCGGGACCTCCATTAAAAATTAAAAAATAATTTTCCTAGTTCCCCCCAGAAGATCTGGTTGCATTCTTCTCATAACCTCCACAGCATGTGCTCCTGCCACTTTTATGGTGGTCAGATCTACTGGGACTGCTGGATATTTTGTTATGGTAGACACAGGCAAACAGATGCAGACTGTTGGGTAGTTTGAATTCCAGTTAATGAAAGTCACAAGCCATCAGCACCCAGTGATGTAATTTATCACAGCTGGGTTGAGTCGCTAGATTTCTCCAAAACAACAGAGGGCCACAGGGAGGAGTGACTCCCTCCTTGTAACTTTTGTGTGTCTCTTCAGAGCCCATGTGTGTTGCATGATCTCTCCAGGTGGTTTCTAGCTCTAAGACCTATAACTCTGTGAATGACTTCTAGTTGTTACAGCTCGTAAAAGTCACAGGCCAATATATGATTCTCACCTGGCACATAAAGGATCAGAGACGTTAGTAACCTGGGCTAGTGCAGCAAAGCAACACTCGTTCTGAAACCAGACTTGAGGTGTCTGAAGCTCACAGTCCCACTGCCTCACCTTCTTTTGTTGATCAATTACATACAGTAAAGATGAGATGATAATTTATCATCTAAATTGACACTTTTGAGAGTGAAAGGGGACACCATTAATAATCATTCTGGAGTGACAGGCATAAATCATGATTCATAGGTACTTTGGGTGTAGGGGGAAAGTAAGGTAGTTTTGTTTTTTCTTTAATGAGGTCATCAACAGATCTTAAATTTGGATTCTTCAAAATGTATGGGGTACTCTAAATTTGCAAGCAGTTGTATTCCTTGCTACTCATGGAAACCCTCCTGCATGGTTAGGTTGGCTGCCGTTGTATCCAAAGGAAGCATACAGGGAAGCTGCCCTACCCCAGCCCCAGTGTGGTTAACCACAAGTGGAACAGCCTTAAATTTCAGATGTTTCCCTTCTCTCCCCTCCTGTGTCACCCCAATCTCTACTACCTCCTCAAAGCAATCATTATTAGCTAGTTCAAGGGGAACCAGAGCCTCCATGGAAGCAAATCTCAGGTGTGCCCCGGCTACGTCTTGCCTTTCTTCTTCATCCCTGGGCAAATTGTTAGCTGATGTCCGATTCCACCATGCAGACTCAGAAGAGGACTCCTGTGAGGTTGGTTCCCCAGCCGATTTCTCACTGTGTGGAGATAATTACAGGGAGTACACCAAAACTGTTGTATAGCTCTTTGCCTCCAAACCTGTAATTGGCTCTTATTCACCAAACACCCTCTGGTCTTGGCCATGAACTGTCTTTTCCTGGAGGAGATGATGCAGTGGAGTAAAGACCCATGAGTGTTGGATAGAGGCTTGAGTTTCAATCCAGACGCTAACACTACTGCTTAGCGTTTTATGCCTCCATTTTCTGTGAAATGAGGAAAACCATGCCTGTTTCATAAGGACTTCCATGAGGAAGAAATTCAGCATTCTATGTAAAGCTTTTAGGTCCCTGCTGGGGTCATGGCGAGTCTTGGTCACCACTGTCAAAGCCTTTGACCCCAAAGCAGCAGACTTGCCGCTCAGCCAGGGAAGAAACAGTCCACAGCATCTCCTGCAGGGTGCAGAACTGTTATCGACCATGCCTGGGACTTCCTCCTCTTGCTTTTTTTCTTTTAGAGACATGGGCTTTGGAGGATGAAGCGAGTCTAGAGTCTAAACTCAGAGTCCTCATCTTCCCCTTGTCCATAGCTATTGAGATCGTATTTTATGAACCCCCCCAAATAAAATATATTGTCTTGACAGTTACAAAGAAGATTGTAACTGACAGTGTCTCATAAAACCCAGACAGGGCGGTTTCCTAATCCATGGTGCTTTCCACATAGCAGGCAATGCCTGTGGAAAGAATGAGTGAATGAATGAGACACCACGATTACCAACACTGGTGTGGATATGTTTACACATTTATATGTACATTTATATATATATTCCTACAAATAAAAAATTTTATGTATTAAATTTATATAAAAATATAAACTTATACACGTTTTGTATGTATGTACATAATTTTGCATCCTCGTCTCCCTGACACAGTCGCTATTTGCTCGATCAGCCAAGGTCCCAACAGGAAACAGATGGCCCACAGATTAGAAGAATTCAAGAGGAGCTTAATAAAGCGACTGTTCACAGAAGTGTGGGTGAGATGGGAGGGACCACGGGGGACCCGAGTAACAGTGGTAGAGCTGTTACCAGTCCTGGGCCCTCAGGGGTGAGGGCCGGGAGGGAGTTGCCGCAGGAGCCTGGATAAAAGAGCGTTTCCTGAGAAGGCTGCCTGGGTAGGAGGCCAGTGGGGTGAGCGCCTTGACCTCAGAGTCCTCCCTGCCTCTGTGTCCTGCTCGTTTTCTAAGGGGCTGAGCCCAGGGGGAGCCGGAGGCTGAGGGAACCCAGGATGCATTTATCAGCAGGATGCGGGAGCAGGATGGGGGATGTGGAGGATATTGGGTTTGTGCACTATCTCTGAGATCCTGGCTATATTTTCTAAGAGGACATTAAAAGTGACTGTTATTAGAGTCTTGGTTTCTTGAAGTTGTTCCCTGCCTGGAATACCACCTCCCTCTTTGCTACATAGTGTCACCTCCCCTTCTATTTGCCTCTGGTCACCTGCGGACACCCAGATGCCTTCCTCTTAACGCCCCTTGCACTTGTCGCCATTTCTCCTCCAGGGAGGTTTGGTCCTCCTGCCCCACGCCCTCCCCCAGCCCAGCAGCAGGAACATAGCAGGCGCTCAGTTCCTGTCAGTTGAGCAAATGACTCAGTTGCCCACAAAAAGAAAGGAAGCTTGCCATTCGATGTCTATACTTGGTTCCCCTGGTTTTCTACATTAAAGCCCAGAACTGCCCCTCCCCTGGCGAGCACATCTCTTGTCCCTTAGAGGGGCAGACAGGTGAAGACCCAGGGAGAGAGGTGGAGGCCAGTGAAGTCTGGAGCATGGGCAGCGGTAGGAAGCTGGGAAGCTGCGATCAGCTGGAAGGTGGGCAGTTGGGGTGCTCAGACACTCAGCCAGGTCTGGAAAAAGGAAACTCTGTCTATTAACGCCTGGGAAAAGAACTCCGGGCATCGTTTAGGTTAATACTCAAATTCCCAGTAACTCCCCTTCTCTTTCTGGAAGCTCAGACAAAAGAGATGCTGAAACAAGAGTCTGATAAGGGATCCTGATTAGAAGGGCAGAGGCCTGGACGGAAGCTGGGGAGGCTGAGCAACTGAGACTTCTTGTCCCCAGACTCATTCTCTGTTGTTGTTTAGTTCACTTTTGGTTGGTGGTGTGTGCGTGTGTTTGCACTCACATGTGCATATCTGTGTGTGAGTATTTACATGTATGTATTTATATGTGTTCATGCACATTTGTGCATGTGTATATGTGTATGCTCGTGTCTATATGTGTATGTGTGTCTGTCTTTGTGTGTGTAATTGTGTGTGTCTTTGTGTTTTGTGCATTTGTGTGTGTATATATTTGAGTATGTGTGTATGTTTTCTATGTGTGTATGTGTTCGTGTCTGTGTTTATGTATGTGTGTTTGTGTGTGTGTATATGTGTTTGCATATTGTATAGTTATATGTTTATGTGTGTTTATGAGTGTTTGTGTGTGTATAAGTTACTCCCGCCCCTCTGGTCTAGGAGAGGTCCTATCAGGCTCTATCCAGGAGTCAGAATTGGGCAGAGAAGCATTTCTAGGCAGAAAGAGAATGAAAATGAAAGAAAATAACTCTTGACAGCGCTTTTCATTATAACCCACTCCTCCCACACCCACACCTGTTCCTTCTCTTGCTGAGTTTTCCCGTGGGCTCCAGGTGGATTGAAATTGTGTAGTGACATTAGCCCACAAACCATAGAGATCTGTTGAGCAATCACAGTGTGCGAGGTGACCGAATTCTACTCACTGTGTTGGGTTTGTATTTGCACAGAACTGCCTGGGTTCTGTTGAAGCAAAAAGATAAATGCTGACCTTTGTAATTATCTCTTCACAAATAACAAGAATGTTGACTCTGCTGTTGTTCAAAAGAGCTCAGGGTGCTTTCCTGGCTGCCTCCCTTATTTGATCTGGAAGCCTGGCGGTGAGGTTGTAAAGGGCTTTCCATCTCGTTAAGGAGAAAATAAAGCCAGAGAAGTATGAACGCGGTCAGAATCACATAATTACGTGGGCTTGGAATTACATGGCTCCTGCCTCCCCCTTTTCATCAGATGTCGTGTCCTTTCTACAAAGATGTTAACAAGGATTCATGGAAGGACATTAAAAAAATTCTTTTTTTTATATACTGAGAGGATGAGAACTATATACTGACCCAGGGAAATCCTTAATCCTCTCTAGTAAGCTTTGCCAGGCTTTTTTGAGCATAAAGCATCTGTGGGGGAAATTCCTGAAAAGCAGTAAGTTCCACGGCACTGCTGTAATGAAAAGAGCTGGCAGGGTTATATTTTTAAAATGATGTTGCTTTAAGAGGTGTGCTTAGCCAGGACCCTGTATACTGATGGAGCCCAGGAGAGGGCTGGACAGCTTTGTCCCTGGCTTCCTCTTTCCTCTCTCCCTCCCATTCTTTAGCTGGCATCGGCAACTTCAGTTTAGCCCTTTTTCTCAGGATGAATCAAGACAACATTTTAAGTTCATTTGGGCAATTTATAAATAATACTCTATATCAATTCAAGCTTCAGGAAAAGAGGTTGCATTTCTGACCTTGAGTTTCAACTTCCTTACAGAAGCTTCAGCTAGGACTAGAAAAACTTAGGTTTACCCCAAAAAAATTCACCTTCAATTTTCCATTTGTTCTTGAAGTTTCTACGGAAACCAAGAGTTGTTGGGTGTCACCACTGAGGGGTGTAACTTCTGCTCAGAGACAAAATTCCAGCTTCCATAAATGTCATGGCTTAGAATAATTGAGGTTAATGTCACGGCTTCTGAAAGTGAGATTAATCAGGGTATGGAACCCAGCACTCAGAAGTCATCTCCAGAGTTCTTATGGAAGCTCGGAGAAAGTGTTCATGCTGGTGGGCTTGGTCTCCTCCTTCCCTGCGTCTGGACCCCTGACAAGAGACCACCTATGTTCTGATCCCTCTGCCTGAGCTCTGAGGGACGGACGGAGCAAAGTGGGGCGTGTTCCTTTACTGGCTGGTGAGCAAAGGGTCCGGTCTTGCCTTTCTTTCCAGCTGTGTGACTGTGGAATTTAAATTCTTCATGTGGAAAACAAGGGTGGGAAATAATAAGTATGTGTATCCATCTCTGGCCCCAGTTCCTGACACAGAGCTCTTAAAACCCTTGTAAGTAGGGGTGCTGGGGGGATCTTAGTTCTCACAGCTGATCTTTGACCTGGGTTCTAGACACAGGGCTCTTAAACCCTTGTGAATTTCCTAAGTGATGAGAGCATCTGACACAGAGCTCCGAGATCCCTGAGAATTTCCTGCTTGATGGGTGTGCCTTCGGTTCTAATGATGTGACTCTTCGTGGGCTCCTGGGTGGGGGCTGGTCATCAGAAAGACCAGGACATGGTCAGAAGCTTGAAACTTTCAGCCCCTCCCCAGTCTTCAGAGAGGGGAGAGGGGCTGGAAATGGAGTTAATAATCGATCATGCCTATGTGAGGAAACCCCATAAACTTACCAGAAGTGTGGGTTTTGGAAAGCTCCTGGATTAGCAAACACATCTACACACTGTAACCATGGAAACAGAAGCTCCTGAACCCAGGACCCTCCCAGACCCCACTCTGTGTACATCTTCATCTGGTCAGTTGCACCTTTTAATATATCCTTTGTAGTAAATCAGCAATAGTAAGGAGACTGTTTTCCTGGGTTCTGGGAGACACTCTAGCAGATTACCTAACCTAGGGAAGGGGTTGTGGGAACCTCTGGTTTGTAGTCAAGTCGGACAGATGTTATGGGGAAACCTACTACTTACAATTGGCGTCTGAAGTGGGAGGCAGTCCTGTGGGGCTGAGTCTTTAACTTGCCGGGTCAGTGTGAATGCTGGTTAGTATCAGAACTGAACTGAATTGTGGACACCACCCAGCTGGTGGTGAATTGTTCAGTGTGGGAGAAAAATCTAGTGTCAGAAGTGTTGTGAGACTATGCATGTGTGTGGAGAGGGGGTATATGGGAAGTTTCCATATCTTCCTGTCAATTTTGTTGTACACCTAAAATTGCTCAAAAAAAAAGTCTTAAAAACAAGAACACTCAGTGTTAAGGTAGACATTTTTGGCAAAATTTTGATTTCAGTTATATATATGTATACATATTATATATGTGTGTGTTTGTTGGGTTGTGATTTTTTTAGGTCAAAAAAGTTTGCAAGCCTCTGTAGTTAAGTTACACTGGCAAATGAAAGCACGAATTAACCTCAAAAAAAGTGTTGTGAGTAGAGGAAAGCAGTGCGTTTTTCTGAGACGGAATCCAGTGAAATCACTTGAAGACAGCACTTTATAAACCGAAAGGGACTAGATAGATGTATTATGAATTTTGTGAACCAGTATGGAGACCAGCAGAAACTCTCATTCTTTCATCCACAATGTACAGATGAAATCCTTCCTGCCCAACCCCTCTCAAACCTGCATTGTCTTCCAGGGACAGTTGGCAGTGTGCCCTGCGGGGCTGGAAGTCACGTCACATGTGTGCATGGCTTCCTAGATGTCAGTTTTAAGCAAATAAAGATTTGGGGAGGAAACGTTCTTCTTTAAACAGTTACTCATTCATTCATTCAACTGGTGTTTAGAGGGCACTGAGGGGGCAGAATTAGGGGCAAGAGCTGCTGGGGAGGCATGATTCTCTCTTGTCACTTATTCAAGACCTGTAATGCAAGTCTATGTGCCAGGTACGTAATGATCCCCAGTGGATCAAGGTGTCAGGCTGCTCAGGCTACTATGACAAACTACCGTAGACAGGGCGGCTTAAACAGCAACCTGTGTGTCTCACCACCTAGAGACCAGGAAGGCCAAGATCAAGGTGCTGACCAACGAGTCAGCGTCCGGTGGTTCATAGATGGCCATCTTCTCACTGTATCCTTATGTGGAGGAGGGGGCTGAGGAGCACTCTGGAGTCTCTTTTATAAGAGCACCAGTCCCACTCATCAAGGCTTCACCCCCATGACCTAATCACCCCTTAGAGCCCCACGTCTTATACCATCACACTGGGAATTAGGATTCAACATAGGAATTTAGGAGTAGGGGAAACCACCAATTCACACAAATTCAGTCCATAGCGATCAGTGTAGGCAACTCACCTTACCACTTCTGTCCCCTGGTAGTTTGACAGTTTGCTTTAATTCAAATATTTTTGCAATCATTATGTAACTTGAAAGTTTGGACCAGACTGTTGAATTACAGCCATAAGGGTTGTGTCAAACTTTCCTATGCTTCTGGTTCCGAAGTTTCCACCATGTGACAGATGTTTTGTTCTGTGGTTTTCTTGGCCTGGGGCTCTCTAAACCTCGAAACTCACAATGGTATGTCTGCGAAATGACTGTCCCTAGCTAAGAACAATCGCTCATTCCTTTGCAGAGCTATTCTATCTGGGTTCTTCTTTACCCAGTGATCTCTTCCGTTAGTCCTTTCACTAAGCATAGCTGTTCAGCAACTTGCTGCTCTTTCCACTTAAGATTACACATTCTAAAAATAACACAGCAAGGAGCAAACATTGAAGAAGGCAGGATGGTACTGCTGAGAGAGCGGGGGCTCTGACCTAGGCAGGCGGTGTGAATCTAGCCCCACCTGAAGCATGCTCCTTCAGTCAACGTCTTCAACCCTCTAGGGCCTCTTCTGCCTGGTGGGGACCCAAATGTCACCACCACAGTTTCCCTGGCAGTGTTGTAACTTCTTGTCTACAGAGTACCTCTTATATCAGGGACATTGCCTCCAAACTTCCGAGGCATTCATCCCATGTTCATCCTAAAACTTTAGGTCTGTTCTACCGACCCTTTTACCATGTAATCAGATCTGTTTTAATATACACATAAGGTTTTCCCTCCCAAATTTTGGAGTGAAATTGATGCTTCAGAGAGAGGCTTTGCATATCTCTAGCATATAAGAGCTTACGTCCAGGATGGACCTATACTTCAGAAGTGTGGTTGTTCAGACAATATTCAGGGCTGAAAATATTCAGCAGGCATGCATCAGGCAGAACATATTGCCTGCTAAAATATTAAAAACTTTTGTTTCAACTTGTAGATAACTTCTCCCCAAGCCGTGAGTGGCATCTCTTTCCCACATCGCCCCTATCCCCCGCTCCCTGAACTCTGTGTGGTCCAGGAATTAAAAGGTTAACGCCTGTACTCCAGGGACCTCCAGGACCCTCCCTATTCTGATTAGTTGGTGGCCTGTACTATACATGCTGTTAAATATTTTGAACATCACCTGTGTCACATGTAACTTATATAAAGTTCCTGGCACATGCTAGGCACTAAATAAGCAGTAGGTATTTTTAGTCCTGTGGCTTTGGAGAATTCAGTCTACTTGGAGTGTATAGTCTGAACACCACTGTGGCCAGCATCCCTTCCTCCCCCACGTCTGGACACATGCTTCCTTCCCTTGGAGACCTGCACCTTCCCCATTCTCTGAGGTTCTGATAGGGCTTCCAACCACAGCACCCCCACACCACACCCACTCCAGTGGTTCACGGGATGGGCGGTGATGTAGGGCTGGAAAGCCATGGTCCCTATTGCCTGACAGCCATGTGCATATGACCCAAGATGGACTGGAGTCTTTCCCTAGGACTTTATACAATCCACAATGGGCAGAGACAAATGGAACCAGGATCCTCAATCTTTGGTAAAGAATCCTTTTTCTTGCAGGGGAGGATATAGCTCAGTGGTAGAGTGCTTAGCATGCACGAGGTCCTGGGTTCAATCCCCAGAACCTCTATTAAAAAAAGAAAAAGAATCCTTTTTCTATTTCAAACAAACTACATTCTGGTTTCTAAACATGCTTTTCTAGAGTGAAATGCCCACTGTCAGTGTTGCAAAACTAAATGATGTTAAATTAATATGACTCAGAGTGTGCTGGTGGAGGTATACTGTTACTGTGTATACAGGTTTCTTCCTTTCTTCCTTTCTTCCTTCCTTCCTTCCTTCCTTCCTTCCTTCCTTCCTTTCTTTCTTTCTTTCTTTCTTTCTTTCTTTCTTTCTTTCTTTCTTTCTTTCTTTCTTTCTTTCTTTCTGCTATTGTTCAAGGAGGTGACTTTTAGGCATGGCTGGATTTGGGGCCTGAACTCCCTCACTGTAACATTGTAAACACTAGGGTTGTTGTTTAGTGTGGTGTATTGTAAATATTTACAATTTTCTGTATATTATGATGTTTTTGACATCTTAAAAAGCCTTTCTGGCTAATCAATTCCTAGAGAGAGGAAAGGGTCCAGCCGGAAGCATGCCTGTGATACACAAACAACCGATTTGGAGCCAGATCTCCTCTGTCCGGCCCATGCATCTGGGGAGACAATATCCCTCTGCCTTATACATCCTGGGATCAGGTGCCAGGCAACTAGGGACCACGTCTGCAGCTCAAAAACTGCTGAAATTATTCATACTAGCCCAACCTGTTTTACCTTCCCCCTGGAAACACCAATGGCCTAAACACTCTGCTCACCCCTGCCTCCGCCTCTGGACCACACTTGTGTCTTGCCCACGTGACCCTGCAAGGTGTGCTGTGCCTCCAACTCTTGGACCAGAGAGTGTAATAAACTTTGGTTTTTTTCCTAAACCTCTCTGTCTCCTCTGTGGCTGTACCTGACTGACCATCCCACAAAGAATACAAAATACATAGCCTCTCAATAAAACATCTTGGGGGTTAGTCCTCAGAGGAAATAGATCAAAAGCCCAATTTTGGCCAGACATTAACAGCACCTCCTTGGTACATCACCCTTGTCACATTCCACTTAATTAGATTGTAGGTGTGTGAGGTACAGAAGCCAGTGACCAACATGCCCCACTCCCAGCTTCTGGGAGCTAAGGTGTCTACTGGGATGTGTCAGCTGGGACTGGTTCTGTTAGAAGTGACAGAAAACCTAATAAAAATGGTTTCAATTTTAAAAATCAGTGTATTTTTGTTTGTTCATTTTTTACTTTTCCTTTTTTTTTCAGTTTTATTAGGTAGGATTGTTACAACTTGACTGCACATGTACAATGTATTGCATGTAAATACATACACACAATATGCTGCCCATATTTTTTAAATTGACATATATGTACTGTTCATTGTTTCTAAGAATGTTTAGAGCTTTAGCTTTTTAAATGTTTGGTTTTTAAAAGGATGTATTTTCTGACTTTGGCTGAGAAATCAACGGTTAGGGTGCCTTCAGGTATGGCTAGATCTGGGGTTCTAATGATATCATCAGGACTCAGTATCAGTCTGTCTCTTGGCTCTGCCTTCCTCTGTGTGGGCTTCTGTCTCAGTTGCATGTGACAGCAGTAGCCCAAATCTCACATCACAGTTATCTCAGAGTTCAAGAACAGTGGGTAAGAATAGAAGCCATAGTCCTGGATGTCCCAGAGGAAAATCTCTCATTAGCCCTGTTGGGGTCACATGACCACTCTGAACCAATAACAGGGAAATGCCGTGGACTAATGGGCCCAGTCCTGGGTCACACGACCACCCCTGGAGTGTCGGGTAGGGAGATGGGGGGGGGGATTGAGTTTGTTTCACAGGAACCACAATTCATTATGAGAGGGGGGAAGGATGACTTTAAAGAGGAAATCAGGACACACTTATTGGAAAGCATGAGGGAATGCCAGGCAGCTAAACCAACAGATGTCTACTACGGTTGGACTGTTCTCATTTTATTCTAGCTTTGCTGGGGGAAAGCCAGTAAGAACAAATTCAGCAAATCCCAGGCTTGCACTGAAGAGAAGAAACTCAAGAATTTGTGGAGTTCAGCCTTTTTTTCTCTAAATAGAACGTAGTTTATCCTATTGAAGACAGATGCTTGTTTATTCTATGCTGAGAGCTCTCCGGCCAAGCAGATTTCAAATATCCTTCCATCTGCAGATCCTTCCAGGGCTTTGCAGTTTTTACTAGCTAATGAGAAGATTGGGGGAGGGGCAATTTAAAATGAAGTCATAAATATGTTTGGAAGGAAGTTAAAGGGCTAAGTTATTTCACAGTTCTGGAATTCAGAGCAATGAAAAAAGTAAACAGTCTTATTGGCACAAAGGCGAATCCTTTCATCCACGAAACAACTTTATTTAGGTTATTTTGGCATCTTAAGAGTCTTTTCCCGTGACTGTATTATAAAATAACTCCTCGTGTTTTCGTTCTACACTGTTCTGTTGGGACTTGTGAAACAAGAAATTGCTGCATTTAGTTGCTCTGTAATGGGGTTTTCTATCACTTATGTGTCCTTTGGTGTACTCTTAATTCGCATCCTTTCTAGAAATGTGATTTTGAAAGCAATTTTCTTTAACATTTCTTGTAACACATAAATTTGAGATAATTAGACCAAAGGCTTGTTTGTCCAAATTGCCCATGCCAATGCTATTTCATGGGTTTTAAAAAATAGGACATATTTTTGAAACTGGTCTCTGATGGTGAACACCTGAAGGTGTTTTTCAGTCTCTGAAGAAACATTTGTTTCCAGCACAGGTGAAATCAATTCCTTTATGAGTTGATACCAATGGTGATCTAAATGACACTACTCTTTAAGAACAGAAAAGGACATTTCTTTATCTTACTAACCAAGCTTGAGAGTCTGGTGGATTCTCAACTAGCTGAGATGTGACCCAGGAGCTGCAAACTCAGAACACATTGGAGATTACTCCTGTGATGGATAATATCAGTTTTTGAGTCCTATTGTTTCACTCTGGATAGAGAGTAGTTATCATTTATGGAACCCTACACCTATATGCTTTATTACAGTCCAGAACATCTTCTATTGGGCTAAATTCTTAGGAAGAACAAAGTATAGGCAGAAAGTGTGACAGCTAAGGAAGGAAGCTGAGTAGGGGACTACCTACACTATAATTCAAGAGATGTTAGAAGGAATCTTCGCTAAAAATTGAGGTCCATATAATGAAAAAGAACATGAAAAAGAATATATATGTGTAAAGATATATATGTATAACTGAATCACTATGTTGTATACCAGAAATTAAAACAACACTATAAATCAACTATACTTCAATTAAAAAAAAAACCTAAAAATAGTCTCACCATATGATCCAGCAATCCCATTCCTGGGCATAAATTCTGAGAAAACTCTAATTCTAAAAGGTACATGTACCCCAATGTTCATAGCAGTACTATTCACAATAACCAGGACATGAAACAACCCAAATGTCCATCAACAAGTGACTGGATAAAGAAGATGTGGTATATATACACAATGGAATACTACTCAGCCATAAAAAATAATGAAATAATGCCATTTGCAGCAACATGGATGGACCTAGAGATTATTATATTAAGTGAAGTAAGTCAGACAGAGAAAAGCAAGTGTCATGATATCACTTATAAGTGGGATCTAAAAAAAATGACACAAATGGACTTATTTACAAAACAGAAGGAGACTCACATAGAAAACAAACTATGGTTACCAAAGGGGAAAGAGGGGATGGATAAATTAGGAGCCTGGGATTAACATATATGTACGACTATACATAAAATGGGTAAACAACAAGGACCTGGGGAACTATATTCAATATCTTGTAATAACCTATAATGGAAAAGAATCTGAAAAATATATGTGTAGATAGATATACATGTCCAACTGAATCACTTTGCTGTAAACCTGAAACTGACACAACATTGTAAATCAACTATACTCCAATAAAAAAATTTTTTAAATGACCCCTTTAAAGAAAACCAAGGTCCCACAGATATAGCCCACAACAAGCACTCGGCAAATATTTGTCCAATGAAGAAAATAAATCAAAGGATCAGCATAAAGTCACCTTGCAGATAAAATGAGAAAACCCTCAGTTAGGCATTCCTCTTAATTCCCCGCCCTCCCTCCTAGCTGGGCCTACTGCCGCCAATGCTACAGGGGTCACGGTTGTCATTAAAGAATGTCAAACCAGAACTCAGAGAAGAAAGTGTTCACTTACCTCCCCAGACAGAAAAATAACTGTGGGCTTGGAATAGAATTTTCAAAAGTAACTGAAATTGGCTTTTTGAATTGTGAAAAGCACAACAAACAAAACAAAACAAAATAAAATTCTTTGTGTTACACCATATGGCAGAATTTTTCTCTTATGGAAAAACCTGCCACCATGTTTAAGTACCTGATGTCCCCAACCTTATTAGTCACAGAGGGCCCCCATGTTGTACGCCTTCAGGGACAACATTCAGACACCTCTAGGTGAGTGGCACTGCGAGTTCGTAACCCAGCACCCCCAGAGTTACACCTACTGTTAAGTGTGTTGCTTACCCAAAGCCTCAGTTCATAAGGGCATGGTTTAATTTTTTCGGATCTCAAATTAGTAAGTTTGCAAAAAGAATTAATGTGTTATTTTTCCTTTCTTCCTGTTTTTCTGGTTTGTCAGACTGGAACTCAGGAAGAGGAAGGATGCCCAAAAGAACCTAAATGCCCCGGGTTGGAAAAGAAGACGGCCTCAGGTACAGCATGTTCAGTGCGGAGCCTCCTTTCCCGGGCTGCTGTTGCTGACAGCCAGGCTCACAGAATCCGAAAGCTTCGCGGATTGCAGAGGAAAATGTCTATGTCCCCAGTGATGGGAAACACGACTAGAAGTGCCACGTGTGGTGTATTCCAGGCACGACGTCTGGACCATCTGGTCATGATGCAGAAAACAGCTCCTTCTCTTTTTCTTCCTTTTATTGATTTCAGTTCTTGCTGAACCGATACTTGCAATGCAATAGATGATGATGATGATGAAGCAATTTCAAGTTCGGTAATACGAAAATAAGTAGTGTCACTTTTTACTTGTGTATTTACGATTACCTTGGAAAACGTTATTTAGGTGCATTTGCTGTTTTCTTTTTTAATGTTTGTGTATAGTTAAGTATGCAGCTTTGCTAAAGCTGTTTACCTCATAGCAGGTCTCTGTATGAGATAATACGGAAAGAAACAAATGGCAAATGAGTTCATAACTTAGTTTCTGTTTATGATCAGCAATGATAATGACAAGTAATGGTCATAAAAATACACACTAGTTGAATGGACTGAATAATAATGAAGGCTAAGTCTTAATACTCTCAGCTTCTATTTTCCAGCGGCTTTTAGTCTGGTGTTTGATATGATTAGGGGTTAGATGAAGGCTCCAGATGTGTGTGCTGCCGGCAGAAGCTCATGTTTGTAATTTAAGGAAGATCAGGGAGCAGAATTAAGAAAATGGAAATGGTGACGAAAAGAATATGCAAAGTGAGAGGGGAAGTTGCCACCTGGCTCTGATGTAGATGGGGGAGAGAGAATGAGCAATTAACCAGCTCCACCCTCTCCCTCTACACCCCTCCCACATGTCGGCCCCACCAGTAGCAAACACTGTTTCAGTTTAATGCCTCTTCCTAGGATATTCTCCCCGTGCAGATCCTTGTTTGACTGGCTTCTCTCCAATCAGTTCTCAGCTGAAATATCCAGTCCCAGAGGCTACCTTGTCATTCCTCAAAATCACTCTTCATCCCGTTGCCCATTTTTAGTTTTTTCATAACACTGATTATGATCCCAAATCATCTTTCTGTTGATTGGTTTCTTTACTTATTGTCCCCTCAGGAGATTGTGGCATATGAACTTGGTCTGGAATGATAGATATGAAATCTATTTGCGGAGAGAGGCACATTAGCTGGAGTGTTTATGAAGTGAAAACCAAAATGATATCTAGTTGGAGTTCTGCCCATTTTCTGACTGATGACCTAATCCTTTGGCATCTTTCACCTTATCCTGAGGTCTATAATTTGTACTTGCAGGGGCCACCCAGGGGCCAATGACAGGTTAATTGGGAGGGGGGTTAAATTTTACCACAATCATAACCCATCCTTTGCTCTCTAATAATTCAGCATCTATGTACATTTGAGGGCTTTTTAAATAAGTGACCTGCCTGTAATGGACAGAACCTGATGCCTACTCAGAATCAGGTAGCATTTCCCCTTGACTTCATGGGTACATTAGGTGAGTGGACAGAGTAGCCCATTTGTAGTAAGTCCCTTTTAATGTGATACAGAGTGGGTTGCTGTCAGTTGGTGCTCCATTTCAGCCAGACCAGCCCTGTGGAGACTCGGCAGCTGGATGAGGATTACTTTTGCCTCCAGCCTGCACCTTCTCAGTACAGTGAGGCTCCTCATCACTTCCTTACCCCCCAGTTTCTCTACCATCAGACGGACACACGGTCAGGCACGTACATGTGATTTCAAATCATGATATTTTCTCTTGTTCAGCCTATGGGTATTTTTAAGCCACATACCTACCTGTGGAATGAAAAAAATGCAGTGGCTGTTAGGGGGATTTTAAGTATCAGTAAGCAGATAAAGAAGACAAGGCATTTCTGGCTACAATCACCATGCAGGATTAGTTACTTTCTCAACCTGAGCATAGCATGGCCCTGAGTCATGGGAACACTCAGCAAAGATTCCATCAGACTCCAAAGGGTGTTCCTCTGGAGCAGGGATTACATCTGTTTCCAAAGGAGGTTAGATCCTTTATTGAAAGGCGCCACTTTAAAAACTTACTATGCACTTCTGATATAATATTCAATGCAAAAATGAAGAAAAGGGTGGAAAGTTAAGCCTGGGTTAAGCGTATCCCTCTGCAAAGGGAAAAGGAAGGAAGAAGCAAGGGACCCGTGAACAATGGTGATGTGCGTGGGGGTCCCATGGAGAAGAGTTTTCCATCAACTTCACAGCCCCTTTGATGTGACCATGATGTTGTTCATAGAGCAGAGGGAAAAAGCAAAGATACTTCACTAGCAGTGACAAGGCGGAGGCCATGACTGCAAACAGGGAGAACTCTGCGTCAGCAAGGGGCACCATTGGAAGCCTGATGACACGACCCAATAAACCAGCTACTGGAAGATGCAGAGGGCAGGGCAAGAACGACAGGCTCTCGCCGGGGCTCAGGCCTCGTTTCTCAGCAGCTGCTGCATCAAAGCTGTCAGACTTCTCAGTCCACATGCCTCACACCCCTACCTCCCCTTGTGTCTTTCTTTCCCTAGATAATCACTTTCCTTCTTGCCTCCCCATGGAATGTGTTCCTTTCCCGCAGCTTTCTGTGATTGCTCAGACTTTTTATTTCGGGGAAGATTCTCATTGTGAGCCTTCATTTAACCTGTTTCTGGTCTACAGAAGGGCCCCTGGAACAAGCCAGGTATCCCATACCCGTACTACAGCCTGTAAAAGGCATCAGTAGTGAACAGGATTAAAACAGAACATTACTTCCTCAGTACAGAGCTTTAGGATGACAGCTGACAGAGAGAAACAACAGATCTTACCCAGGCTGATCTTACTTGGAGCCAAAAGGAAAGAAGTCACGTGGTGCCAGTTTTCTAGAAAGAGGGATATTAGCAACCTTTCCCATGTGGTCTGTCAGAATTTGTTCATTCATTGCCCTGAGGGCAGTGAGACTGATGAATGGTCCAGCTCTGCTTTCTTGAGAGAACGCTTTTAAAAAATGAATTGGATCCTTTCTGGTGGCTGTGTATCAAAAAAAAAAAAAAAGTAAAATGTGTTCTTAAAATGTGGGCTCCGTCTTGCCATATTTCTTGCCCTGCGCTGCTTTAGAAGCAAGCCAAGGGATTCTGAATGCTGAAACAGGTTTAAATGTGTTAAAATCAGAGAAGAGTTTGTGGAATCCCTGTTATCTTTCTGTTTGCCCTCACCCTGTGCTGTTAACAGGGGCCCCAAGATGGCAACTCTTTGTTCATAAGAGGCGGGACAGTCAAAGGACTCCATCAGAATAGCCTCCTTTTGCTAAAGGTCCCCGGGGCCCAGTGGGGCCGAGTGGGGCTGGGTGGGGCCCCGCGCCCTCTCCGAGCTGGCTGTCTGTGTCCTCCTCTGCACTTAATCAAATTTTCGTTTCCTGTGGTTCGTAGGTTTTTCAAGTGTCAAGTCACAAACCCCAAATGGTTAAAATCCTTTAACTAAAACTGGAGACAATGAGGGGAAAATACCTGTATTTTTGTAACCTTAGGAGGAAGTGAGACCAGGGTCCCACTCTTAAGTGACCTGATGGTGCTGTGCGTGTGGGGCCAGCCCCCTGCGGCCACTCCGAGGTCAGGCTTTCTGGCTGAGAGTCCCAGGAGGTGACAAAATGAGACCTGTTCTCTGTTCATTCAGGCAAATACAAGGTCTGCTTTTCCTTCCATGTCGCAGTAGAATGGTCAAAATGAGGTTTCCGCCCCAGCCAACTTTATTTCAGTGTCACTCTGTTTGGATTGTGCAGAAAAGTTATTTCTCTGTCTTACCAATTTTTCTGAGGCTCCAGCCAAAGGATGAACAGGAATCTGTTCAGGTAGGGAATTAGAAAACAGACAGGTGGTGTATTTCCTTTACCTGGAATTTTACTTTCTTTTTAGTCTCTCAAACTTGGAATAGATAAGGGTTCTCAGGGGCCTTTTATTAGAGAAATTGCTCCTGCAGGGTAGATGACTTTCAGTGGAGATCTAATCTCTAGACTCCTCTGTAGGATGTTTTGGTCTGCTTGGCTCCCGTCCCCACCCCGGGTCAGGTATTTGCTGTATTAAGACTTTCTTGGACCACCTGGAGCAAAATTGCAACCTCGCCCTAATTCTTATCTCCTTGCCCCACCTTGCTGGTTTGAAAACCACTGACTCTCACCAAACACACCAGATCCTTTACTGGCCAGTTTTCCCCTCTAGAATGTAAGCTCCATGAAGGCAGGACCGTTGTGTGTTTTATGCGTTGTGAACACCTGGCAGGTAGCAGGTGCTCCAGAAATACTGGTAGGATGGAGAATGAATGCTTTCTCTTTCCTCTCTCTCTCTCTCTCTCTCTCTCTCTCTCTCTCTCTTTTTAATGAAGTATAGTCAGTTTACAATGTTGTATCAATTTCTGGTATACAGCACATTGCTTCAGTCATACATGAATATTCTTAAAAAAAAAAAAAAAGACAAATGCTCTCTTCTTTTTGACTCTTGCTAAAGCAACAAGAGCCATGGGAAACCTGACACTCTGAGGATCTTTTTCTATTTGCTTTTTCCCCAGCTCCTGGAATATGGAAGAACTCCACATAAATGGCTGTTTGGCTAAAATACACATAAATGCGTGCATGAATAATTGAGCCTGGTTGACCACACAACTTTCGATATAAAAACCATCGTTCAGTTGGGTGTTTAACAAACACTAAGTGAGCCATCCTGATGGCGGGGGGCTGGTGTCGAAAGTGAGGGAGATATGGGTCTTGCCTTCAAGGAGTTCAGTGTACTGTCTTCCTCTGAGTTGATTTCTTTCCATTCCCTTAACCATAGGACGGACAGTCTGAGGGCTCCTGGGAGGACTTTTATTAGAGAAAACGCTACTAGGGGTTGTAGATGACTTTCACCAAAGTCCTGGTCCTTAAACTCCTTTAGGGGACTTTGCTATCATGGTCCTGTTTTAGCCTAAGAAATCCCACTATTTTGTCTCTACTTCAAATAATAGTGACAAGATGTTCACTATCATATAAATTCTTCCAAAGAAACAAAGGCAGCCACGTGCTTGTTGCAGGAGGTTTCCCAGAGGCACACAGTCCTCTGAAGGTGATAGGTTCCCTCTTGAGAGAACTAAAATACTGCCGGACAGGCGCTCTAACATATATTCATAAAGAGGAAGACGTTTCTAGAGTTTACTTGCAGGTCTTGTGTTATCCATGTAGGAGAATATCTTTTTTTTACCCCAGATTTTCTTCACCTGCTAAGTCAGTTGGGCTTCCGAGAATCGGAGATGCTTCTCTGGTGACTGGGGGTGGGAGGATGCGGGGGTGGGAGTAAGGTCTGTCTTTGGCAGGAGAAGGTAGCAAGGAAGTGCTTTGAGTCTGAGGTAGAGGAAGACTTCCTGGCCTGAGTGTTAGAGACGTGCCCGTCCGCTCCCAGCTCACCACCGTTTCCTGGGGTAGGAAGGTATCAGACGAAGGAAATCAGGTTTCCAAGTTCTTGGAGCTCTCCTCAGCAAAATCTCTTAAGTGACAGTCCCACCCACAGCGCTAAAACCACAGCATCCATCCTCCTCAGGGTCACCCAGAGAGCGGTCTCGGCTTTTTCTCCTCTTTTCATGGGCAGAGAGCTCATTGCTTCCAGATTTTTCATTCTGGAATTTCAACAGGCCACTTACCATTTGTAAGTGGAACAACACAAGTATAAAACAAAATGAAGGTTTGCTTTGGTCTTGTGTGTTCAAGGTACACTTGGTGCATTATTGATGGACTGTGACCTTGAAGAGAAGCGGACGCCCGCCTGCACAGCTGATGTTTGGTTTGGATATTGTGCCCAATGTTCCAGGAGACACCGAGCTTTCTTTACCCTGTACGGCTCCCCATCCAGTCCTGGGACCCCTTAGAGTGGTGGAAATCGAGGCAGAGGGCTTTCCAGAAGTTCATCCAGGTCATAAAGTGAATCAGTTATCAGGAATGAAATTTTCAGTGTGGTAACACTCAGAGCAGAATTACCTCATATTTGTGTGTGTGTGAGAGAGACAAGATGTGTCTCTAAGCTATTTCACTTTCTTTTATTATTTTCTTGTTTGTTTAAAGTTTTTAATGGGTCTTTTGAAAGACCCTCTTAGAGGAGAAAGGATTGGGAAGGCGACATTTACATCCCGAAGCAACAATGATTGAAGTAGCTTGTGCATTAAATAAATCAAACTGGAAAGTGATGGACTTTAAAGTGGGGAATCTCTGTCCCCACTTCCCTCTTCTCACATCCTCTCCCCTGTGCACGAACGTGGAGACGGCACTTGGGTACCCAGCCAGCTCTCTCCTGGGGGTGGACCTTCCCTCCTGCCTGGATCTGCAGAGTAGAAACCATCACCTCGCCACTCCAGCTGGTTATGGTCACAAAGGCTCTGAGGAGAGAGAGTGTGAAGTTTTTCTCTCTCCAAGATTGTTGTCATTGTTGTTGCTACTTACCCATGTTTCTCCGCAAACATTTAAGTGAAGTGGCATTTTTGGTCCTGGGGTCCCCCGAACTCAGCTGCTTTATTTCCTCACACTCCCCACACTCCAGTTCAGCCTGGCTTCATTGCAGCTGGACTTTACTGTGCACATCATGATTCCTGGTGGATCAGCCCCTATTCCTGAATTTGTGTATAGAAGGGGCACAGGGGCAAGCAGTATGGTTGGAAAGACAGTAATGGCCTTGTCCTGAAGCTGCTTTTGTACAGCACTGAGGAAATGTGATTGTTTGGGTCAAAGGTACAGGAGGCAGGATGGATGAAGTTGGGGGTGTGCCCAGCCGGTGCCGCCCACGCCTTCTTTCACTTTGGCACACACTGGCCCCACTTCCAGCACCTGCAGGTCTCTGCCTGAGGCTTTCTCTTCCAGAAACTGCTCTCAAGCCCCCCAAGAGTAGCCCCCAGTAATCACTGAGGGGAATTGGTCAGTCAATCCCTCTGCTCTCTGGCCCCTTGGGAAGCACATTCCACTGGCTTTCCACAGAGTTACGCCCCTTCATCCCTGGAAGTCATGGGCTGGATAAGCCCTGCACCAGCTGCTCCCCTCCCATATCTGCACCCCACACCCCTCCTGGTGTGTCCTTCACCTGCCAAATAAACTGGGGGAACCAAACTAAGAGAGAGTCCCTTGGCACAGTCACTATTGAATGCATCATAACATTTAAAAGCATCCATGAGATCTCAAAAAGAAAAACTTCCAAAAATGTTTTTAAAAACCTAAATGTAAAGTAGCTGCTTTGATTACTACCTTGTTCACTGGTCAAAATGGTGGCATGCCCAAGCTTCTTAAAATTCCCTTCTTCTGATTGCAGTCCTCTATCCTTACCTGTCCCCTGGGGCATGGTTAATGACTAGTAAGAAGGAATGAGAATCTTCCATCTCAAACTTGACTATCACAAAGCATATTTGCTTAGGTATTGCCATAGTTTGATGCATTTTGATCATGCTTGATTAGAGTTTAATAGTGGATTTGAATCATGTATTTTTGAGTCTCAAGCATGGGAACTCATGTTCAGCTTAATTACTGATAGGTCCCATGTGAACTTGAATCATGATCTACTGTTTTGAACCTGGTTAAAAGCAGCTTAGGAAAGAACACCTCTGGCTCCTTATCCTTCAGCACAGAGAGATGATGGGAGAAAGAGACAATAAAACATGATAGCAAACTGCTAATGAAGACCTTCCTCTAACAAATTATAGCTGAGAGCTGATATCCAGTCTGCATGCTACACAGATATTCAGAAACTGAGTAATCCTGAAAACCTGCAAGGTGATTTTAGCTGCTCATGGCTGATGTTACAGAGTCAGCTCAGCTTGTAGGCGCATTTTGTTTGGCCTGATGTCTTTAATTTTTTTTAATTGGTTGCCAGTGTTTAAAAACTGGAAACCTTTGTATAAAAAATCTTGGGTCTGATTTCTTTCAAGAAATTATAAGAACTGGCCAAACCAGGCCTGCATCCTTAAGTGGTTACAAAAAAAAAAAAAAATCAGCTGGAGTCACATCCTCCAGATGGTCCTCACCATCCTGCCTGTGGTCTGAGAAGCAGGTAAGATTCGTGGGGGCCGTTGCTATGGAAACAGGAGGACACGACAGCAGCAAGTTGGTGAGCACTTACCTCGGCCAGTGATCTCTGCACAATTCTCTGACACTCCCTGCAGTTACTGTTTCCTCTTTGCAAGAGGCTAATACTATAGGCGTCTTGTGATTTCAGTGACAGAGGTTACAGACATTTTGCAGCTCTGCAGGGCACCACCAGGAGACGGAACCACTTAGTGGCTGGGTGTGGCTGATTGGCTAGAGGTAGATTCCGTTTCACACCTGATGACACATGATGCTGGAGGACTCAGGGACCGCTTCTCCTCTGGGTCTTACCCTTTCCTGGGAACTGAATGGCCACTGTGTTCTCACTGAGAGGACTGCAGTAAAGCAACTTCTGTTTCTGCCTTTGCTCAGCAAGCCTGGTGTAAAATCTGCTTTGTGAGCATTTGCCCATCTGGCTGTGTGACTGGCACCTTTTAGATAGAGTTTGATCAAGCATGGCTCCTGGGTGTATAGTAATCATGGAAATGTTCAGCTTTCCTATCCAAGGAGAAGTTGACAAAAGGGACAAATTGCCCTTGGCTTTTTCCAAGCCATAGAAGCAGAACAGATCAAGGACTCAAAAAGTCAGGCCATGTTTTGCCTGACTTCCAGTCAATTCTAGTATTTGGCCATGACTGTAAATACTGTGGCACCCATTCATAGGGTCACATGGTTTGTTTGTCTGTGTCCTCAACAAGGGTGTTTGGAGCCTGCCTCTATGCTGGGCACTGAGATGGGGCCTTCAGTCTTGCCTTCTTGCTTTTTTGTTCACCTGGAACCAGTTATTGCCCTCAACCCTAACAGCCATTTTTCCAGAAGATAATATTTTGCCTTTTTCTTCTGTGCCTGAGTTCTTCTCAAGGCTGCCCTGCTCTAAGTGGGTTCATAGTACATAGTTCCTTCCAACAATTTGGAAAAGGCTTAAGGAAAACGGATAATTGTGTTACTTCCTTCAGGTGACTACAACTGTCTCTGCTCCTGGCCTCCTACAACCGTGGATCGTATCCTGAGTTAATCTGGTCCAGCTGCCATTTTTGGTGTTTGCATGTGCGGGACCACATCATCTGAATTGCTCTTTTCTAACAACTGAACACAAAGCATCTGATAACCATGCTGGCCTGATCTCTAACAATAACATTAGCCAACGTTTATTAAGCACTTGCAATGCGTTAGAGACTGCGCTAAGTGCTTTACATGGATTTCTTATTTAATCCTCTTAACAGTGCTATGGAGAAGGTACTATGTTATCCACACTATGCAGATAAGGAAACGCAAGCTTAAAAAAATTTATTTATCCCAACGTAAGTCTAGCTGAGTCCAAAGCCCTATACTCTGAGCTGTTTTAGCAACTCTGTAAATACCAAGTGTCTCCTGGACAGAGTTGAGAATTTCTGAACAGTACCATATGAGAGGGCTGATTTTACATCTCTCTGATTTGAGCCAGTTTATCAGCAGGGACCTTAGCTCTGGTGCCCTTTAGAAAGGCTAGGCTTCTAGTTTCTCGTAAGGAGGTGACAGCTGGGGTAGAGTTCTTGGAATTGGCCTTGAGTGTATAAAGTCATGTTTGATGGAGATGAAGTAAAGAAATGAGAATCTACCTTTTTTTTTTTTTTTTAGTTTGGTGATGTCAAATATCTGTTTTCAGTCTGCTTCACTCTACTAGGACATGGTGTTTAAATCTGGTAGAATCAAAATCAATAGTAAACTTCCCCCAAACTTAGCTCTTCTTTCCAACTGTATGATTTCCATTTATGGTGTCACTGTTCATCTTGGCTTCAAGCTTCTAGGCCATGTTTGATTCCTTCTATCTACTTAACCTCTATATCAATCTTATTGAGTTCCTTTGTAGTATTTCTTGTATCCATTCCAACTTTTCCATCATTCCTGCTGTTACACTACATTTTGGGTCATTATTCCCTCATGTCCAGACTATTTTCATAGTTTCCTCACTGGACTTTCTGCATCCAGGTTTTACCTGCTCACCCTGCACACCACTGTCTGGGTACTTACTCATCTATTAAAAATCACACCTAGGCTGGAAGGTCCAAGTCCATTACTATAGCCTCCATGAATAGAGTAATGAAGTACATACTGAGAAGTAATGTCACCCAAATCCCTCTTACGGCCCATAATTTACAATCACGTGTGAACATGTCTTATCCCTGCCAGTTGTTTATCCAATATTCATATTATCTCCTCCAGCCACAGGGTCTGATAGTGTTGGATGCAATTTTAAGCGCAGGGCTAAAACTACATTTTTCAGCCACCCTTGCAGATAGGGCTGGCTGATGAATACATAAGCTAGGTTGTCAGGAGGTCTTAATTCGATTCTTCCAGAAGTAGATCCTGAGGCAAGGAGTCTAGCATAGGTTGTTTAGAGGAGAGCTTAGGAATAGACTGTGGAGAGAAACAGCATAGGGCAGGCAGCCAACCAAGGGCTGGTTATTAAGAAAACAATCACTGTTGGTGACTGGAGTTTAATCCTCCCAGGGAACTATGGGAAGCAGGTGAGGGGCAGGCAATTTTAAGTTGGGACCATGCGCACTGAAGATGATAAGAGTGAGGGAATATGGCTGGATGTTATTTTTAACAGACTATTTTTTAAGAGTAGTTTTAGGTTGACAGCAAACTTGAGTGAAAGGTACAGAGTTTTCCCATGTGCTCCTTGCCCCTCATCTGCATAGCCTCCCTCATTATCAGCATCACTCACCAGAGTTGCAATCAACAAACCTACATTCATCCATCATAATCACCCAAAGTCCATAGTTTGCATTAGGGTTCACTGTCGGTGTTGTATGTTCAGTGGATGTGGACAAATGTGTAATGACATGCATCCATCATTAAAATATTACACAGAGTAGTTTCATTGTCCTTAAAATCCTCTGGCTCCACCTATTCCTCCCTCCCCACTCCCCAGCTCCTGGCAACCACTGATATTTTACTGTCTCCATAGTTTTGCATTTTCCAGAATGTCACAGAGTTGGAGTCATACAATATGTAGCATTTTCAGATTGGCTTCTTTCACTTAGTAATATGCATATTCATGTCTTTTCATGGCTTGATAACTCATTTCTTTTTAGCACAAAATAATATTCCATTGCCTGGATGCATCACAGTTTGTTTATTTATTCACCTACTGAAGGACATCTTGGTTGCTTTGAAGTTTTAGCAATTATGAATAAACTGCAATAGATACTTTCATGCGGGTTTTTGCATGGATAAAGCTGGTGGGCAAGTTTTCACCTCCTGTGGGTAAATACCAAGGAATGCAATTGCTCAATCATATGGTCACAGCGTATTTTGTTTTGGAAAAAATATGCCAAACTGTCTTCCAAAGTGGCTGTACCACTTTGTATCCATACCAGCAATGAATGAAATTGCCTGTTGGTCCACATCCTCACCAACATTTAATGTTTTCAGTGTTTTGGATTTTGGCCGTTTTAGTAGGTACGTAGAAGTATCTCATTGTTTTATGGCTGGGTTTTTAAAAAAATTAAATTTTTTCTATGAGCCTATATTATATGTATAACTGAAAAATTGTGCTCTACACTGGAATTTGACACAACATTGTAAAATGATTATAAATCAATTAAAAAATGTTAAAAAAATAAAATAAAATGGGGAAAAGCTAATGATTTCTTGTGAAGTCAAAAAAGGAGTACATAAAGTTATTTATATAATTACAACTACAAAACACAAAAACTGATACATAGCTTTACACAATGTGGGGAAAGGAAACAGAATGCTCACAGCATTTGTTTACCTTTATAATCCTGGCTTCCAGCACAAAGAATATGCAATACATATTTGTGGTTCTTAAATAAGTATTGGAATTAGGGATGAATTAATCTATTTTCCAAAATCTCCATAATGAGATGCTTTAAGTTTCATGAGGAAAAAAATGTCACTATATACACATAAGCCTGATTTCACAGCCCCCCAGAACCATAACATGGGGGAAGGGGCTTTCATGGTGTCCATAGAAAGATTTCAAAGGTAGCATCTACTACCATGGGGCCTCTGGAAAATTCCCCTAAGAGCACACACCCCTCCTGCTTCCTATCTGGAAGCTGACAGGCTATCATGGCAGCCGTCTTGGACCACAGGGCGGCTTTGAGGATGTAATCACATATTAAAGACAGTGGGGATAAAGCACAGAAGAAGCCTTCGTTTCTGGTGCCCATAGGGCTCAATACCAAGTCTGGACTGCCTCCCTGCAGGTTCCTTTTCTGTGTCAGAACCACAGATAAAACCTGTCTCCTTTACTGCTCTGTTGTTTTTGCTACTGTCCTTTACCGCCACACCTGATCCTCACTCACGTTCATCTTAGGAAACCAGAAAGCTCCTGGAAGGGAGGATTGTATCTGTGCGTCTTCGTCTTCAGGGTGGCACTGGGCACCATGCACATAGAACCAAACCTCCGGTAAATCTTTGTGAAATAAACGAACTGAACGCAAGGGACTCAGAGAACTAAGTGTAAATGATGTGAGCATCTGAGAATGAATAAAACATTGTCTCTGTTCTCGATAGTGAAATTGTGTGTGCGCACATGCATACATGCCATTGTCTCTTTCTGTGCGGGACACATGTAGGTCAATAAAGGTGGGAGGGGTCAGCCCTCTGTCTCTTTGAATAAAGACAAGATGCCCACTCACCTCTTGTTCTCTCCTGGCGCCCTTGGAAAAGCCAGGCCTTGCCTGGTGTTACCATGATGACTGTGCTTTGAGAGCTAGTTCCTTTCCTTGGAAGCTGAAGGAAGATTATTCTAGGGATGTGTGAATAGCTCGAGTTGGCTGCGCGTGAGCCAGAGGAAGTGGTTCCCTAGCAACGGGAACCTCTGAGCATTCGCCTGCTTTCTGTCTTCTCTCCTCGAGCTCCCCGGTCAGACACCCACCAGAGGGACCACACCTGCTCTGACTTCAAGGGGCAGCACGACCCCAGCAGTTCAGTTTTCCCAGCCAAATGGCCCTGTTCCTCTTCTGCTCAGGCTTCCTCTTAAGGTCTGGGGCCTGTTTTGCTCCTGATCAGACCATAATTACCTCAGATCACATTTCCTTTTTTTTTTTTTTTTTGTCTTTATGATTTTGACCAGAAATGGAAAATTCTGAGGTGCCTGAGGAGATTTTTGTTTTGTTTTGTTTTGAAGAATACTAGCTTTTGTACGTTCTTTTTTTTTTTTTTCAAGTGAGCTCAATCTCTTAAGGAAAAGTTTAGCAGACTTTTTTTTTTTGCCTTGAAGAGTTAATTCTCACCCCAATCTTACTTTGTTTTTCCACAGAAGCCAAATTCACCTTATATATGTCAGCGCCTTGATACACAGTTGAATACCCAAGATGGCTGGGGAAATAATCTGGTGTCTTCTCACAACATGGCCTCAGTCTAGCAAAATGCTAGGTTCTTGAGCCAGTCATCCTTATGGGGCCATGGATCCTCTTCGTGTTCCAGTGCCCAGAGCCCAGTTTTAGAAAGTGTAAGTCTGTTCAGACCACAGCACGTAGCTGGAGCATGGGTTCAGAACTGCTGCCTGGAAATGCCCTGCTTCATCCTGGAATAGTAATCTATGTGAGAACTGCAATCTCAGAGGAGTTGGTGATATATCTTTATGGACCACTTGGCTGGTATCAGTTGGTAACATTGACTATCTGGCCGAAACTGCTGGCCATGCATGACAACATGCAGCTCATTGTAACTGAGCCTAGCAGCACCTGCAGTTCTTGTCATCTGTACCTTTTAAAATATCTTCACTCATTCATTTAACCAACAGATATTTCTAATTGAGGGTCTCCATGTGTGTCTAGAGACCATGGTGTGTCTTGTGAGAAAAACACATCTGTAACCTTGGGGAGTGGGGGTTTGTCACTTTAAGAGAGGAGGTAAGATACATACCCAAGTAACTATCAAGCAGGATCATAGCCTAAACAGGGATAAACCAGACAGTTAGACATCAGCTCTTTTGAGTTGATGGAGAGAGAGTGAACCCACTTTTCTGAGTGACCTAGTAGAGAGAGGGTGAGAAAAGAAAGCCGAGGAGTTACACCCATTCTGTAGACCGAGGACTTGGTCTCCAAAACAATTCATCTAACTCTTTTGATCAACCTTAATGTTTATTAAAACAACAGAATGAAACAGCAAAATCCCCTGGTGCTTCCATCCAGATGGACTCTTTCTAATCAGTGTTAAGGGCTTGGCATACGTCTGCCAAAGTGGCATAAAACAGAGACCAGGAAAAGAACTTATCTGAGATCTGGGAAAAGAAAAAATGAACCCTAGCTTAAGGGAAATTTGAAAGGCGACTGTTTATCTTATTTTCCTCCCAGGCAGTATTTTCCACTAGTAAATGAGAAAGGAGGAAAAATGCATCTCAGTAGCCAAACCCGCTGGGAGCCAGGCTCTCTTGTTAATAGCTGTCTCCCCTACAAGTTGAGTCTATCCAGGGTGGATTGTGTGCATGGTCACGGCCACGGTCATGGTTAACCAGATAAAAACAAGTTATAAATCAATGGAGATGTGGGAAATGAAGCACCACCCAAAATCAGATAGCCACTGTGTGTGTTTTCTCAGGCTGGCTGAGAATAAAGCAGAGCAGAAATCTAAGTTATTCTTAATACATTTAGGTGCCAAGCCATTGGGGATCAGTTCTGACTTTCAAAGAAATAGCCACTGCCTTCTGTGGAATTGACACTTATTAAAGATTTCTGAAGTGGCGAGGGCAAGAAAGGCAAAAAGGGAGCCTTTTGTAGCCTAATAAGTGATTTGTACCCTCGGGCAGAAAGGACAGTGAGGTCTCAGTTGTGAAAAAAGGACGGAATTCCCCAAGGATGTGTCCTGAGTCCTGAGGCGAGGGCTCTGCTGTGACTGAGCATTTCCTGTGGCATAGTTCTCTCTCCCCAACACACTCAGGATTTTCAACTTTGAACCTAATTGCTTATCAGAAGTTCTGGGCTGATTATTATTTTTAAGATGTTGCAAACAGATGCCCCATGACTTTTGATGAGCATGTCCCAGACAGGGTATTCTAGAGAAACAGAACCAACAGGATGTGTATCTATCTGCCTACCTTCCTATCTATCTATCTATCTATCTATCTATCTATCTATCTATCTATCTATATGTAGATAGATAAGTAGGTAGCTGGAGATACAGGGGAGGCAGTGACATGGTGCCAGTCCAAAGGCCAGCAGTCTTAAGACCCAGAAAGAGTTGATGTTTCAGTTTGAGTCCAAATACAGGAAAAATTCTCTCTTACTCAGGGGAGGGACCGTCTTTTGGTTCTCTTCAGGGCTTCAGCTGATTAGATGAGGCCCACTCACATTGAAGAGGGCAATCTGCTTCATTCAGCCTACTGATTTTTTTTTTTTTTTGTCTTTTGTCTCTTTTTTTCCTTAGTCTACTAATTTCAATGTGAATCTCATCTAAAAACACCCTCACAGGAACCCACAAAATAGAGTTTGTCCAAATATCTGGGCAACTCATAGCCCAGTCAAGTTGATACATAATTAATCCCTGACAGGCTTTGCCTCTGAAGCCCATTCAAAGTAGGGAAATCAGTATTTATTGAGCCCCTCCTAGACCAGACACTCTATGTTTATCTCTTCTTTTAAATCAAGAGGTCATTTTTCACCCACTTTGCAAAGCTGGGTGTGAAGATGGTGAGATAGATAAAGTATATAAGAAAGACCTCTCCTGTCTTTCAAATAGGAATAAAAGTTTCCTCAAAAAATAAACTTATAGAAAAGAGACACAGCCATACCAATGCCTGCAAAAGTAGGACATTCTTCCTAATACTTTCACAATCGTTTTTATTGAACCTGCCATTGAAATGCCTTGAGATGAAGCAGGACAGATACAGCTTCACCCTGCAGGCAAAGAAATGGAGTCACAGAGAAAGCAGACAACTTGCTTAAGGTCACATGGCAACTTTGAAGCAAACCTAAGACCTGAAGTTCACATTTTCTAACTTTACAGGATGGAGGAAAACTTCAGGCACGTCTGTAATATTTATGTCTGCTAATGCACATGGTGCTGACTGGCCTTACCAGTGGCAGGTGTCGTAAGTGGGAAAGATTATGGCTTCCAAGTCAGACAAGTTAGATGTGGATCCCAACTCAACCTTTGTTTTGTTGTTTCACTTTGGGAAATTTCCTTAGTTGTAAAATAAGATAGCAACACTGATCTCATTAGCTAGTGTGAGGTTAACACAGTGTAATACAACGAGTGCACAAGGCCAGGTATGTGGTAGAGAATTAAGTAGAGAATTAAGTGAGAAGAGTCCCCAGACCATCATAAGCATCCAGTAAGTGTTAGCCACCATCATTACTGCTGTTGGGCTGCTGTTTCTGATCCCCAGTGTACATTGGCCTCCCCCTTCCCAGTTCTGCCATCTTACTACACCAACAAGATGGGGTACATAGAGGGGGAGAGACTAAGACAGAGGGAGAGGAAATATCCTTCCTTCTCATACTTCATCTGTCTTCCTCATTACTGGCACCATTAGTTCATTTCTAAATAAGTAATATGACAACAGATTTTTTTAAAAAATTCCCATGATTTCATTCAAGTTTTTCTCTGCAATGGCTGCTGAAGTCCTAGGTCTGAAGGTCAGGCATCTGAAACTTGCAACTCTCTGTCTAACCCAAGTACAGTGCTCAATGCAGTGACTTGTATTTACCCAAACCACTGTTGCCTTCAGTTATTCAGAAATCTCACAGGTCAGAGGACCCCAAGCTCTCCAAGTATGTTTTGTCTATTTACCTTTCAAAATTGGTAGTTATTACACAGCTTGGTAATTGGAGGCGTTGGTTATTTACCTGAGAAGAAACAATTGGATCATAACTCCTGTAAGGCAAGTTTTCTATTTAATAAAAACGGGAATAGGAAAAATGTTGGAACTCGGCATTTCCCTTGGAGGAAAAGAATATACCAATGGATTTTGGAGTATTTTGTCTCCTCTGGCCTCCAGCTTAGGAATCACTAACTAGCCATGTGGCCGAGGACAGTTTGACTACTTTGCTGATCTGAGCCTCAGTCTGCTTGTCATTAAATTAAGAGATTGGAATGCATTATCTATAGGGCAACTTCCAGCTCTAAAATTCCATAATTCTAGCTAGGATCTACACAAGGTGCTATCCTAGGAAATCCAGCAAGTGAAAAGGAAACCCACAGGTTTTAAAGTGGAAATCATCTCTTTATTATCGGTATCTGCTACCCAGCCAGGTTATATTGGGCTTATATGAGAGCTCTAGTGGTCCAAAGTTGGTCAGACCTCTGTTTTATTTTGAGAAGAACTAAAGCATATGAGAATTTCCCTTGAGACACATGGATCCAAAGGGAGTTGACCAAGGATGTGGTAATGTGAACAGTGAAGGCAGATGAAATAATCGATTACTTCCTGTCATTCTGGAGAAATCATTCATTCATGTACATGCTCTTTTGACCAACATTTAAGAGGCGGTGTGGTATGTGGTTAATGGTTCAGGCTCTGGAGTCAGATGCCCTGGGTTCAAATTCTGGTCCCACCACTTCTGTGCTTTGTAGCCTTGAGCAAGTTACCTAACTTCTTATTTTCCTCATCTGCAGTCCTCATCTCAGAGGCTCCCTGTGATAGATAAAAGTGTTACTACACATAGTATAGTGTAGTATACAGATACGGTGCCCAAAACATAGAAGTCTTTCAAGAAGCGTAGCTTGTTACCATAGCCAAACTCTATGTTAGATACAACTGGGAACTCAGAGATGTCTCTATGGGCAAGATAATGAAGGACATATAAATGAGGAAGGGGGCTGGCAGTCAGGGCAAACTTCATGGAGGAGGTGGCTCCAGCTGAGTCTCAACCTTGAGATAAGCCCTCGTTAGACAAAGAAGAAAGGTCATTTCATGCAACCTGAGACAGTGTCAACTACAGCAGGAAGGCACAAATCCTCCTTGTATTCAGTTGACTGTATTGGGTCGGGGTGGAGTTTAGGTGAAAGGAGAAGGCTCAGTGGAAGATAAGCTGAAAATATAGGTGAAGCCTGTGGAAAACTTCTTGGGGTGGGGGTGGGGTGATACTCTGTCCCATGGAAGCTGTTTTAAGTGGAAAAAAATGCCATAACCATCAAGCCCTCTGGTTTGGCGCCACTCTGGAAGCAAAGCTGGAATTGCAATAGAAGAGAAGTCAGGGAATGGGGCTGGACTTGGATCTGGGGTCTGATAGATCCTAGAGTTAGTCTGGTAGGAATAGGAATTTTGTAAATGTTTGCATATTTCTTGATTCTCAGATCCATGTTGATTTCATTATCCCAAGCTGCAACTCTGTACCCATTTAACACTAATCCTCCACTACCACCTCCCCCCAGCCCCTATATTAACCATCATTCTCCTTTCTATCTCTTTAAATTTGACTACTCTAGATCCTATATATAAAGGGAATCATACAATATTTGCCCTTTTGTGTCTGGCTTATTTCACTCAGCATAATATCTTCAAAATTGATCCATGTTGTAGCCTGTGTCAGAGTTCCGTTCCTTTTAAAGCCTGAATAATATTCTATTGTATGTATCTACTACGTTTTGTATACCCATTCATCTCTCAGTGGACACTTGGGTTGTTTCCACATTTTGACTGTTGTGAATAATGCTGCTATGAACATGGGTGTACAAAGACCAGTGCAAGCCCCTGCTTTCAGTTCTTTGGGGTACATACCCAGAAATGGAGCTGCTGGATCACACATTACATCTGCGTCTAATTTTTAGGAACCAGCATACTGTTTTCCACAGCAGTTACACCATTTTACCTTCTCTGTTAGCAGTGAGCAAGGTTTCCGGTTTCTCCACATCCTCATGAACATTTTCTCATTTTTCTGAGCATAGCCATCCTAATAGGTGCAAAGTGGCAACTTCCGTTTTGAGAAAAGCAATGCTTTACTGTGGGGCTGTCTCTTACATTGCAGGGGGTAATACCCCTGCCACTCTTCAACTCACTGGCAGAAAATACTGATTTTTTTTTTCTGTTTTCATAGGTACTGAGCAACAGCTAAACTCTCTGTTTAGTTCTTTCAACATTAGTGGGGCTGCTTGAGGTCTAACTGTTCAGACATAGTTTAAAGGTCAGCCCAGAGATTTGGGCAAATTTTATGCAGAAAATTTGGGGTTCCCCTGCCTTCTGCTCTCTTGTCCCAGGTTTCTCCTCCTCACTTTCCAGCTATCGTGGTTCCCCCACCTCTGTCCTATGGTTCTTCATCCCAGAAAGACTGCAGGTTTCTATTCAAGTTTTCACTACTCTTCCTTCCCCATGTTACTGAGCCAAACTTGGGTCCATTCACCTACGCTCAGTAAAGCCAATCTACTGACACAAGGTCATGGTGAAGGAAAGTGCAGCATTTATTGTAAGGCATTGTAAAAGGAGAAAGGGTGGCTCATGTTCAAAACCTCTGAACTCCCCAAAGAGTTTCAGCAAAGCATTTTTAAAGGCAAAGTGAGGGAGGGGCATCCCAGGGGATGTGATCAGTTGTGCACAATTCTCTGATTGGTTGATGGTGAGGTAACAGGGCAGGGTCACAGGGGTTAACATGATCAATTCTTAGGCAACAGTAGGTCTAGGGGCTACATGCTCGTATCATCAAGTAGTTAACTTCTTTGGTGGTGGTTTTAGCATCTGGAAAACAGCTCAGGAAATAGCATCAGATACTATTATCTGGGTACTTCGGAAAGGGGCTACAGCAGAGGACTGGGGAAGGGGTCTGTCCCATGAAGGCCACAGAGGGTCCTGCTCTGTTATACCCATGCTACCCACCACAACCCCACCCCGTCCCACCTTACTTCAGGCTAAAGGCTATAAAAGAGGGAAACTCAGCTAGTGCCAAATGAGGACCACTCTCTGGGTTCTGCCTGCTTTTAGGTCACTCATGAAGCCTTCGGTAATTGTTTTTGGATTTTATTTGAAGTTGACAGTTGTTTTCTGTGGGAGAGTTGACTCCATCATTACTGGAAGCAGAACCTTACCCCCTTTCTCACTATCCACTCCCTCTCATCCTCTGAAAAGCTAGTACTGTCCTGAGAATAAACCCAGTCTTGTCTGCCTATTTTCCAAATACTGAACACTGAGTATTGATTTTGAAATCTTAAGAGCTACTTTATATAACTTTAAAAATAATAATTGATAATAATTAATAATTATTTATCGATGATAACTGATAATTACTTATTAATTGAGCAGTTAAAATTCAATAATCTTAAAATTACAGCTCAGGAGAAAAAACTCACAGTCCACGTCATAGCACTAAGGGAAAAGTCTGCAATGGCTTCACTTTCTTTACTTGTAGTTATGCGAGTTGAGGCTTCATCATCACAACTCATTTAATCTCTCCCCTAAATTTTGTTTATGCTCCACAAAATGGCACAACGATTAACCAGAAATGTTTTAAATATCTAGCTATGTGGGATGTAAGAGAAATACGAGGTTAATCCTGCAAAACAAATGTCTAGCATGTCAGTATTTTCTCTGGTGGCCTTGGGAAAAAAAGTTGTCAGTTTTCAGATTGGAAAATCGCAATTCTGAGATATGGGGGTTAAGAAGAGATTTGTCTGCCTTCATCCATTTATTTATTTGCTCAACAAATACACGTTAGATTCTATTACATATTAATTCGTTTGTGTAATGAAAATTAATTTAGTAATTTGTGGACTAGTGATTAGCTGGTGTGGTCATACATTCATTTGTCAATAAATTTCATTTACTTCATGAATTTAATTTAGTTAATTTATGGATGAATCCATGCATTAATTTAATTCATCAGTAAACTTCTATGCGTTATTCCAAGGCACTGCAAGATCCTGAAGTGCCTTTTGAAGTATCAATGTAAGTATTAGTTTTGCTCAGGATGGTTTGAGCATGAATTTCACCTTCTTGCACTATTATTTGAAAACCAGGAGCCCATGCATAGTACATGTATCAGTTTTACCAAGTATTATGTAAAGATGCCATTTTCTGTTTGTCAATTTCACAATGAAAGACCTAGGTAAATTTCTCATGCTTTTTTGAAGGGGACTTGATTCAATGACATTCATTTTGCCCATTCATTCTGGCAAATGGGCCTCTGGCTCATCTCTGAACCCCTCCCCTCTCTGGCACTTCTTGTCCTGTACCTCCTGGTTTCTGTCCTAAGCTGGTCAGCCTCTCGATTCCTGGGGAATGTCCTCAGACTCTCCTTTTCTATCTCATATCCACCTGTCTTCTATCTCTCACCCTTCTTCATCCCCATCCTTTCCCTAAGAAAAAAAAATTACTTTGGGATTTCCTTTATGTAATAATTTTTATGTGCAGTTTCTGAATCCTATTGGAGGGGATTCTAATTCTGATGGTCAGGAATCTTCACTTTTTTCCCACAGATATACAACCTGCATGGTCTACAGGGACTTGAACTTACAAGAGCCTTACACTTGGCTTGATGCTCTGCTGTCACCATCTCAAAATGCTTCAATCATTTTTTTTAACAAGGTGCATTTTTAAACATTTTTTATTTTGCACTGGATCCCCCCCCCCCAAAACTAGGTAGCCAGTCCTGCATTTGGAAGAGGTGCTCAGTGGGTCAGGAATTGTGCAATTCATTAGGGAGGGAAAAGGAGCAATCAGAGCTATTTATGACATCATGGGATGGGGGATGAGGAAGTTAGAAAAGGAAGAAAAATGGGGTCATCTTTCAGTCATACTTCTTCCCCCTAGGAATCTCCTTAAATCACAGAGTCAGGGTTGGAGGGTATGGTGGTAGTTTTCTTGTAAATCCATCAGGCACCTGTTCAAATGATCACAGTCAATTCTCGTCTCGAGGAATCTCTGCCAAATTCTAGAAAAGGAATTTATCTCTAAAACATGGATCGATTTTAAAAGCTCTGCCATGGAATTTACACACTGACTTATCTCCTTCATCTAACAGATAAACTCATGTAAAAGATGGACAAGTTTATTCCAGGAAAGCCGGGAGCAAAATCTTGTGGCAATAAGGTACTTTACAGATGTTGGCTATAAGGAGTTGTTACAGTGGTTCAGGAAAGAAATCCTGGGAGATTAAATTAGGAAGAAGGTTGTGATGTAGACCTTCTGAAGAGGTACTAGGGGGTGCCCAGGCAGAACATGAGGGAAAACATTGAGATTCGTAAGTAAGTGGAAAACACATGAGATAACTTCAAACTGTCCTGAGGGGAAAAATTGTCTACGTCAATCTGAATAGAAAGGTCCTTGTAATGATTTGTACAGCGGAAAGAGAGGCAGAGTTGAGACAGCAAATTCATGACTTTCTGTTTGCTTTGTGTTGGTCCTTTTGTTGGCTCTCAGTTAGTGTAAAATAGTAACAAAAGTCCATTGGGTAAATTGTTTCAAACAGACTAGATCTCATTGGAATTCAAGGATTTTCAAACTATAGCATTTGAAGACTCTTGGCAAAGTTCTTTCTTTTAATAATTGACTGCTTTTGAAGAGAGATCGTTTTTAGAACGTGATTTTGAACATGGGAGCTAAGTAAAGCATATAAATGTAAATTTTAGCTCTGTCGAGATGCACTGTTTTATGTCTTATTTGGAGGGGATTCTTGGCAGCTGTAGGCATTTGTAGGTGATCGTGTATTTTACGAATGATTACTCTGGTCAGTCTTGCAAATCAATTTTTTTTCTGCAAGTATGTTTCCATTGTGTCTTTTAACATGGAGAGAGAAGTGATGGTGCCATGAACTCAACAACCAAGTCTAAACATTGCATACGAGGCCTTAAGTGCTTCCTTTAATACAAACTGCTAAAGTGAGCAAGGGAAGTATATCTTGCTGTTTTCATGAAATTCCTGATTACTGCACTGAGCTTGAGGTATGGAGGGCAGGAAATTCTGCAGCCAAGGAAACCCCTCTCCATATCCAGCATCCGGCGGAAGAAGATAAACTCCATCAAAGAGTATTACCATGATCTATATCTTTTTTTTACTGTGAAACCTCATATAAGTATATATGTTCATGTATCTTAGGTGAAAAGACTGTTTACTCTTCTATGACTTATGTACTATTTAATATCAATATTTGATTTTTAAAAGTCAATTTAAAAGTCAGGATTTTTCTTTAAGTTTATAAATCTTATTTGCTTTATATAATAGAATACCAAAAAAATTCTAGAAATCACTCTTTGATTACCCTTTGGATCCCCTTTAAAACCTAAGCTCTTTAAAACATTTTTAATTGCATCTATATTTATACAGTTTATATATTTGGCTTTATTTCTAAGTCCTTCAGTTGTCCCTTTCACACTAAAAGTTCCCAAAACTTACTTAAGTAATTATATATCTAATATATATAATATGATAATATAGCCATTATGCATATCTACTTATATATAATCTTAAATTCTGCAAAATTTTTCAGTACTGTTTATGAATTGGGTTTTACCTTGTCAACTTAAAAATTGTGAGTCTAAATCAATTACCCATGTCATTTATTCTTTTAGACAACACAAACATTTCAAATGCAAGACACACAAAATTTTACACACAATTTAACATAAAAATTTAAATACGAATTGCATTTACTTAATTATCTTTAGACTGTTCTAAGCTGGCCTGGTGGTATACCCCCCAAGGAACCAATTATAGTATCCCATATTAATTTCATTTCTCTTCCCAAGTATTTTCCCCAAGCATTTGGGGAATATTTTTCCAAGGAAGTGGAATTTCCATTCCAAGTGCATTGGGGTGACCTCAGAGATTCAGTAGCATACAAATTAGAGAGACTGGCCTGGGTGTGAAATGAAGAGCCACTGACATCCAGCATAATTTTTTTCACCTGTAGACTGTCACATTGAACCTTTTTTAAAAACTGAGGTGAAATTCATGTAAGATAAAATTAACTTTTAAAGTAAGAAATTCAGGGCATTTAGTACATTCACAATGTGTGAGACCACCCCCTTTACTTAGTTGTAAAACATTTCCATCACTCCAAAATAAAGCCCTGAACCCACTAGGCAATTACTCCCCATTACTCACTACCCCAACCCCAGGTAACCACTAATCCACTTTTTATTCCTATGGATTTACCTATTCTGGAGATTTCATATAAATGGAATCATACAACATGGGAATTTTTGCATCTGGCTTCTCTCACTTAGCATATTTTTGAGATTCATCCATGTTGTAGCATGTATCACTACTTTATTCCTTTTTGTGGGCTGAATAATATTCCGTTGTATGGCTACACCACAATTGGTGTATCTATCTATCCATTAACAGATGTTTGGGCTATTTCCACCTTTTGACTATTGGGAACAATGCTGCCATGAATGTGCCTGTACACACATTTGTGAAAACACCTGTTTTCAGTTCTCTTGGGTATATACCTGGGACTGGAATTGCTGGGTCATGTGTGTGGTAATTCTCCATTTTGCTTTTTGAGAAACTGCCAAACTTTTTCACAGCAGCTGAACCATTTTATATCCCCACTAGCAATGTAGGAGGGTTCCAATTTATTGACATCCTACCCAACACTTGTTACTTTCCATTAAAAAAAAAATTATAGCCATCCTAGCGGGTATGAAGGGCTATCTTATTATGGTTTTGATTTGCATTTCCCTAATGACTAATGATGTTTGAGACTTCTAATTAATGGCTTCTGCCAACGGGAGACTCCAGGTCATTGTCCTATCCTGTAGGTCCTCTGAATTCATGCTCATTCTTTTGTAATTATTCTCAATTGTGTCCTCTGATTAGGGCAAATTATATTATGTGACCCTCCTTCCATATCTTAATTCTATTCCCCCTGTTTGCTCCACAATCTAATTGGATTCAACCAATCTATGTAATGCTTGTTTCTGCTCTGAATTCTTTTCATATTCTCTCTGGCAGAGCTGTGACTTTAAACAGCTTGTATGACATCTTTCAGCTTGTCTCTCCTGTCTGTTTAGTTGCATGGTCAACTTCTAAAGTCATTCTAATTATAACATGCTAAGTATAATATTAAATATATAGGGAGGTAGGAAATTTCAGACTATGATAAAAGTACTTTTGGGCAGAATCAGATTGCAGTACTTCAAGAATTAATAACTACTCATTTAGGAAATTTTCCTTTTTAATTTAATGACCACAATGGGGACTGCAGTGTTCAAGCAATGACAGTTTACCTAAATTGCTTGGCACTGGGGGGCAGTCATTGGTGCCTGGGAGGAACTAGGCTCACCGGGGCCTGCCTTGTAAATATCCTCTCTAAAGCTCACCTTCAGGCCACGATCACATCTAATTAGGAGTGTCCTGAGAGGGGAGAGATGAGAACAGGGAGCACAGGTCAACTGGTACAGAAGAAAATCAGGATCACAGATGAGGATTTATTGTGTGACGGCCAAGGGATGGAGCGAGGCACCGGCAGCTCATGTGAGGACGGATCAGACGCGAATTCAAGGTCACTGATCAGGTCCTCTGTGGTACTTTCTAGGCATGGCCCAAAGAGCTTGGAGATTTACAAGACACCTGATGCTGTATGATGATCCATCTCAAATATCACAATGTTTCCATGAAAGTCAGGTCCTGTGACAGCTAAGGCCTCAGATGAGAAACCACATAGCAGACATGTTGGTGGGGAATCTGCTCTTTTGCATCTATCTCCAGTCCAAGTCTTCCAGCTCTTGGACAATTGTCCAGCACAATTGAAAAGTCAAAATTGCCATTCAAACATAAAACAGCATTGTTTTTCTCGTCCCCCTAATGAATTGTATATTGAAGACAGAGGAGAGGGGAGGGGTCTGTGTTAATTCAAGCTACAAAGAAGAGTCTTATGTAAATCCGGCGACACCCAGGGACTGGCAGTGACCAACAGTGGCCGGCCCTCAAAAAACTAAATGAAATCATCACCGTAACAGGAGGTGGCTTTTCTCTCCTCTTCTGCTTTGCCAGCTTCAAAACCACTGCGATCTTAAAAGAGTCCCAAGAGGACTTTGGGGGAACCCAGTGTCCCCAGCCTCTCGTTGGCCCTAATGAGGGAGGAGGATGTGCTTTGCTTTGATGTACAGCTGTAGGTTTTTTTAATGGGGTGGGCAAGAGATCAGATTCCACAAGGACATCTCCTTTTAAGCCTTGATTATTCAGCAGCCCTGTTGAAATTGCTATTCATTTATCTACAAGCAGCTGCACACAGGGTTGGACGGTCTGTTTGTCATGTCACACTGAGCGGGGCTGGGCTTAGGCACTCCTAATATTTATTCAATTTCAATTATTCCTCGGTGCCACTTTTTTTTCTTCTTCTAAGCAATAGCACTACATTCTGAAGTTGCTAGAATTTCACCATAAAAATGAGCAAAAGAAATCTGATCTGGATTGTAAACCACAGCTCTGTTCCCATAGGAGCCAAACCCTTTCTGTCCCTTCCCCCTTTCCTCTTCTACAAGACATGAATGCCTATTTTGGCACATCATGTCACAGCTGCAAAGCAGGCTGGTCCCTCCTGTTTGCCTGTTCTCATGGGCTCCCCACAGGGCTGCCAGAGCCATCACAGTCATGATTGTCAGGGCCCAGCTTGGAGCAGTTACAAATTCTGTATTTCAGAGCAGGGGCCAAGCTCCGCTCACTGTCCCAGAAAGGTGTGTGTGGTTGAATGAAGTCTTGTTATAGCATCAAAGCAGAAGGAACGAAGGGTGACCCTGAGATGGAGCACAGATTTGGTGCCAAGTTGGAAAACTGGCAGGGCTAGAAGGGATACACACACACACACACACACACACACACACACACACACACACAAGTGACATTCTGATCAACAAATTTATTGTCACGCATCTAATTCAGTGGACCACCAGGAGCACAAGTGTGTCTCACTCTTGAATATTTACTGAGCACGATAAACTTAGTTATGTATGTGCTCTTGGTTTACAAGATCTCTGTATTATTTTTTTAATATTTTATTTCATTTGTTTTTTAAACATTTAATACAATTTTTAAAGATTACTTTCCATTTATAGTTATTATAAAAAAATTGGCTATATTCCCTGGTTGTACAGTACATCCTGGAGCCTAATTTACACCCAGTAGTTGGTAACCCCTACTCCTCTCCCCTATATTGCCCCTCCCCCAGACCTCTGCATTCTTGATTTAAGGGTTCCACTCCCCCTGTTCTTTTCCTCCCTGCACATGTCAGCTGCTTGAGCTGTTTCACTGAATTTGCTATACATGCAGATTTCATGCCTAAATATGGATTTCTACCCAGGGACGTTCAAGCGCCTTGGGAGCTGACCCCCAACTTCTCTTACTTTGAGATAAAATGGGCTGAACAATTCCTGGGCCCAGGGGGAACCGGCTCTGTCATCTCTTCCCCGATCTTTTCAACCAGTGTTGGAGTAGCTTCCACACGTCTCTCATCTCCTGATGGATTTCGTGGTTTTATTTATTCTTAGTATCACTAGATCATTTGCTTTGTTCACAGGCATCTTTCAGAGACCAGTGATTACTGAATGGTCCTCCATGTGTTTTCTGAGTTGGGCACCTGCCTCACCTGCCTCTATATTGTTTCATGTTTGCTAAGAATCACGTGAGGCAAGTACCATGGTACCTGATGACACTGGCAACTGACATTTGACCATCCTCCATTACCCAGAAGAATGCTTTGTAACTGATGTTGGCAATTTCACTAAAAATCGGTGTCCTCAGCAATATTGAGTGTTACTGTGGAGAAAGATGAGTTTGACATTTTTGCTTAAGAGTAGAAAAATCCTGGGAAAATGGACAGCTGTAACTGACTTTAGAATGTAAAGCCCACCTGTGAGATCTTTATCTTGAAGTCTGAATTCATCACATCCTCCATATATATTTGTGCTCCTTTTGCTTTTTCCATATCTCTGTGCTGCTCACTCTCCATGGAATACTTGTGCCTTTTCTGTAGGTGATGCCCTTTAAACAGATGTCCACTGAGCCACCTCCTGGATTGACTGTCACTCTGAATTCTCTCTGTCAGATGGACAGAGTGAGTCCCATGCATCCTAGACTCTTGCAGCTGATGGACTGTTCTCCACACACTCCTGCTTCTACAGATTGGATTGTTTTCTTACTGAGGAAAAGAGGTGTTTGCTTCAAACTTGTTTATGCCTATTGTTATTATAATACTGTAATATAATTAAACATGAAATAAGTCAACAGAATGTGAGTGCCAGATGAAAGGGGATGGTTGTTACAAAAATCAAATCAAATACTTGGGAAAGAATGACAATGAGCTGCTGAAGACAAATGGCTGTCAAATTAGGTGTGGGCGAGTGACTTCTCTAAGATGAGTGAAGTAGTAAAAATCAAGAAGGATTCTTTACTCAGATTTCTTTGTAATTGCCTCCCCATTCCAGCTCCCATTTAAATAAACAAACTGGAAGTCGTGTAGTTAATTTGTTATGGGTATGGTTTGTACAGGAAGGAAGGCAAAAGAACTCCAATTAGAAGGTATATACTTAAAACAAAATCTTGACCCTACAACCAAGTAACCTGGTAAATAAATGCCCAGTGTAAGTTAACGTTCAATTAAGGGTTCAAGATGTAGATTATTTGATATAATTGCCTGCTCTGGTTAATTGCTCATCTACCTGAACCTAGAGCCAAAAAAAGTTTCTCCAGTGCACAGACCCTTTAGCATACATCTTGGGTGATGTCTCCTCCGGGAAGCCTTCTCTGAGTCTCCTCCCCAGCCCGAGCTAAGCCTCTCTCATTTCGGCTCCCACCTGTTTGTCCATCACGATATTTTATTACATCATAACTATTTGCATAGTTGTCTGTCTCCTCCACTGGGCTGTGAGCTTGCTGAGATCAGCGAACACATTTTTAATCTCTAAATTCTTAGGTCCTGAAACACTGCCCAGCCCCAGTGTGGATGCACGAAGGCTCATTGAATGAAGGTTGAGAAACAGACTTCTTTAAAGGTGTTGATGGAATAACCAAGATTAAAAAAAAAAAAACAGGTGTATCACTTTATGGAAAGACTGTGAAAAAACTTTGTTGGTAGAAGGGATTCGTTTCTCTGACATTTGAGATGTGTTCTGTAATGAGCTTAAAGAGCAAGTGCCTGGGAGTCATAGAGCAACTAAAATGAATTTTTAGGTATTGTGTGTTGTCTGGACATGTCTTCTCCTAACTGCGAGATATTTTTGTAGGTCTTTTTCACCTTGCAGAATTTTTGCCCCCCACTCCTTTTTTTTTTTTTTTTTTAACCCTCCCTGGTCTGTATTCTCTTTCCAGTAAGTAACAGGCAAGCTGTGGACCAGGGCTGGTACCACCCCACATCGACTGGGAAAGCCTCAAAGAATCTGAATCCTTCCGTTTCAAATCTTGTTTATTCTCCTTCCTCTCTTCCCTAACCTCAAATCCACATGTGTGTCTAGTCTAGGAGTCTAGGGGACTTCTCAAGGCCATGTATCCTGTTTCCTTTAATAGACTTGCAGCCCAACTAAGCTAAGAATTATCTTTTTTTTTTTTTGTCCTTTACATTCTTTAATTCCTTGGTCTTAACTCTTTAATTATACATCTTGCTTTAATTTTCCCTTGCCCTGTGGCATTTGGCTTATGTCTAGCCACAAAATGTTCCATTTTGTATACATTTTAAAAACTGATCCGCATGAGGAAATATTTCATCCAAAGTGAATTGTACAGTTTGAACACTCAAGAGCTTAGAATCAAAGAGTTTGCAATAGGAGTCAGTCGCAGAACACAAATGACACAGGAGCAGTTGAACAGAGAACTTTTTAAACGAATCTGTTTAAATCAAGCATCAGTTTAATGGGTGCTTTGAAAACATGTAAAATATGGAACTGAATCTGATTCTTCTCATTTGCTGCAAACATGCCCCTTTCCATGGAGTCCCCTGAAAGGGTTGCCAAATTTGAAAAACAGAGAAGCTAAGTAATAAAACTCTCCTTATTGCCAGTGAATGATTATCTACATTAAAAATCCCAAGGGATTCTTTAAAAAAATTTCCTAGAAGTAGTATGAGAGTTTATTAAGTTCATAGGATACAAGGTCAACATATGGAAATCAATTGTAGTTCTATAATTCAGTGATAAATAATTAGCAGTTGAAATTTTTAAAAATGTATCCTTTAGAATAGCATCAAAGCTATGAAATGTGTAGGGATAACTTTAATAAAATATGTGCAAGGTCTGTGGGCTGAAAAGTGCAAAACATTAATGAGAGAAATCTAAAAAGACCTAAATAAATGGAAAGATATACCATGTTTATGGATTAGAAGACTAAATATTGTTAAGGTGTCAGCTCTCCCCAGATCGATCTGCATATTTAATATGATCTCAATTTAAATCCCAGGAAGTTTTTTGAAAAAAGATTGACATGTTGATTCTAAGGTGTATATAGAAAAACAAAGAACCTAGCATAACCAAAGTAATTTTGAAGAAAACCAAAGTTGGATGACTCATGCTAACTGATTTCAAGATTTATTATCAAGGAAGACAAATAATATAGTGTGATATTGATAAAAGGATAGAGCTAGAAATACATGGGACAGAATGGGAAATCCAGAAATAGACCCACATTTATATAGTCAGCTGATTTCCAGCAAAGCTACCAAAGTAATTTGTATGCATAAAAAAAAATGGTCTTTTCAATAAGAGAGGCTGGAGCAATTGCAAATCCATATGCAAACAAAAAAGAAAGAAAAAAAAAGTGAAACTCACCTTTACTTAGCACCATATGCAAAAATTAATAGAAATATTAATTGAAATAGATCATAAACCTAAATATAAACACAAAAAACTATAAAACATCCAGAAAAAAACATAAGAGAAAATATTTTTGACCTTGGCTTGGGCAAAGGTTATTTAGGTACAAAACAAAAACACAAACCATAAAAGAAAAATGGGTAACTAGGACATCATTATATTTAGTTTTTTCTCCTTCAGAAGACATTGTTAAGAAAATAAAAAGAGAAATCACAGGCTGGGATAAAACATTCACAAAACATACACCTGATAATGGATAAAAGAACTCTTAAGACTCTTTTATCCATTATCACCAAGAAAACACACAACAAATAAGAACTGGACTTGAACAGACAGTTCAGTAAACAAAATATATGGATAGCAAGTAAGCACGTGAAAAGATGCTCAAAATCATAGGCCACCAGGGAAATGAAAACTAAAACCACAATGAGCTATCACTATACACTTACTAGAATGGCTAGAACAGAACAGGACAACATCAAGTGCTGGCAGGCTGTAGAACAACCAGAGCTCTCTTGTGTCGTTGATGGGAGTGGAAGCACAGGTGCTGTGGAGAACAGCCTGGTAGCTCCTATCCAGCAAAATGTATGCTTACCATATGTGTTAGTTTTCTAGGACTGCTGTGCAAAGTATCCCAAACAGGTGGCTTACAACAGATATTCATCATCTCACACTTCCGGGAAATCAAGTTGTCAGCAGACCCACACTCCCTCTGAAACTTATATGGGATTATCGTTCCCTGAATCTCCAACTGTTGGTGTTTGCCAGCAACCCTTGACGTTCCTTGGCTTATAGGTCCATCACTCCAGTCTCTGCCTGTGTTGTCACATAGCCATCTTCTTTTTGTGTGTCTCCGTTTCTGTGTCTCTTCCCCTCTTATAAGTTTACCAGTTAGATAAAGGGCCCACACTACTCCAGTATGACCTCATCTTTTAAAATTACATCTGCAATGACTTTGTTTCCAAGTAAAATTACATTCTGGGGTACTCGGGATTAGGACTTCAACATATCTTTTCAGGGGGAAGCAATTCAACTCATGATACCGTACAACCCAAAAATCCCACCCCTAAGTATTTACTTAAGAGAAATGAAAACATATGTCCTCACAAAGACCTATATGAGATGTTTACAGCAGCTGATTCATAGTCACCCAACCCTGGAAAATGTAGAAACATTCATCAACTATAAATGGATAAATTGTGGTACATCCATGCAATGGAGTATCTTTTGGAAATAAAAGGACCAAACTACTAACACATCCAAAACCATGGATGAATTTCAAAACTTCACATTTAGTGAAAGAAGCCATACAGAAAAGACTGCAAACTGTTTAATACCATTCATTCAGCATTCTAGAAAAGGCAAAAAACTGTGAGGCAAAAAGTCAGAGGAGCAGTTGCAGGGCCTAGAGGTGGGAGCAGAGTATTGATCACAAAGGGGCTTGAAACCACTTTTCCAGGTGATGAAATTGTTCTCTCTCATAATTGTGGTGGCAGTTATACAACCACATACATTTGTCAAAATTCAGAGAGCTGCACATTCAAAAGAGTAAATTTCACTGTGTGTAAATTATACCTCAAGAAAACTGACTTTCACAAAAATGTTTATATACTGCAGTGTGAAAATCAAAAGTACTTAAAAAAAAAAAAAAGACCCAAGACTCTTTGAGCTCTCACTCAAAGAAGTCTGTTTATAAACTATTCAAATCTGAGGAATTAAAGTTTCTAACAAAGATTGTTAAACATTGTAGGGTTAACTGAAATTAATGAAGGTCATTATAGTTTCCCCTGGCTGGAAATCAGGAAAGGAAATCTCCAAGGGTCAGGGTCTGTGCTTTGGGGGAATGGCCCTCTAATAAATACAGGGAGCAGCCCTCAAGATAGCCCAGATTTAGAAAATCTAAATGTCAAGCAGTAACCAGGGCCCAGCCCAGACCTTGCATGTGCCTGGGGCTATTTCTTTGGCATTTACCTGAATGTTCCCCACGCCTTATTTCTATTCTCCTGACAGCTCTTCCTGAGATGGACTGTGTTCTGCCTTCCCTACCAGGACAACTACTCCTGGTATTCAACTGTCTTGACTCCGGTCTTATCCTTCTATTTTTGTCAGAGCTCAAACACAGACAGCTACTTCCATGTTTCCTCAATTCAAGGAAGCCATAAGTTATGAAATTATGATACAGGCACACCTCAGAGATATTGTGGGTTCAGTTCCAGAGCATGGCAATAAAGTGAATATAGCAATACAGCAAGTCACACGACTTTTTGGTTTCCCAGTGCATGTAAAAGTTATGTTGTCGGTTTTTATGGCTGAGTAGTATTCCATTGTATAAATATACCACATCTTCATAATGCCATTTGCAGCAACATGGATGCTCCTGGAGAATGTCATTCTAAGTGAAGTAAGCCAGAAAGAGAAAGAAAAATACCATATGAGATCGCTCATATGTGGAATCTAAAAAACAAAAACAAACAAACAAACAAAAACAAAGCGTAAATAAAGGACAGAAATAGACTCACAGACAGAGAATACAGACTTGTGGTTACCAGGGGGGTGGAGGGTGGGAAGGGATAGACTGGGATTTCAAAATTGTAGAATAGACTACACTGTATAGCACAGGGAAATATACACAAAATGTTATGATAACTCACAGAGAAAAAAATGTGACAATGAGTGTGCATATGTCCATGAATAACTGAAAAATTGTGCTGAACACTGGAATTTGACACAACATTGTAAAATGATTATAAATCAATAAAAAATGTTAAAAAAAAAAAGAATAGTAAAGAGAAAAAAAAAGTTATGTTTACACTACTGTGGTCTATTAAGTGTGCAATAACATTATGTCTTTAAAAAAAAAAGTACATATCTTAATTTAAAAAATACTTTATTGCTAAAAAATGATAACCATCACCTGAGCCTTCAGTGAGTTGTAGTAGGCACATCAAAGGTCACTGATCACAATCATCGTAACAGATATAATTGTAATGAAAAAGCTGACATATTGTGAGAATTACCAAAATGTGACACAGAGACACAAAGTGAGCAAATGATGCTGGAAAATGACACCGATGGACTTGCACAAGGCGGGACTGCCACAGACCTTCAACTGGTTTAAAAAAAAAAAAAAAGCAGTACCTTTGAAGCACATAAAGAAAGTACAATAAAATGAGGACAAAAAGCAAAGAAGGAATTCTACATTAAGACACATCTTGGATGTACCAAGTAAAGCAGAGATGCTCACAGACACAGTCCAGAACTACGGCAGCTTGACACTGAGATGCTGAGCGTGGTTCTCACGGAAGGGGGCTTGGCGGGGCCCCTCTCCCTGCTGGGGCGCTCACTGCTTCTATGACATCTTGCCACAAAGCAAACGCTGAACCCTATTTTCACTTTTCGACTTTTCTGTTAAAAGCATAAATCTTCTTTGGATTTTTTCGGTTAGTGAAAACAAGTATGTCTTTCGTAAAAGTGAGGTGGTAAAAAGCAAACTTTCCAGACTCGGGGGCTACTTGTATTGAGCGGCAGAGACAGAATGCACCATTTCATCTTCAATTGTATTCTGTGTAGAGCAATTTTGTTTCTTAAACTGTGTCTCCCACGTGGTTTGACTCCTTCTTGGGCAAGACCAGGGCTCTGTCTCTGTCAGCCGTTTCTAGTTGAGGAGATGTCTGTCTTCCCCAGGGAAAGGCCCTCCCCCTTTGTAGATACTCTTATCTTGATATATAACAACCACTTACAAGGGGCCGACCAAGAATCCCACACATGCCTCAACAGGAAGGTTTGTTTCCTGAGTCTAAGTCACAGTGAAAACCAGGGCATGACCTTCACAAAAAAAATCTTAAAATATCCCGTGTCTTTCTCTCTGCTAATTTCCTTTTCCTTCCCAGCCTCTTTGTTTCCTCTGCTCCCCTCCCACCCTACTCTTGTCCCCAGTAACTTATTCCTTTTCTCTCTCCCTTTTCTCTTATTGTTCCTTATCCCTTTCCTTCTCTTCCTCCTTCTGCTCTTATCCGCTCACCTGCATTTCTTATTTTTACTTTATTTTTCTACATTTGCTATTGTCTCTTTAACAATAGTTAACAGTTAAATAAGGGACTGTGTGTCTGAGTGTGTCTTTCATGATAGCTGTTCTTAATCAAGGGTTGTCCTTATAAACTAGGAGAAAATCTGCCGCAAACTTGCCCACTGTTTACTCCCAGCACCCCTCCACTTTTTCATACCAGGCAGACCTAAGTGAGCAACAATACCCTTTATCAGCCTCTTGGTGTGATTCCAGCTCATGCATATTCATATTTCTACCTCATTAGTAGTCCCCTGGGCTGACTCTGTGTCATCGGGAGAGCACTGAGAATTGTGAAAATCTCAGTTGAAACAATGTCCCTTGTCTTCCCATTTGCCTGGATATATTTCGAAGCCCAAGCTTCCAATTGTTCCATAGACTGCTGATCAGATTATTTTCCTTCGTAGAAAACTGAGACTTAACAAAAGTTATTCCAGCAAATGGGCAATGTACCTTTAGCAAAATTCCTCATAAAGATACTCAGTTGGGCCTTTCACAAGGAGATCAGAATTGTTTTTTGAAATAATGCCTCTAAGAACCTTTTTATAACAAAGTAGGGAAATAGCTAACATCTTTTGGAAAGATTTAAAATAATTGTTGTAGAAACAGACTCATAGGCATACAAAACAAACTTATGATTACCAGGAGAGAAGAGGGTGGGAAGGGATAAACTGGGAGTAACCAATATCTTGTAGGAACCTATAAAGAAAAATAATATGAAAATAAACATATGTATGTGCACGTATGACTGAAACATTATGCTGTCCACCTGGTGTAAACCGTGTGGAGTGGATGTGAGGAAGGGAGTATTGGTGGCTGCCCATCCACTGAGGATTATCTGTGGTCCAGGCAGAATTGGATAGCGATGGAGAGAAACATGTGACTATGAGAGAAATCCAGTGAAAGCAATGGATTGGTTTTGGGACCCAAGTGGATGTGGGGCCTGAGAGAGGAAATAAAGATTGTTCTAAAGTTATAGGAGGGTGACTGTCAGGGGTCCTCTTGATAAGGGGCAGCTGGGAAGTAGGGAAGTTAAGAGTGAAAAAGAAGTTCTGCTTTTAATTGGTCACGTTCATAAATTGTCTCTCAAAAAGATTAAGCCCATCCCTAACCAAGCCATGAGTATCATTAATCATCCTTAAAATAAATTTCCATAGTACCTGATTCCTCCTAATTCTGTGACAAAATTTTAATTGCCGATTCAAGCCCCTGAAAGTTTCTGGGACTCTTCCGGTTTCCTATTTCACCCTGAGTTGTTTGTAGCAAGTGGAATTTTTCTAGGAATTTTTCCATTTCATTTAACTTTTCAGATAAAGTTTTTCCTTGTGTTTTGATATTCCGAGCATCCATACTCTTTGAGTGTCTGTAGTTTTGTCTTTGTCTCCATTCCTAATATATATTTTTTTACTTTGTCTCTCTGTCCCATTTTGTACAGAGGTTTGTCAATTTTATTGGTCTTTCAAAGAGAAAGATAGCTTCTATTATATTTTTGCATTTCTTTCATTTAGCCTTTTGAGGGGTTGCTTCTGCTCTCATGGAGATGAGAGCAGATGGCTTAGCAGTTGTAGGGAGGAATGATCTGGAAAAAGCAGGTGCATGTCAAAGTACAGTTTCTTGCTATGTGTCTCAGCTGTTAACTTGCAAAAGGGCGACCATTGGGGCAAACTGGAATCAGAACAAGGTAGGTTGCTCCAAGTGATGACAGTGACTGAGGCCAATGGGGAGGATTACAAAACATCTCCAGAAACTATCCTTCAGCCGCCCCAGAGGAACTCTGCCCTTTTATCATTCGTTCTTTCTCTCTTTTTCCTTATCAGGTTCAAGTCTTTATTAATGTTAACATTCCCAGCCACAGGTGACACTAGGCAGCATTTTACTCCAGATTAAATTTTGGTGGAACACATAAAAGAATGTTATCAGTCAAAGAACATTTTTTAAAGTCTGGTAATCATTAGTACTTCAAATGTGTGTCTGAGATACAAATCTCTGGGCTGAGTTAATCAGCAAACTTTCTCTGGCAAGACTTAGCGTTAGCTGCAGTTCGGACTTTAGTTGCAAGCCCAAAGTGGACTGAGCAGTTTCCCCTTCCAGCCAAGACTCGGTGGCAACAGAAAAATATTATTACTATAATTTTGAGATATAAGACATATGTATATACACTCCTGTCTATATATACATATGTGTGTATGTGTAATAGTCCTGTAATTTTTAAATGGAAGATACATACATCTAGATGTAGATTACTAGAGAATCATTAACCACTACATCCAGAGGAAACAGCTTCCAGTGAGTTAGATATCTTGTCCAAAGTCACCAAGCTATTTGGTAGCAGAGCCATGATTTAGACCTCTTCTGTCCTAGCCTACACTTTATTCTCTAACTCTATGAACTTATTTTATTACCTTGCTTAAAAGATACATGAGTATATATAAAAGGCATTCAACCAGGAACCCTACTTCAGGATGACACCTGCACCCCAATGTTCATAGCAGCACTATTTACAATAGCCAAAACATGGAAACAGCCTAAATGTCCATAAACAGGTGACTGGATAAAGAAGATGTGGTATATTTGTACAATGGAATACTACTCAGCCATAAAAACCGACAACATAATGCCATTTGCAGCAACATGGATGCTCCTGGAGAATGTCATTCTAAGTGAAGTAAGCCAGAAAGAGAAAGAAAAATACCATATGAGATCGCTCATATGTGGAATCTAAAAAACAAAAACAAACAAACAAACAAAAACAAAGCGTAAATAAAGGACAGAAATAGACTCATAGACAGAGAATACAGACTTGTGGTTGCCAGGGGGGTGGAGGGTGGGAAGGGATAGACTGGGATTTCAAAACTGTAGAATAGATAAACAAGATTACACTGTATAGCACAGGGAAATATACACAAAATGTTATAACTCACAGAGAAAAAAATGTGACAATGAGTGTGTATATGTCCATGAATGACTGAAAAATTGTGCTGAACACTGGGATTTGACACAACATTGTAAAATGATTAAAAATCAATAAAAAATGTTAAAAAAAAAGGCATTCAACCAGTTATTACCGTTATTGAAGGAATACTCCCTGTTAATAGAAATGTACCTAGCATGTGTAGCAAGAAGAAAAAATGGCGCACAATATAGAATGTTCCCAGTGAATTGGACACTCATTTTCTAGGTTAGTTATTAGAACTGGGACATGTAGAGGGAGTGCCTTTACTATGCCTACATGCAGAGACGGTTTGTTTCCTTATTAGTGTCTAATACTGAGTTATCTTAACGTTTTTGACAGGATGAGGGTTTGAGTGTTTCTTCCCTTCTCTTTGCTTTAAAAGATTTTAGTTTTAATATACAGGAAGACTCTCAGGAAATCCTTTTTTTTTTCCCTGGTTTTGGATTTATTTAAAGAAAAAGACATAAAACTCAGGTCTTTGCATCATGCCGTGGCTGTTTATGTAACTAGCAGCTATTTCTCTTGATTTTTAGGCGATATTTAGTGGCAGATTTGAATCGCCATTTTATAGTTATATAAATATATGTAAACATATAACCTTTTGATGTTAAAATTATGAATAGCAAAGAGCAAGTGTTCTGTAAAAACAAAATTAAGCATTTTAGGCAACACATGCATTAAAGGTTTTGACATGAAATCTCTCCTAAACTTTAAACTCTCTAGAAAAGGCAAAGTGTTCTGTTACATTATGAACCACAGCTCTGTTGTGGAGTTTGCAAAATGCTTTGTAGCAGACAGCTATGGAAGGAGAGGGTGTTCATTTTTCTTACTGGTGCCCTTAGCATATTTAATGAAGTGCCTCCATTCCTTGGCTCACAAATACTCATGCAAAGAGGCTGTTTTAACGGAACAGCACCTGATCTAGCTTGCAGCACATTCTTTTTGACGTGGGTCTGTCATTTTGATCCTTTCTAAGTACTACTGATTTTAAAAGGTACACGTATGCTATATTTGCTTGGCAAGCTATACATCATTTCACAAAACATTTCCACAAATGAGTTCTATAAGTCTCTTCATCAAAAAGCATTGTCTTCGCAGATACAGAACACTGCCTTCACATGATGCAACACTGGTACAAAGCAGTTAAGCAAAATAAAGGAGAATATTATACTCATATTATTATGCTATTTAAGTGACAAAATTAGCGTGCTGTAATTTGTTTTTCTTTCCCTGTTTTTTAGTATTCAGGTCATCAGGGTTTAATGAAGACTTACTACCCAATGAGCTGTGTGGGAGCTAGGTTATTAACCTCATGGGAATTGCTTCTTAGGGCCTGGCTTCTTTTGTTTTACTTAAGTAGCTGATCAGCTTGTATGTGATACTTCCTCAAGGCCCCCATCTTCGGCCTACTCTCACGTTCTGTAAGTTTTACACACAAGAACAACTGTCCATCTTCTGATCAGTTCATCTATTTATATTGCCAGTTGTATGGGCAGAATTCTGTCCCCTGGTGTACACACACCTTTTCCTAGTTATTCAGTTATACACCAATCTGGGTACTGTTGGGAAGGGATTTTGCAAATCTAAGAAAGTTCTCAAATCAGTTGACCTTAAGATAAGGAGATGGTCTGGGTGGGCCTGACCTAATCACCTAAGCACTTTACATCTGGTCTAGAGGCAGAGATGGAGGAAGGTGGAGCTAAAGGAGGGCAGAGATTGGAAGCACTAGAAGGATTTGATGGTCCATTGCTCACTAGACAATGGAAAGGGCCACAACATAAGGTATGCAGGCAGCTTTTAGGAGCTGGGAGTGGCTCTCAGTTCAACCAATAGGAAAATGGGAATCTCAGTCCTACAACCACAAGGAACTGAATTCTGCCAATCCAGGACCTTGAGCTCTGGATGAAATGAGCCATGAGTCCTGCCAAGATCTTGATTTTCTGCTTTGGGGGGCCCTGGGCAGAGAATCCATCCAGGACATGTCTGACTAAAGCAGCGAGGAGCTAATATCTATGGGCTGAGTCTGTCATAACTAGTTATGCAGCAACAGATAACTAACAACTGGTTTACAGCCTGTTCAATCTTAGCTTCTTTAGGGTCCTAAAGCTTTTCTCATCTTCCCCTGCCTCTAGTTCTTATTTTAAACCAGAAACAAAAAAGCGGAAATCAAATATCTACTTTGATCTCTCAATTCAGGACGTGAGGCCAGTTGTAATTTATTGAATCCATTGTGGGTTTTATGTTCAATTGCAAAGGGCTTTTGGTTTGTCTATAATCAGAGTGATTCAGCTGAAGACGTCTACTATCCCCTGTGACAGCTGCCCTCCACTGTGTAGGTTCTTAACTCGGACGGAGGGGAAGATTATTTGCAAAGATGTCTGCAATTCCTCCAATCGTAAGTGGCATCCTAGTACTCAGGTCCCTTTGTAATGTGACTCCTGCTTCTACCATCAAGGGGTGGAGCCCCAAATCTTGGAGTTGGGCTAGCTGTGTGACATTTTCAAAGCATAGAATGTAGCAGGATGATCTTGAGGCCAGACCTCAGGAGGCCTGACAGCTTCCTCTTTCATCAGCTGCCCTGGGGTGAGGTCCCCACGATCCTGCACCTGAGGTACTCAGGCAGACAGCTCCAGGCAACTTCTGGACATGGAGGCCACCCAGGACAAGCCAGTCCCTGGCCAACCTCCCAACTGACAGCAAATACATGGTGGAGCCTAGCTAAGACAAGGCGGAGCAGAAACAAGGTCTCCCAGCTGAGTCTTATCCAAATCGCCAACCCACAGCATTGCGAGCAAATCATTCATTCTTATTTTAAGCCTCTACATTTTGGCGTGTGTGTTATGCAGAAATAGCTGATACAGATATTCAAGAACATGACTTTTTAAATATGGATTTTAAATTAAGATTTCATTTCTTTTTGAATTGATTACTATCTATTCAAATGACCACGCACACAGTGCAAAATTTAAGATACGAAAAGGTACACATATAAAAATAGGGGGTATAGCTCATTGGTAGAGTGTGTACTTAGCGTGCATGAGGTCCTTGGGTTCAATTCTCAGTACCACCATCAAAAAACTATTTTTAAAAACTAAAACTTAAATTTCCCTCCTCTACAGCACTGTTAAGCCTTCCTCATCTGCTTGGAGCTTTTTAGGATGATGGTTAGGGCATAAAGCAACTATTTCAAGATTGTGCATAAGGAAAATGACCAAGTAGGAGATAAAAAAGTAATATATCTCATTCCAAACTGATTTGCTTTGCTCTGCTTTATGTCCCCACATGTTCATCGCTGCTTTCCTCAGTTTTCCTTAGGAATGAATTTTGAAAAGGCCCCAGATGTCAAAGTAAAAAGGATGAGGTTAAAGCTGAGTCTACGGGTGGCCTTGCGGGTGAGTGTTAGAAGATGGAAAATTATTATGTACACTTTCCAGTAAAGTGCGATCAGCACTCTATCACCAAGGATTAGCTAAAGGGCTCAAAAAACCACTCTGGGGAGCATTTTCTTTGTTTTGCATTTGGGGAAAGTGAGCAAGGGTGCTTGATATACCTGGTGAACTGTGCCAGCCCAGGAGTAGAAACCCAAGGAGGTGCCTATGTCACTGGTCCCTGAACTTCCTGCAGACCAGGCCACAACCAGAATATGGAATCTACAGGACATCAGCCTCAGGCTGAGGGTTGGGTGCCACCTGATGCACCCTTAGGAAGTCTAGCTGTGCCCTGATGATCCAGCCTGATTCATGGGACAAACATCCATCATGCACCTAATGTGGTCCAGGCACTGATGTGGATGCAAGTGTAAGTATCACCCTAGCCCATAATCTTTAGGTTCTTATCTCCCAGGTGCACCCACAGTGACTGCAAGGGTCCCGTGCTAAACTAGACACTTGATCCCACCTGGATTAAAATCCTCCTGAGATGCCAGGAATGTGAAATGCAGGCCCAAAAGGGTAGCCTTAATGAATGGGCATTGGCGTCCTGTCTTTTAATAAAGCTTTGACTCAAGAAGTTCAAAATCAGCACTTGATCTCTTTTTATTGTTTTTTGTTTAAAAGAATAATGGTTCCTGATACAAAGGAAAGGCCAAGGCTAAGAGCCTGTGGGCATTAAGATTCCAGTCTATCGAATGAGTTGCCCGTTTCTGTTTCCAGGGTAAGGAAAAGTCTGTGTGGTCACCTATCACATCCAGACTCTGTCCACTGTCCTGGCATCATAGAAGTCTGTCCAGGCTGCTTTGGGGTGACATTACAGGCTCACTGGTGGGTCAGTGCTTTTCCAGGGTTAGAATCTAGAATCCAATGCACACTTCTTGTATTAGTCTCTTTGCTTTGCTCAAACAAACAACAGACACTTATTGTCTCACAGTTCTAGAGGTTGGAAGTACAAGATCAAGGTGTTAGCAGAGCTGGTTTCTGGTGAGGTGCCTTCCTGGCTTACAGATCACTGCTTTCTAGCTGTGTCCTCACATGGCCCCTGTGTGCATGCACAGAGAGATCTCTGGTGTCTCTTCTTCTCATCACCAGCCCTACCAGATTAGGTCCCCACCCTCATGATGTCATTTAAACTTAATTAGCTCCCCAAAGGTCCTACCTCTAAATACTGTCACATTGGGGGTTAGGGTTTCAATATATGAATTTTGGGAAGACATGACTCAGTCTCTCGCATTTCTTATACTCCAGACACTACGTTAAGCAGGAGGATGTAAAGATATGTATATATGTCAAGTATCAACTTTGCTCAAGAAGGGCACATATTTATAATACAGTGCACTCATTATAAGGCAGTGCTAAGAATGGGAGGGGCAAGAAAGTCCATTCAGTTTGAGCAGGTCAGGAAGGCTTTTCAGAGGAACTTGGGTCTCAGAGAGGAGTGGCGCTCTTGGGGGGCTGGAGCCAAGGTGAACGTGTGCTAGGCCGAGGGGAGGCACGTGGAAAAGCCTAACAGGTGGCAGATTCTTTCGTCCAGTCCTCATATTCACAAAACAGGGCCATTTACACATATAGTGTTCTGGTGGAGGGAGCAACAGGTTCTTGTCTGGGCAGTGCAGCAAGGGCACAGGGGCGTTGTCAAGATGATGCCAAGAAGTATGCTGCTGTATGGGATACTGCACGAAGGAGCTTGAACTGGGTCATGCAGTAGGATTTGGGCACCTGACAAACGGTTTGAAGAGCAGATTTGCACTTGGAAAGGGGGAAGCAGTTTGGAGGAAAAGCGTAGGTGAGACTGGAGGCTGGAGACAGTGGGGAGGCCACTGCCACCGTGTGATAACTGACCCCAGAGGCCAACTGTGGCAGAACCAGTGGGACGGGTGTCGGGTGGGCTACCCAGGCATCCCATAGAATGTGAGTACTGGGAAGTGACTCCTCTGTGGGGAGTGAGGGGAAAATTGAGGCTGAATCCCAGGTTCTGGTTTGGTGCCCAGTGGACCCATTGTTGAGAATAGAAACAACACAACCCAAGGACGGGGGAGAAGTAAGGCTTGTGGGAAATGCCATGGATAAAGTTCACACAGGTCAGTTTCCTGGGCTGGGAAGGAGCTCATGTCTACATCCTGTGGCAGGTGATCCCACCCCTCAGTGGGCTTAGTGGCCTAGCGATGACCAGGCTCTCAAGTGCCATACACTGAGAGCATCTTTGAAGGAAGTAGCTTATTTATCAAAATCTACCAGTGATATGACTTTTTTGTGTGATCATGACCAAGCTGTTTCAGTCAAAAAAGCTTCCCAATAAATAAACCCTTATTCATCTGTTGCCAAGAAAATTACAAAGGTTTGATCTAAAATCCATTACCTGCTATCTTTATATTGTCTGTTACTCTGAAACAGATACGTCCCATTTTTGTACCTGCTGTGATTCAGGTAGATTGTAATCTAAGAGGCTCAGGGTTGGGCAGAGAAGCAATTTGCTGTAAGAGAGCTGAGAAAAGTGAATATCAGAGAGAAAAAAAAGCGGTGAAACAAACCCCTTTCTCCTTTCCAACAAATTTAAATCTCCAAGTACCCTTTGAGGAGAAGGAATCTGAACAAATTCCCAGGTCACTGGGTTTCAAGCTCTGGTTTGAGAGTAAATTCTTACAATGACAACAAATCTGATTCTTTGTGTGTCCCCCCACCCATTCCCTTTGAGTTTTCTTCGGTGACGTATTGGCAGAATTTCAATAGGAATAGTGTCTCTGAGTGTCACAGGCGTGGAGTGGAGGTGGAGGCCAGACACCCACCAGCCAAACACTCCCGAGTACTTGGGGTCCTGAGTGTGTGTGTGTGTGTGTGTGTGTGTGTGTGTGTGTGTGTGTGTGTGTGTGTGGTGTTTAATTGTGGGCCCCACAAACGGGTTCCCGCCGCCTTTAATTTCCCATTTCTCTCTCTCATCTGTTGACACTCAGTATTTTTCTTCCAATATTCCCTCTGCTTCGAGAGTTTCCGAAGCCAACCAAACTGAAGCCACAGAAGGAAAACCTCCCGGGGCCAGATTCGCAGACTTTCTCCCTGCTCAGTCCCCGTGGGCCGGAGCGCGGAGCAGCAGCCAGCGCGGCGGGGCGTGTCTGGGGCGGGGCCTCGGCCGCCTAGCCCCGCCCCCGCCCCGCCCCGCCGCTTAATTCGGACTCGCGGGGCCGCGGGGTGTGAAACAGCCGCCCTGCGCCGGACCGGCCCCCGTCGCCGTCTGAGCCGCCGCCCGCGCCGCCTCCGCGCCGCCCTGAGCCGCCGGGCCGCTGGGCGCCGCCGCAGCCTCCCGGAGCGAGCGCCGGGGAGGGAGCCGCGCGCCTTTGTGCGCGCGCCGAGGTGGGTTCGCCTCCCGCACTTACTTTGCACACAAAGACTGGGAGCTCGGAGGAGGCGGGGTGCCCGCCGGGACCCGGCGCGGCCGCCTGCCCGCCCGGACGCGCAGCACGAGGGACCCCCGGGCGGGAAGGGCGGCCGGACTTACCCTCCCCGCGGCCGGCGGTGGGGCAGGGGTCCCTGCGGGCGCGGGAGGACGGCGCCCGGGCCACCCCTCGCCGTGCCGGCGGGCGGGCGTGGGGCGCGGGGTCGGGGCGTGGCGGGGGGGCGCGCACGGGGGTCTCCCGGCCCAGGGGGTGCTGGGGAGTCGGGGGGCGCCGCGGGGGAGGCGAGCCGGGGCGGCCTCCTGACTCGTCTTATTGTTGCTTCCTTGGCCTTGAAAATGGAGAGACCCTGCCTGCCGCGGGGGATGCGCTGCCCACCCGGTGCGCCGCGCGCGGCCAGATGCCGAGCCCTGGGCGCCCGGCTCGACCCCCGTTGCCCCGGCCGCCACCGAGCCTCCGCCTGGGCAAACAAAGGGGCCGCGCCGGTGGTGGGGGTGGTTGGCCCGCTGGTTTAAAGGTGGACTGGGGCACCGTTTCCAAAGAGTCTGCAAGTAACTTTTCCATTTTTGACTTCTGTCCTCTTCTACTACTCCAGTGAACCTGGTGTGTTGGGTGGCGTCTGCACCCAAGAAGTCCTAAAATTTTGGTTTTCATAATTTCTCCCCAAGCATCTCCAGGTCCCCCGGGGATGGCGTGGACGTGTATGGCTAAGTTTTGACAGGCTGTGTAGGGGGTGGTAACAGTCCCTCTGAAATGGGAAGATGTCCTGTTGAGGAAAAATTGCAAGTATTCTCAGCAGTAGGCCACCACACACTTCCTTCCTCCGAAGGACTTTAGGCAGTGCCAGCAGAGCCCAGTTATTCGATTGGAATGAGTGTGATGTTCGAGATAAGTACAGAAAACTGGGTTGAGGCCTGTTAGTCTTGGCATTTGTAACTTGAGAATTTCTTGCTAACCTGTACTTAATTTTCTCCCGAGGCAATGTGCCCCGTTTCACGTTGGAGATTTTAGCTGTCCATGTTGCTTTAAGTTGACACACTATCTGGGTTGTCTGTCTAGAGAAGATTTCGTGGTGCTAGTAGTTTCCAGTATAAAACTTTTCAGTATAAAATTATATGGTTATTAAAACATTGGAAAGAAATGTAGGGAAAGAAAAAGTCACTTAGGTTCCCAGCCACCCCAACATAACCTTGATGAAGGTAAAGGCATCTTTGCATGATTTATGGCTTGGCAGGCATGGGTGTGTGTGTGTGTGTGTGTGTGTGTGTGTGTGTGTGTGTGTGTGTGTGTGTGTGTGTGAATAAATGGGGGAGTTACTGATTATTAATCTTTACTGCTCACATCAGTCGAAAACATGACCTCTAATAACCATCGTCTACAACAGTGTTTTGCCAACAAGTTGTTAGAAATATATTTTCGTATAGCCTTGCAACTAACCACCTGTACACGAGGGAGAGGGAGGAAGTAGAACAAAGGAAGTTCCACTTAATAGGGAAGAATGGACTGACAGAAACATTTTATGGACTGTATTCTTTGGATTTCAAGGAGTAGTTTGGGACTGACAATTGTTTTAAAAAAAATTAAAAGTCAACCTTTCAGCTTTTAAAATATTTTAAAAATAAAATTGTGTTCTGAGAGTCATGAGAAATACGGAATGGAAAGGAACTTTTTTTTGTAGAACAAGAAATATAGCTGGTTTTATAACTGCTAAAACACCTTGCTACTAAAAGACCTTGCACTGAGAAAGTAAAATAAGAAGGCTTTTCCTGTGTGTACTGAGTAGTTTTGAGTGTGTGTGTTCTGTGAAAAAAACAAAAACCACGTTGTTCAGCCACAGAGTGGGCCACCGAATGTTTGTCCTTACATACTTTTATTTTCCACTTGTAAAGTTTTCCAACATTTAATTTCTCCAGTGTGCAAAGTGAGAAGAGGTCTTGGAGACAATTGTGTAGAAGCACTAGATTGATCGCTAGGATGATGCAATACTTTTTGAAGGTAGAAGAATTTACAAGAAGGAAGTTGTGGTTAGGTACCGTCAGGTGCAATCTTTGTTCCTGTTTCTAACATGGGACTCCTTAATCTGCATGCGTGCTTGGGGGGGGGCCCTGTATCCCCAAGTTTCACATCCTCATGTTCAACCAACCGAGGATTGAATCTGCAGGTGCCAAACCTGTGCACAAAGGGCCAACTGTATTCATTGTTCTACACCATTTTGTATCAGAGATTGAGCATCTGTGGATTTTTTGGTGTCTGAGGGGGTCCTTGAACCAGCACCCTGTGGATTCAGAGTGTGGACTGCAGTGACCTGTGAGTGTGTGTAGTATATAATGTGCTGTAAAAATGGTACCTTTCTACATACAGAAGTCAAAAGAAACCAAAATAGGGAATATCAGAATCTTTACATCTTATTTTTCAACCTTCCTATGGCCTTGAACAGTCTAAGCAGTACAGCCAGGCTGGACATGAGGTCGGAGTTGAGTAACTTTGCTCTTAAAAGGTCTGTTGCTTTGTGGGTAGGAGAGAAAAGTTTGGGAATAGTCCAAGGTTGCAGACCTGCAATGGCCATTTGTGATGGGCAGCCACTGGTCCCTGTGGACTGGAGATTCCATTCCTAGGATGTTTAACATAGACTTGGTTTGTGCTTGAGAGAAGTGCCATGGGAAGTCCTGTTCCTGCACTGTTTGTAGTAGGATGAGTGCTGTCGTCCATTTATTCATCCCTTTGATTTCTTTATTGTTTAAAATGTCACTAGTAATGGTGGAAAAATTTTTTACTGATCTTTGGAGGGAGTGGTTGAAGGGTGGAAAACTTTTCTCCAAAAAGAGGGAATGTAGTAGATTAGTAATTTGGCTTCATATTCTTAATGTCCCATCTACTCTTTCCCTCCAGACTTCTCTGTGCAAACATTTGGAGAGAATGGGCCAGAAAGCTTTGTGGGGTGAGATCTAGATTTTAGGCATTTTTAGAAGTCCTTGGATAGCTTGAGATAGTGACTTGTCGGCTTTCTTTAGGTCTGGAGAAAGTAGCTGTGGGCACTGACCCATCTTGTGTCTCACTTTGGCCTCACGTTGTATAGGGCAAGCTCTGTGTGACCGAGAAGTCCGTGCGCACGGCCTGGGGCCATGATGATCTGATGAGACTCCACTGCTTTTCCTTGTGTAATTTCCTTGTCTCATCTTTTCCTTTGTGAACCAGACCAGTTTCTCCCTTTTCCTTCTAGTGCAAAATGCTGGACCCTGTCCATCTGTACTTTAAACTTTTCCTTATGCTCAGTACCTAGGGAACTCCACTGGAAAGATGCTTTTACTTCATCTGATTTGTTGATCCCAGGATCCCATCAGTAGGAGAAAGAAAATCACTGGCGGCTGCCACTTCGCCGTGGTAAATGGACAAGGGGCTATTTCTAAGGCTGATGGGGGAAGCTGTTTCCTGTTCAGTCCTTCATTGAACAAACATTTCCTTCCATCTTCCCATGTGGTGGCACTGTCCCAGCATTGGGTATACTGCAGTTGACAAGACTGATGGGGTCCCTGTCTGCGTGGCAGGGCAGATGAGAAAGATATTTAAAGAATTGTATAAAATTACACAGATTGTTTAATGACAGTGATGAGAAGAGCTGTGCAGGGAAGGTAGTCCTTTGTGAGTTAAGGTATCTTGGAAAGAAGGGGGTAGACCCTAGTGAAGGCTGCGGGATTAGGTTTCTGACTGGAAGGTGAAGGGTCTGGTGGGGCGAGGCATGGAGTGGGGTGAGTGTGATTTGCCCAGGGCTGCTTGATGTAAGAACATGGTGGTAGGGCCTCAGTGGAACAGATTTGGAGGACTGTTTGGTTTTGTCTAGAATTTGGCTGAGGGATTGGGACGCTTTCTAGTGCAGAATTGAGGAGGGACTGGGAAACCCTGGTATTGTTCCTGTGTTCTCGCTGAAGGCCAGTGGCCTGGGGAAGCCAGCTGAGGTGGGCGTATGGTGATCTCAGCTGATCTGGGGCACTCCTGGGAGCTGAGGGCTAGTGTTATGTGGGTTGAGGGGGGCACGTGACTACATCTGGGCGCACCCGAGGCTCTGTTACAAAAGATAAGACAAGGGGCTTGTGGGGAAATTGTGGGAAGACTTACTTAAGAATGTTTTTCAAACTGGGGTGAACTGTAGGAAGGAAAATGGGGGGAGATGCAGAAGGAGGAAGTAGTGTTGCTTTAACATGAGGTGAACTCTTAACAGTTCAGTCCTATCAAAAACTTCATTAAGGCCAAGCAGCTGGTGCAAAGCAGGTGTAAAGTAGGAGCTGTAGTCTGTGCTGTGTGTGGCGGGGGAGGTGGGAGGGAGACGTGGTTTGATGACAGTGTTGCCTACACACAGCAAAGTCTTGGGGTTCTGCCTTGTGAAGAAGAGCACCCCTTGCCCCTCTTTGAGGCCATGAAGCATTGCAACCTCTGGGCTGTCCGCAGTGCTGTTCCTGGCTGTGCTACCAAATCATAAATCCTTCGCAGCTTCTGTGGGGAGAAGTCTTGAACGGGGGATTGCAGAGCCTAGGGAAAAGATAGAAAAAATGCAGGTAGACCAGCTGTCCACATGCTGGTGGGCTGTAGGCACGTGTTGTCTAGAGGACTTTCTTGCCTCATCCTCTTCTCCTTTCTGTTGTCAGTGCCAGCCTGTGTTACAGCAGAGTGTCTGTGGGTCACAGCCCAGCTCAGTGCCGGCCCTGGGTGAGAGGGGTGGGATTGGGGAACGGGGCACGTTTCTTACTGTGCTGTAGGGGAACGGTTTGGAGCTTTGAAGCCAGACCTGTCTGAGTTGGAACCCAGGCCCCAGCTTTGTGATCTAAAGCTGTTTGCGAGGTGAGCTTAGCAAGATCTGCCTCCCACGGTGCGGCGCCGGCCTGAAGCCCCAGACACGGTCTCAGAGACATGGCCGGCCACGGGGCTTAGGGTCTTGAGCCTTTGCCCACAAAGCGTCAGTAACAGCGGAGGTGCCACGATGCCACCGAGGGGCACGGCGGGCGGGGTGAGGGGAGAATGAGGGACTTTCTCCCTGCTCTCTTCGCCCGGCGCCGCAGGGTACATTCATGCCCTCAGGAGTGTTTTAAAGATAACTGGGCTCCAGTGTTAGAAGTGGCATGATTTAGTCTATCCTTGGATACAGGCTTGGCGCTCTTCGTGGAGTGTCACAGTCAGGTGTCTGGGAGAGGCTGCGATCCTGTGGTGTAAGCTGTCTTGTGTCTTTGTGAGCCTAGCGTGCTCTGTGAGTGTTACAGTGAAAACTCACATTTTACCCAGGTTTTTCAGGCATCTGGGCCTGATCCATGCTAATGAGCTTACAAAGCCGTACAGTCACATTATAAACTCCCGCAGTAGAAATAATCGGAAGGTGTTCACCAGTGTCTGATAGAGCTGTGTCAAGTTCCCCTGTGCTGCCGGGAGTTAGGAATGTCATTATGGGGAGGTATGTGTAGAAGGACTTTCTTTCAAATGTTCTTTTCCCTTACAACTCAGTGTCATTTAAAATAAAGCTGTGGTCGGCGTCTTCCTTTCCTTTTTTTCACCGACGCCCAGAGTAGTGTGTGTTGGAAAGAGAGAGGCCTAGTCTTCTGAAATGTTCAGAATCCCAGGCCCAAGTTCACTGTTAATTAGTATGTGTATGGTTTTCGAGCAGGTCATTTATTTCTCTGTGTCTCCTTCCTCATCTGGACCGTGGAGGTCATCCTCCTTGGCCCCCTCCTAGAGCGGTCTGCAGGGCGAGGTGAGAGCCTGCGCTCTCTGTGCCCGGTGGCACACCCGGGGATGTGACTTGTCCCTCCTGGGACTGCCCTGGGGTTCTGATAGTGTGCCGGCCACCCCTGTAGGGCAAGGTGGCACTTGGATGGTGAGAGAGGGGGCAGGGCTCAGAACAGGAGGACCGCGCATCATCCCTGAGGCTCCTGCTAGAGAGACCGCAGTCATTCCGTGCTCGGGGGGCGAGGCACCGTGGGTGGTGCTAGACTGTCAGACTGAGTCGGTTAACCCAGTAGGGCTTCCACCTTCTGATCTGTGAAACAGAACAATGACACATGTAATAATATTATTATTTTTATTATTACCTACTAACAGTTCCTGAGCACTCCCTAGCTTGCAGGTGCTGTGCTAATTGCTGTGTGTCTTTATTCCTTCAGCGATTTTTTAATTTTATTTTAAAAAATATTTCATATTTTATTTTTCTCTGTGCCAGGCACTGGGCCAGACTCTGGGGCCAGGACGGTGCGTGGGACTGACAGAGTCCTGCCTGCCCGGAGCGTCTGGTCCAGTGGGAAGACAGCGTGTAAACGAGTGTGCAGATAATACGATTCCAGGTGGTGTCGGTGCTGTAAGAAAAGTCAGTCCGGTCAAGGGGCTGGAGTCAGGCAGGGGAGGAAGTGGGGTTTTGAGTAGGGTGCGGCCCCTGTGAGGAGGGGAACTGGAGATGTGAGGGAAGGAGGGGGTAACCTGGCCCCTCTGTCTGTGCAGAGGCCAGGGGCCAGGGCGCTCACCTGCTGAGCTGGGAGACCCCACGGATTCTGAGCAGGAGGTGGTGGGGACAGGCCTTGTGCGGGGTAAGTACCCTGGTGGGTGGCCGCCAGGACTGCAGGGGGCAGGAGTGGCAGCAGGGGGACCAGTGGGAGGCTCCTGTGAGTCCCTGGGGGCTGGGACGAAGTGGTTTGATGGATACCCGAAATATTTTGAAGATGGAACCCTCAGGACTTGATAGTGGGTTGGAGCTGACATGTGAGAGGGAAAGAAGTCACGAGTGACACCTGCGTGTTTAGCCTCCGTGACTGGGTGAGGGGTGGTACCAGTTATTGGTCTGAGAAGCCTGGGGGAGGATGATGAAATGTGCACAGACAGCCTCTGAAATCAGGACTGTTAGGATTCCCATTTCCCGGATGTGGAAAGTGAGGGTTAGAGAAGTAACAAGTTTGCCATGTAGGACAAAGCCAAGCCCTGGGTTGTCAACCGTTTTCCAAAACTCTGAAAGGCCTCAGTTTGCTGTCATAATAGATTGGTATGAAAACCTGTGCAAACACTTTGAAAACACTTTTTGTTCCCCAGTGCAGCTTTATTGAGGTATATACTGTACAATTCGCCCAGACTTGCTCCTGACTGGCAGTAGCCTTGAGGAGAGGGGATGTGATACGGGGAAGTCAAACCAAATAAAATACAGTTCCATAATTTCTAGTAAATTTGTGCAGTTGAGCAACGTCGCTAGACCAGTTTTAGGCTCTGTAGTCAGTTCCTGTTCCCATCCCCAGTTTCAGGCAAACGCCGATAGGGTCATGCCTTTTCTGGAACGTCCATACATGGAGTCATACAGTCTATGGCCTTTTGTCTGGTTTTGTTCGTTGAACCGAGAAGTTTCCAAGGTTCATCCACTGTTGCATAACACATCTGCTTTCAAGGCACATTCTTTGCTTTTGTCCAAAAGAGGTGCTCTGTGCTGATGGGAATGATTTCCACCGAGATGGGCCTTCAGATTCTGAGACAAATAAAAGCATTTCCCGAGCACTGACTGTTAACATCAGGCGTGGCTTTTCGTTCGCTACCTCCTGTGGTCTTCCGACACATTCCACGAGGGAGGCCCCAGTAGTGCTGGTGTATGGAAAGTAAGAGCTTGCCCCGGATTATAAGAGCTGGGGTCAGACTGGGGCCTTCTCTCTGCAGATTTATGCCTCAGCCGCTCCTCCTCCGTGTTTCCTTAACCATGTGATGAACCTTTTGACGTCTTAGTCTCAGAAAGGGCTTGGAATCCCAGTTGGAATAGTGCACTTCCGTGCAAATCTAAAACTACAGTTTTAAGGAGGGTATTTGCACGACATTTTAATTTTGGCCTTACAGCGTGGAAATAGCATCTTCAGGTCATCTGTATGTGAGAGCTTTGTTGGGTGTGGTGTGAGGGTGGTGCCACACTGAACACCCGTAATTTTGTCATTAGGCAGAGCTCGTGTGTTTGAGTTGTGTTTTAAATACTATGTTTACCAATAATGCCATTTTTTGGTACGAAGTTTCCCAGGACTGCTACCTTATTATTAATGGGTGGGATTTAATTAGGCATCATGCATTTTTTCAGAATGTTCGTGTCACTATACTAGATATTAATGCGTTTCCCCCTCCACGTAACAATTCTGTATTTAAACAAGTTTTTCCAGCTCATGTATCATCCGTTTTGGAGGATTTCGTGTTCCCCATTGAGCGTTCTTTGTGCATCACAAGTGTCTGAAAACTGTGGGAAGAGTTTCAAACACTTCACATCTTACTGTCTGTACTTTTTTTTTTTTTTTTAAGATTATCAGGTAGCTTGGTAAGAGCTAGTTACATCATTTAGCCATGAAAAGTGATAACCTCTTTGGAATAAGGACTAACTTTGCCGCAGGATTCTGCCCTTGGTTTCTGTAAGGCACTTCGTACTGGTGTCACAGTTTCCTGACTTTCTAAAATGGGATCATGGCATCGGTAAACTGACTCCTTAAGTCTGGTACGTCTTTCATTGTTAGGGATTTCGGATTATAGTCTCAGTTTACTAGCTCAAAATAGCAAACCGAAAAAGGAGGCTTTTTATTTTAGAATACTTGGTTTTAAGAGTTAAAAATGAACAGTATTAAATTTTGATCTGGAAATATTTCCTTCACATCTTTGTTAATCTCTGCCTTATGGTTAGAGCCGCAGGGGAGTCTACTCTTTTTGAAAAGGGCGAACCCAGAGAAATGCCAGGTCTTGAAAGTTGGGCGGCCGGGGACAACCATTGTTCCACACCCGTTGGACAATTCCGGAGAGTGGCAGGTTAAAAACCCTTATAACTTGAACTAGAAGCTTTGGGAGACTTAGGATTTGGGGCAGAGATTGAGACTGAAATAGCGTAGTGAAGAAAACTATCTTGAGTTCCCATTGCACTCTGTTTAGCGTTACTGTTTGCCTTTGCTGGACAGCTTGCTCCCCTGATGCAGATCAACAGCCCACAGAGCTCTGAAGTTGGACACAGGTCCCCATGGATTTCTGTCTGTGGTGTGGACTTGCTTCCGACTGGCAGTAGCCTTGAGGAGAGGGGGTGTGATACGGGGAAGTCAAACCAAATAAAATTTAAATTGCCAGAGGTATAAGTGGATGGAGCTGTTTATGGAAGATGTGTGCCCTGAGCTTTATGTACATTGTGCCTCAATTATTAAAAAACAAACAGGCAAAAACTACACAAATCCTACAGGGACAGGAGCTGCTGGGGTGGAGCATTGTTCAAGAATGTTCAAGAATCAAAGTGACCTCTTGGATGTTCATCTCGTTTCCTTCTCTCCTGGTTCATAGGTGCCCTGCTTGCTTCAAATGCTGACTTATCTGCTCAGAGCATTGATTTTATGCTTTGTACAGGAATGGGTTTCATGTGAAGCTCAAGGCTGCTAGAATCCTGTTGACAAAAATTGTGCAGGCACCTGTAAATTTCCTCTCTAGAGTGCCACAGGAACTGGTTCTTGCTCTGCTAGCCAAGGTCTTCTGAATCTTCTTACTGAGGGTTTCCCCTTCCTGTGCAGAGCTGGGAGTGGCCCAGTTTCTGCTCATGGGCCCTGCCCTTTCAGTTGGGGAGTGGCTGGATGTGCAGTTCCAAAACATCAGAAGGCGAGGGGTGGGGGCAGCCCCGGGATGTGCAGGACTCTCCACACTCCCTGCACTGATTTCACCCCTCGTTAGTTTGAAAGTGTCTTTGAATAGTTGGTTTCTTCACACCAGGGTCTGAATAAAGCCCACATGTTGCATCTGATACGCTTCTTGAAGCTTTAACTCTAGAACAGCTCTTCTGCCCCACCCTGTTCTCCCTGAGTTACTGCTTTGCTGAAGAAGCAGGTCAGTTGTCTTGTAGAATGTCCTGCAGTCTGTACTTGGCTGAGAGTTTTCTCTTTAAATGTGTTCCACTAGTCTCTGTATTTCTGAAAGTTAGTGCTAAAGCTTGATGAGATTTGTTGATGAGAAACAATAAAACATCCAGTTATCTTACCAGCAGAATGGGTTTACTGGGAAACAGCAAAAAAGAATTGCAATTCAGGATGTGCAGCTTAGGGTGAACCACAAGCAAGTCCAGAGAACGAAGCAGAGGAACGTTCTTTTATAGGGGAGAAGGGGGGTTGGGAGGGGCTGTTATAAACAGTCCATTGGAGCAAACTGGGAGTTCAAAGTATTGTGGCTTTTCATTGGCTGAGATGTGACAGTCTCTCCTCCCTTCCTCCCGCTGGGTGGTAGAGTGGCTACCTTCTTCCTGTTGGAGAAGCAGTTGACACAGAGTGATAGGACGTGAGAATACCCCCTTTTGGCCTCTTGATTCCATTTTAAATGAGGTTTCTGTTCATTTTCGTAGGTTTATATTCAGCTTTTAGGGGCAAGACTAGTTGGTGGTGGTACACTCTTTGTGTCCCATCATCTCAGGACTGTCTGATTGTCTCCCCTGTAGTGATATTGTGGTTGCTCATTGGGCTCATGTGGTGGCAGCTTGATCCTTTCATGATGAATCAGCCTTTCTCCCAGTTCTGTTAGCATCCACTGAGGACTGTTGCCTGAATTGATTATTTCATTAGAGGTTGTCAATTCTTCTGTCTTAATGAGCATGTTAGTGAGTGCAAGATGAGGTTTAAATGGGCCAGGGTGCTTCTACTTGGGGACAGCTGGAGGATTAATAGAGAAGCAATAACTGGCTTGGCTTTATCCAAGCATAGCAGGTACTTCCAGTCATTAGAGCTAATTACCATGCACGCAGTCTTTTATGAATATACTGCTCTCGGTTCATTTTATTGTAAGTCTTGTTTTGCAGCAGTGTTAAATTCTGTTGGTATTTACTAACTTGGGTGCCTGGCCACCACCTAAACTAAGAGATCACACCATGGGTTTGTTTATGAGTCAGAATTCCATGTGGTGGTGTAGACTATGATAGATTATCTTTGTCAACAATTGTTTAAAATTTCCTGACACATAAGGGAATTTATGCCCCATCTTCCCTTATAAAAGAGTAAGGAAGTCATTGATGAGTTTAAATGAACAGGAGGAGAATGATAAATCTGAAATAGCTGGGTTTCTCTTCTGCCGAGATATCAGAGAAATGGACCTCTGCTGGCAACTTGCGACTTCATTGTTAAGATCAGAAAGGATAGATTATTGCCTTGTTTCCAGCAGGAAGTAATTGGGAGTTCCTTTCAAAGGAGGGGGGTTATAGCAAATGAATTTAATTTGTGTGTGCTCCATCACTGCCAGGGGACACTGGGACATGTTACAGTAGCAGTCTGACTTGGGGACAGTCCCAACATTTCAAGGCCCCTGGGATGGAAATATATTGATTCCTCCTGTCATGGGCAAGCCTTCCTTTTGCCAGAATGTGCTCCTGGAAACCACATTGTGAAAAGGACCTTCATAAAGCTGGTTCTAGGATCCCCACAGGCACAGTCTCATGATTAAGGAGTTGTGCCAGTGACCAGACAAACAAATCGTGGCTGTGACCAATAAGTCATAAAGGTGGGACCTTTAAGGACCCTAAAAGAATTTGAAATTGTAAACTGTCCTGAATTGTCACAGAGGGATTGAGCTTGAGGAAGCCTTGGAGATCAAGAGATCTCTAATGTAGACTCTTTTTTTTTTTTTTTATGAATAAACCAACACTCAGATGTGTTAACTAGCTTGACCAAGACCACACAGCTAATTATTGGAAGAATTGGAACTAGAACTCATCCCAGAATAACAATCACTGACACCTGGGTGTTTTTATATGTGGGGTAAATGCTTTCTGTGCGTCATGTTTCGAAGCTGATCCTATGACGCAGGACTCTAACTGGCTGTACTTCACTGAGGAGGACTCTGGGACCTAGAGACTGGCAGTAGTTTATCCAAGGTCACACACAACTCAGATACAGTCAGCCCTCCGTATCTGCAGGTTCCACATCTGTGGATTCAACCAACTTCTGGTTGAAAATATTAAAGACTATTTTTTCCAGAAAGTTCTGAAACGCAACCTTGACTTTGTTAGGCGCCTTATTTATGTAACGCTTCCATTGCACGTACAACTATTTTCATAGCATTCACGTTGTACTAGGTATATGAGTAATCTAGAGGTGATTTAAAGCACACGGGAAGATTTGATTTATATGCAAGTACTACACCACTTTATGTAAGGGACTTAAACACCTGTGGGCTTTGGTGTCCCAGGAGTCCTGGAACCCAGCCCCCTGTGGATAGGGAGGGACGGCTGTACACTCACTGCAGAGAATGTGAGCTTGTCCTCCCCGCGGCTGTGCCTGTTCTGCACGCTTTCTGCTCTCCTTCCTTCCTCCTTTCCTCTTACTCTTCCTTATTATTATTATTGTTATTATTGAACTTTATTATTCCTCACTTAAGGAATTATTCCTGCTTCGCCCCTCCCACCCTCATGGGCGTCTGCACCAGATGTGCTGAGCCCCTTGTGTGAGCCCTGGTTGATTGGAGGGACGGGCTGGGAGCTGAGGATGGAGGGCCAGAGCTGGAGCTCTGGAGCCTAACTGGAGAGAGGACCAGAGACCACGGGGCTTAAGGGTGTGGATATGGCTGAGAGCCGGCTCGGGTGCTGTAACAAACACCAGAGACTCGGGGGCTTAACAACAGACGTTTGTTTCTCACAGTTCTGGAGGCTGGGAGTCCATGATCAAAGTTCTGGCAGATTTAGTGTCTGAAGAGCCAGGGCCCTCTTCCTGGTTTGCAGACGGCCATGCTGCTGCAGCCCCACACGGCGGACAGAGATCCTCTCTTGTGTCTTTTCTTATCAGGGCACTAATCCCATTCACATGACCTCATGACCTCATCACCTCCCAAAGGCCCTGCCTCCAGACACATGAGGAGTTAAGGCTCCAACAGTGAATCTCGGGGAGATGCAAACACTGAGCCCCCATAGCAGTGGGCCAGGTGAACAGAGGTTTAGGATCTATACACAGGCAGGGGTCTTAGAGACAAAGACATGATCTGTCAGGAGGGCAGGTTTTCGGTGGCCCAGGATGGAAGTGCAGTAGGGAGGCTGCGAGGAGAAGCGAGACAGAGGCTGTGGGTCAGCAGAGGAGGGAATCAGGCCAGTGGGTCACCCATCACCAGGAGCCCACAAGGATGGTGATGCGAAAGAAAGGTTCTCACCCCATTCATTTGTTGGTTCACCAGCTCCTGTAAATGCAGGAATGGATTGCTTAGTGAGGGCAGCCGGACGAGACCCCCCAGGCAGGAGGGACCCAGGGTCAGCATGTGGGGAGAGGAGCAGCCCACCTGGTGCCACCTGATTTGTCACGGGGAGCTTGGGACGCGTCTTCTTGTTCCAGGGTAACTGTCAGGAGAGCCGTCATCCACACCCAGAGTGACCTGGTCTGCTTGGTCAGTCATATCGTCAGGCTGAGTACACGTGTCCTCGGTTGCTGATGAGTGTTTGTTGTGCACGTGACTAAAGCCCTGATCAAAAGTGTGTGTGACTTGAGGTTCTCGGGTGAGCCCAAGGCTTTTAACCTGCCTCACTGAGGCAGCTTTGCTGTGGTCTCCTTGTCTACTTACTGGACCCTGAGAATATTCTGCATTACATGTTTGGGCGTTCTCTTCTCTCTCGGGTTGCTTCCGATGACTGTATTGGCGGCTGTCCGCTGATGCTGTGGACTGCGGATGCCGCAGTGCAGCTGTGGTGGCACAGCTGTCATTGCACCACTTTGCCTGGAGCCGCTTGGGAGATGCTGCTCTGTCCCTGGGGCTCCCTGGGCTGCAGGAGCCCCACCTAAGGGACACCTTGGTGGCAGGGACTGGTGAGAAAAGGAAAGAGGAGAGGAGGGGGAGGACAAGGATGCTGTGCCTCCCTTTACTTGTCAGCCTGATGAGAAGGGTTTTGGAAAGTCTTACTTGCCTGGCTGGGGATTGGGGCGTGATGGAGGGGAGGGAGATGGGGTGAGCAGGGCCCAGGACGCTGTTGATAACACACCCCTGTGTTTCTGGATCTGTTTGGCATGGGTCCCTCTGTGCTTCCTGGTAAGAGCTTCATTCCCCAAAGGAAGAGTTGACAAATCTTTGGTTTGGATACCAGCGTCACACAGGATCTTGTGCTCTGAGATGGCTTCGTTTGTGATGAAATGGGGTGAAAGGCTCAGAGGGCCTGAGTGCCCTGGGCGGAGAGAGGCCTCAGCTGCACCTCGCCAGGAGGAACTTCCGCACCTGCAGGTTTCTCTGTGGTTACGTGATCGTGGACTGTGTTTTCCATCTCTAAGTGGAAACTGCGAGGGCAGAATCTTGTCACCTTCTTCTCGTCCTCCTGAGGGTCAGGGCTTCTTCCTGAATAAGGCTGCTGTCCTGGGTTGGACAGGGACGCTGGATTCAGACCCTGAGTGTTGCTTCATAAAGTTCCTAAGGCTCCTGGAGAGAGCCGGGCCTCTTCTTTGTTTCAGAGTCAGCGCCGGTCCGCATCTGAGAGCTGCAGGAGTAGCTCGGAGTCCTTTTGAAAGCATTGTTTACTTCTGTCACCGTATCATTTTCTTCCCACGTTTCCTGAGCTCAGAACCCTCCCTCCTGAGGACTTGCCTTGAAACGCACACGCGCGCACACACACACACACAAATAACACAATGGATCGTTTTAGGGGGAAACATTTTCCTGTACTTGATACTGTGTCCCCAGGCCCTGGTTCTCGAGAAGCATCAGCCTTGTGATTCCCTGCAGAGGGTCCCAGCCGCGTCGAAGTACAGAAGACCCTCCAGCGGGTGGACGATCTTGTTTGTTTTCCTTTCCTTTGCTTCTGTTGGTTAAATGCTTCCACTGTGAACGTCTCCCCATCCTTCCTGGCAGCTGATGTTGGCAAGTAAACGTGCAGGTTGGTCAGGCCGAGCCTCATCTTCTTCCTGCAACCCCACCCAGCCTGTCTTAATGATTTGGGTGGGGTGGTGTGTCAGACCATGACTTCTGTGACCCCTTTTAAAAGAAAAGAAAACAAAGGGGGAGTGCTGTGCCACACACTGGTGATCTGCCCCAGATGAAAGAATACGCAAATGGAAAAGGACAGCCAGTGGGTGCGTGGGTGGATGCCCAGGGAGGTGAGCTCGCACCCCGTTTTCCGAGTTTCGTGGTCCGTACATGGGTCTGCATTTCATGTCGCTTGTCATTAACGAACAGCAGATACTTTCCCTGGGGTCTGTTTAGTTCTAGGTTACATACATCTCCCTGAAGAGTCCTGACTATTTTATTAGCTAAAAGGAAAAGGGTATGCCCTCTCCTCTCTGGCTGGGTAGCTTGGGTCAAGTATGTAAGTTTTCTCTGTCCAGTTTCTTTAAATAGAGAAGCAGTGTGAATTGTTAGGCTCTGAATCACACTGCCTGGGCCCACCTTCTGGGTCTGCAGTTTACTAGCTTGATCAGTAACATGGGGATGATACTGCACACTCACAGAGTTTTACAGTAACGCAGCTGGTGCCCCGGCAGCCTGCCTGCATATAGTGCAGTCAGTTCTCAGATCAGTGTCGAAGAATGTGGTTGTTGATAATAACGTAAACCTCAATGCTCAGGTGCTGTTTTTAGGGGAACTGTTATCTGTCTCCTAGAGGTGTGGTCACCATCTGTTCTCTCATTGTGATCTGAGGGAATTGTCTGAGAACTGTGCATGCATTTCTGGGGTTGACAAGGAAGAGTATTTGAAATCGGGAGTGCCTGGAGAACCCGGATCCCTTGGGTAACTTGCAGCAAACAGGATGTTGACAATACGCTCTCTGGCTGAAGACAGAGTTTTATTCTAATGTACCTGGAGTTTCAGGTGCTGTCACCAAGACTGTGTCCACGGAATGCCCACACAGAAAGCCGTCAGCCCGAGCCAGGATCCCACACAATTTTAAGCGACCAGCCTCAACTCCTACAGTGTATCTCCTTATGGCAACTGGGCTTTGACTTCAAAACTGTTGCAGGTGTGGGCCCCTGCGGCTGAGGCCCCAGTTAGACGTCCCCTGGGACCTGCCGATGGCTTTCGGGTGGCTGGGGGTGGCTGGGCGGGGTGTTAGGCGTCTCACAGGCCAGCTGATCTCCACCGTGTTTGGTGGCCTGGGGCTCTGATGCCTGACGCAGCTGCTCTTTCAAGTGAGGGAGTGCATGAGAGGCTGGCCTCGCCCTGCCGCCTCCCTGACCTAGTTTCTAGGTACTTCCCTCTTTCGTGTGTTCCAGCCACATGGCCTCTTTTCTGTTTTTCCTAAACAAGCCAGCTCTCGCTTGCCTGGGGCTGGAGGGGCTTTCCAGAGCCGCTCTCTGGAAAGCACATGCCAGATACTGAGGCCCTTCAATCACTCTTTGCAAAGTCAGCCCCCGACCTGCACCCCCCTACCCTGCGTCCTTGTCCCCCTGACACTTCCCCAGGCGTGTTGCAGACACCTCGCCTGCTTACTGGGTTTCTCGCCTGCCTCCCGCCCGCCCTCACCCAGGAACCGGTATTTCCAGCACAGAGATACTCACTGCCTTGTTGCAGCCTCTGCTGGGACCCCAGGTGTCATCAGGTGGGTGAGCTGGCCTCTTCCACTTCCAGAGCGACACAAGATAAGAGGTTGCTAGCTTTTAGTCACCCAGGATAACTAAGCATCCTGTCTTCTCAATAAGCCAGCAGAGGACCTATTTGGAAAGAACATTCTGTAGAATACATGATTTTAAGTTCCATCTTAGCATGAAGTCAGGATCTTGGGAAGCCAAATAGATTAGCATTTCCTTTCAGTGAATTAAAATGAGTGAAAGGCCAGGCAGAATCCTATGCCTTTGGCCTTAAACAGGTTTTGATTTGTCTTTTTTAACAGACAATAGCCATGTGTTCAGCTCACTTTTATTTTATAGGATATTAGCCACACGGTTGCCCATTGTTCTTTATCTGAGGTCCAAGTCGGGAACTTCTTTGAGACCATTCTGTCATGATATTTTTTATCCTTTCTTGAAGACAGAAGACGAGATGCCGATTTTCCCCCATGATGAGAAGTATATAACTTTTTTTTTTGGTCTTGGCCACTAGGAAGCTCAAAACCATATTTAACGCTCAGATCTGGAAATTGTATTAGCCCTAATGTATCCCACTTTGGCTGTTTCTTCTGTAGCGTGGCCTTAACTTTTAAATTCTGTTCGTCTCTTTGCATGTATCACTTTTATTTTGAGGTGCCCTGAATCTTCTTTGGGCGGAACTAGAGAATGACAGAACGATTTTACCCGCCTCTGGTCTCCTAATGAGAGGTACTGAGTAGCCAACTTGGCTTTCAAATTCTTACCTCGTGTGTTTTCGCTCGGGTGATGCAACTGGCAGGAAAAGTCTTTTTTCACTTAGGTAGAGTTTCCATTTCTTTGGCAGATAAGCCCAAGGAAGCAATTTCAGGGTAGTTGCCAGCTGGGTAGGGAGGTAGGAACTTGTAAGTAACCAAGTACAATTCCAAAGTGACTTTCTTTGACTGGTTTTATCTGGTTTATTCCAATTGCAAGACTTTGGTTACTTTGCAGGAGAAAACTTTAAAATAAATAGGACTGTTAAAGGGAACCAGCTAACTTGAATCTGAATTATTAAATTTCTTAACAACAATTTCTGAAGTGTTGCTGTTTCCAAAGGATTTGAGTGTTTTCCCTCAGTAACTTAGCCCCGTCCTGTGTTCAGAGATTCACACTAGTTGTGGGAGTGTTTTCAAGTGATGCTTAAGTAGGTGAACCTGCATTTGAGAAGCTTGTGTTCTAATCAGTTAGTTTTCAAAATTGGTAACTATTTTTATAAGCAATTTAGGGAATATCTTTTCCCCTAGAAATCAGAGGAGCTTAATGCATAGTATGAGTGCGTCTTTTCCATGTATTTGAAACGGAACAGGGCAGTGAGGGTGGGGGTCTTTTCTGAGAGGCCTGTAAAATTTATAGGAAGTGAATGTGGGTTTGTTGTTTTTTGTTTTTGTTTTTGTTTTTTGCTTTGTTATTATTTTGGTAAAGTCTTAAAATGAAACTTGTGAATGAGGCTCTCATTTCCAGCATGCGTTTGAATGAAAAAATTCTGTGCTTTATGGAGAGTCTGATTGAAAAAGGCACGTAAGGGTAGTGGTCAGTTGCAGGTGAATTAAACCACCGCATCCTTGGGCTTAGCGTGTGCTCCTACCCCTGCAGTTTTGCTACCAGCAGTGATTTGTCAGGCAAGACGTGTGTGTTTCTTTTCTGCCTCTTTCCCCCTCATTTTAATCTCTTCTAAAATAGCTGTGGTTTTCTTTTACTCAACAGCAATTCCTAAGTAAATTCTTTCTAGTGACTGAGGTGCACTTTGTGTTTTTTCTTCCCTTATCAATGGCCCCTAGTTGCTTCCTGTGGGGAGAGATCAGAAAGGAAGGATGATGCTATATTTATAGCAAGGACAAAGGTAAACAATCCGTGAGATCCCATCCCTTGTCAAATCTGAGATGGGTTTTTGTTTTCCTCCCAGTGAAGACTGGTCATATTTATAAGACCAGGGTGTTATTCCAGAATCTCCAAAGGAACTTGTATCTGTCAGAGAGAAGGAACTTGTTTATTCTAGATTTTTCCTTCCCTCTGTGTCTGACATTGAGAAAATTACTCAAAGGGGTTTGGCAAAGTGAAGGGAGAGGAAAAATGGCTTGAGTTGGTGGAATGTACCAATTCATCTGATGTTCGTTAAACTCCTAGTGTAAGAACCAGCGTCCTGGGCACAGGTGAGTACGCAGGACACTTACCCTCAGGGAGATTACATCTTGTTGGGGAGGCCAGGCCCATCCTTTGAGTTAACAAGGGTGTTGGACAAAGTAGCTGTTCATTCTGTTGTGAGTGAAGTCGGTAGCATTTTGCTTATGGGAAGAAAGCTTTGTGTTTCTATGGACTTGCTCTGAGCCTAGAGACTCAGAGCCCATGAGGCGCTCTTTAAACATAAAAATAGGTGTCAACCTCAGGTCCGAGTTCAGTTGGGAAGAACTGGGGAAAGGAGCCGTTCTTAGGTGGTGGTAGTGACAGCGCCTCTGCTCGTGCTGGGTTTAACTCGCTGGGTTTTCTGGCCTGCCTCAGCCGCAGAAACGTTAATTGCCTGACAGTGTTTATTTGGAGAAAAAATGACTTTCATGCTGGAGTTGTCTGTGAACAGAAAACTGGATTATAAGTAAGTACATTTATTCACATTTGTGGTAAAAAACCTTGGGCCTCCTTAACCAGAATTCCCACTGTGGATGTGTGTTGTCATGGTGTAAGTGCAGATCTAAGTTTTAGGGAAACTGGATCTGAGATTAAGATGAAAAAATAAGGCTCCCACCCTTTCCTACCGTCTTGAGAGCTGAAATCCTCAGATCTTAACCTTTTAAAAGGCAAGGGCAAGCACTGTAATAGCAGTCACTGTTGCTTTGAAGTGAAAGGAACAATTTTTTGGTAAAAAAAAAAAGCCTCACATGATTATTTTTATTTTGATCTACTGCTTGAAATCAGTGTTTTAATTTCTTCAGTTTCCTAGTTTTTAACAGAAGTGACACATTACTGATCGCAACATACGTTGGGAAGATTTAACCTGCTACAAACTCCCTTTCTGTATTCAGTGATCTGGTCATTTCTCTTAATTGAATTTTCATAGTGTTTCAACATTTTCAGCCACAGGTGTTTTCTGAGCATTACAAATTTCTTTAATTTTGTAGTAAACATTCTTCTGTCTGTTTTATAGTTGGAGGAAACTAAGGCTCAGTGGTGTAGGCTGAGCACGCTGTTAGGATTCTAATTGTTTTAGGGAAAAAAGCGCCCAGTCTTCCCTTCTCATTTGCTCCGTTCTCACACCGCTGCCCCACTCAGAACCCTCTGGCACCAGATATTTGGAGACCCTCCCGACCAGGCAGTTCTCTGTGACACCAGCTGAGTGTCTGACAGCTCAGTTCTGGTGCTGTCTGCCTGGGGCTCAGTCCCCTGGGCCTGCCCCCTCCCCTCTGCAGAGGCCAATCTCAAGTAGTAGGTCCCCAGGTTATCCCACAGCTTCCGTCCGGCTCGGCTACAAATCAGAGGTTCCCAGGACCTCTTCCCCCTTGGATTCAGCTGTTTGCTAGGCCAGCTTACAGGGCTCAGGGAGACACTACTGTGTACCAGTTCTTGTGAGGCTATGATTAAGGACACAGAAGAACAGCCAGAGGAAGAGACACAGGGAAGGGGCAGGGGCCTGGGAGGGTCCTGAGCACAGGGGCTTCTGTCCCCGTGGACTTGGGGTGTGTCATCCGCCCCATGTGCGGATGTATTCCCCAGCCCGGAAGTGCTCTGAGCCCCATGCTTCGGGGATTTTTATGGGGCTTCCTCACATAGGCCTGGTCAGTAACTAAGCCCATTTCCAGCCCCTCTGCCCTCTCTAGAGAAGTGTGGGTTGGGGCTGAAAATTCCAAGCTTCTAGTCTTGGCCTGGTCTCTCTGGTGGTCACCCCCATGTAGGAGCCACCCAGAGTCACCTCATTAGAACAAAAGATGCTCCTGGTGCGCCTACCACTTCGGGGTTTATCAGGTTTGAAGAGCTCTGTGCCAGGGATGGGATCAAAGACCAAATACTAGAGGAAGAGATGCCCCTATTGCTCTTTTTCAGGAGTTCTGGGCCTGGAACTGGGGACGGGACCAGTATGTTCATTTTCCGCTGCCTGACGCTGAGGCTGTAGGTGACAGATTGCTTCCCAGTTGCGCTGACTTCACCGGTATCACATAGTACAGGAAGCCTTCGTCTTTCAGGGGAACTTCTAACTGCTTTCTAACTCAGGGGGTTTTATTTTTGTTCTGTTTTTTTTTTTTTAACTGTGATAAAATATACATAATATAAAATTTACCAATTTAACCATTTTGAAGTGCACAGTTCAGTGGCGTCCAGAGCTTTCACATTGTTGGGCAACCATCATCACCATCCACCTCCAGGACTTTTTCGTCTTCCCGGATGGAGACTCTGTACCTGTGAACACTAACTCCCTTTCCTCCCCTGCCCCAGCCCCTGGCAACCACCCTGGCACCTTCTATCCCTATGAGAAGGACTGCTCCGGGTCCTCTGTGTAAGTGGGTCACACAGGGTTCGTCTCCTTGTGACTGGGCCTGTTCCACTTAACGTAAGGTCTTCACGGTTCACCCGTGTTGTAGCATGTGCCAGGATTTCATTCCTTGCTTTAAGACTAAGTCATATTCCGTTGTGTGTATCAACTACATTTTGTTGGCACATTCATCTTTGGATGGCCCTAGCTCTGTTTTTTATACTGTGAGTCACAGCCAGCATTTTGAAACATAAAATACAGTAGGAAATGTTTGCCCGTATTACAGATCAGTTCTGTTTTGTGAACTGTGTGTACGTGTGTGCGTGTGTGCGTGTGTGTGTGTGTTCTAAACCTTCTTGGTTCAGTCTGTTGTTTACAGGCAGAGCAGAGCTGAACCCCTAAGCATCTCCCAGGTCTTGTGACACTTGTCACATAGAGAGCTGTGCAGGGTTTCCCTGTTTTGGGAGGGATAGATTAGGAAAGAAGGAGCTGGAAAAGCAGGTGAACTCCTGGGGCCTGGCTGTTTGTTTTAAGTGTCACATGTCCCCAGTGATACTCTTGGAAGGAATGCCAGAGCCACACAGCATGTTTGTAAACAGTTCTCAGGGTTTTCCATGGAGCCTCCCTGCTGTCTCTCCGGTGCTTCCCCCGCCGGGCGCTGAGTGAACCGGGGCCGCATCCCTGCGAGAGCCTGCGTCTCCGGGTGCCGGGCGTGGGCGGGCTCCGGGCGGACTCTGGACCGGAGCTGCGGTTGGCATGCTGGTACGGCTCCTACCTGCCGCTACAGCTGTCCTTTCACACTCTTTGCCTTGCTCCAGATTTGCTACTTCCTACTGATTTAATGCCAACGATCTTAAACTGGAAGGAGACTTCCTTGGTTTAGAGAGTCAGAGGTCACTCCGGTATTGGGACAGAGTCGGGACTAGGGAACTCAAGGCCCTTCTTCCCTGGGTTGTGTTTTTATTTTCCCCCACTGTCTTAAACACTTCCCCCTAAATAGAAAAAATGCCAGCATGTTTCATGAGTGGACTGTAATGTCCTGAATTATGATCCTTAGGAGTGCGGATTTTGCTTGTGTTAAAGCCTGTATGCGGTAGGTATTGGGGTGTTGTTAACAGTGAGTGTTAAAACTCAACCCCCTCTAGCTGGGGAGGGTGTTCATAAGTAGTTAGAAAGGTGAATCAACATGGTCACAGTGTGTGACTGTTGGGCTGGGGACCATGGACATGCAGGCCTGGGGAGACCCCAGTGCATTTTTTTTAAATTTAATTTTTCAATTGGAGTATAGTTGATTTACATGTTTCAGGTGTACAACACAGTGATTTAGGTACACACACACACACACACACACACACACACACACACATATATGAATATTTATTCTTTTTCAGATTCTTTTCCGTTATAGGTTATTAGAGATCCTAGTGCATTTAATGTGTGTGTGTGTGTGTGTGTGTGTGTGTGTCTGGTTCCACCACTTAATGAGGGAGCTGATTCATAGGGGAAGTATTGGCTTCCCTTCACAGATTTCAGTCAACTTGTATGAGGGGCATTTGCTCGCAGACGGCGGATGTCTCTGCACAGTCAACACGCACTGCTCAAGACAGCGTGTTCTGTTGGTCTGGAGGGTCGGTAACTGGTACCGGAGTTGGAACAGTTTGTTTTTCACTGTTTGCTCTTGCTTCTGTGCCTGATGAGGTCATTCAGTTGCACACAGAGATGGATACCAAACTCCCCTGCTCTCTGAAGTTGCTACAGCCTCTCCCTTTGAACTTCAACTCGGACTTTTTTTGATTTCCAGAAGGAGCACTTCTTGGTGGGGGGGAGGGGTGGGAGTAAATTCATGCTCTGGGCGCTTTTCTTTTTCACTGGAAAAAAGCGCTGCTCTTGGGAGGTGCATTCTCACTGTGACCTTTTTATTTGTTGCTTTGATCGAGGAGCCTGCACAAACCCAAAGAGATCAGCGTTCGCTTATGCCTCATGTAGGTGACTAGTGTGGAATGATTTTCTGGGCACACTTCATCTTACTAAAGAATGATTTTAAAGCTGTGAATGTTGATGACTAAACCATAATTAGGAAAGTGTGTATCTGAGGTCAGAATAAACCTGGAGATCTTCCCCTGGGTCATTGAATAATCTAGTCCTTCAGATAGGTGAACTTGAACTTGTACGTTCAACAGAACAGCAGACCTACACAAGCCTAAACACCAAGTCACGTCTTGCTGTGGTTTTGGAAGCCATGTCTCTGCCAGGGGAGAGCTTTCTCGGAGGCTGGCTGTCTTACAGCCATAAACTGTCCTTCTTCCCCGACGATTTCTTCAAATGCCCAACCATCTGTCAAACTCTGGGTGACTTGCCCTTTGCTCATCTTTTAAAAATACCTTTTGAGGCTCAGGAAGTTTTATCTCCACTCTTTTATCCAGGCTGTGCTCAGTGTCTGGGGTCCTGATGATTAGACTGTGCTTTTTCACTGAAGATCTCCACTTCCGGTACAACGTGACTCTCCAGTGAAAATCCCAGGACTGATGGGTATTTTGAAGTATTTCATTTTAGCAAAATAGCACTTGCTCTGTGATCGTTTGCTCATGGTCTCCACTTTACCCCAGTTGTGGGGATTTAAAAAAAAAAAATACAAGCTTGAGAAAACGGTAGCAAAACACCCTGTATACCTTGGTTTTATTCTTGCTGCTTGTTCCTTGGTGGGGTTTAGGAGAGGCAATTTGGTGTCCACGATGGAAACGGCATTTTCAGTCTCTGCTAATACCTATCTGATGGCGAGAGGGGTTTTTATGCTCTCCTTCATCATGGGTCCTGATTTCCACAGTGGCAGTGACTTGTGTTCCTGCCTGCTCCTTCACCACACTCCTGCCTGGCCTAGGTGTGTACAGATAAGTGGTGACAAAGTGATGTTGATACAGCTAAACAGACCACACACACACACACACACACACACACACACACACACACACACACACACACACACTCACGCACCATTTTTCTTTCTAGGTGCATTTGCAGTGTCTTTCCGTTTGAGGAAAACGTACGGGCTACCCTTATTAACCTGTCCTGTGCGCATTCGTATTTATTTACATAAAAGTAAAATTTTCAACAGGAGAGATATATGTCATGTTAAGTAATACTGGCTTAACTTTTGAAAGCTTTAACTTATCAAGGAATTTTCTTTCTGCAACTAAGGAAAATAATTTGGAAATACCTATTTATTGGTAACCACATTGGGAGAAAATGGGCTTAGTTGATGGGATTTTCTGCTCAGGCGTCTGCGTTCTGGTTTTGTGCTGCCTCTGGTTGGGTGCTGGGTGGAGGCTCTGTCTGTCTGTCACTTCCCTGGATCCTGGGAATCTGGAAAACACACCTGTGAGGCAGGTGAGTCCCCCTTCTCCTTTAGGAAGCCCAGCCCTGAGTTGCCGGGGAAGGTGGGGAACCTGTGGGCTGGATGAGAGCAGAGGCAGAGGGCCCGTGATTTCCCTCCCGGGTCCTGAATGTTGAGGAACCGGCATGTCTCCTGGAGATCTGTGAGCTTACCGTGTTTTTCTGTTTGGTTAGGGCCCTGCTCGCCCAGGCCTGGCTCACTGACCCGAAATTCAGAGGTCCCACTCGTTGGCCAGAACCTTCCATCCTCCCAGTTCATCTGACAGACCCTTCCAGGTGTCATCAGACTTTTGTCCTTCCAGGTCCACTTCAGCCCCTGCTTTTACTCCGCGTGTCCATCATGCCCTGCCTCCCCTTTCTAATTCTCTGGCCAGCATTTCAGCTGAGCACTTATCAATCCACCAGATTCCCTCCCGTCTGCCGGCAATCTTGGCACATCCCAGCCCTGGAGGTGCGGGCCACCCACTGTCCCCTCACCTGTCCCTGGACTGCCAGCTGATGCCAGGGAAGGTCACACAGATGCTGCTGTAAAGTTCTGGTCCCCAACTTCAGCTCCGCCTGGAAATGAAGTGATTTCTTCAACGACAGTCTCACTCTCCACAATGACTAGTTTCAATTCTCTCAACCCTTTTTTTTTTTAATTGAAGTACAGTCAGTTACAATGTGTCAATTTCTGGTGTACAGCACAATGTCCCAGTCATGCATGTGTATACATATATTAGCTTTCATATTCTTTTTCATTATAGGTTACTACAAGATATTGAATATAGTCCCTGTGCTGTACAGAAGAAACTTGCTTATTTATTTAAAAAAATTGTTTTACTTTATTTTTATTTTTGGGGGGAGGAGGTAATTTGGTATTTATTTATTTATTCATTTATCTATCTATCTCTGTGGAGGTACTGGGGACTGAACCCAGGACCTCATGCATGTTAAACACGTGCTCTACCACTGAGCTAAACCCACCCCTATCTCAGCACTTCTTAAATCTCCTATTACACAGTCAGCCCCAGCCCTCCTGCTTGTCCATCACTCTCAGCGGATCATCTTCACACTGCCCCTTGATGAATCTGCTTGCTCCTGGGTCCTTTTCTCATCTTTCTGTGTATGTGCAAAAGGTATCCATCCCCCCTCACTTTCTAAGAACCAGCTTCTCCACAGCCATCTTCTCCCTCTCTCCATTTCAATCTCTGTCCTAGTGTTTCTTTCTCGGGGATTTATGAATGCTCAAATCTCTCCCATCTTAAAGCAAAAACAAAACAGAAAGAACAGCATGAAATCCAGGCCTTCCCCAGGGCCCTCCTCTTTCAGCTGCCACGTTCTCTCTCCTTCCCTTTGTTTAAACTTTGATTAAACTGTTTGAGAGGGTGTTCTACTTTCTGGCTTATAGGAGTCACCTGCTGCTGCATAGCAAGTTATCATAAATTTAGTGGCTTAAAACAACACGCATTTCTTATCTCACAGTTTCTGCGGGTCAGGAATCCAGGCACAGCCTGTCTGGGTCCTGTACTTCGGGGTCTCTCCAGGCTGCAGTCCACATGTGCACCAGGGCTGTGGTCTCACCTGAGGCTCGGCTGGGGAAGACTCTACTTCTAAGCTCCCTGAGGTTGTTGGCACCCTCGGTTCCTGGAGGTCACTGCACTTGCGTGACACAAAGGATTCCATGTACTTGATGGCAGCATCCTTACGGATGGTGAGGGAGGGAGGCAGAGAGACATACACTCCAGCAAGATGGGGTCACGGGAGTGCTATCCCATCACCTTTGCCTTATTAGAAATGAGCCGCAGGTCCTGCCACACTCAGAGGGAAGGGATTAAACTGGAGGATGAACAGTGGGAGATGAAAATCGGGGAGGCCACCTTAGTCTGTCCACCATGTCTCAGTTGGTTCATTTCCATTCACGCCTTAACCACTGTATTCTTTTTTTTTTCCTTTTACATTCTTTTCTCTTTTTTTCCCCTTTTTTTAAATTTACGTATAATCAGTTTACATTGTTGTGTCAGTTTCTGGTGTACAGGATGATGTTTCAGTCATACATGTATGTACGTATATTTCTTTTCATATTCTTTTTCATTATAGGTTACAAGGTATTGAATATAGTTCTCTGTGCTATGGAGTAGAAACTTGTTGTTTATTGATTTTATATATAGTAGTTTGTATCTGCAGTCTCAAACTCCTAATTTATCCCTTCCCACCCTCTTTCCCCCAGTAACCGTAAGTTTGTTCTTTGTGAGTTTCTGTTTTGTGAATAAGTCCATTTGTGACATTTTTTTTAGGTTCTGCATGTAAGAGTTATCATATGGTATTTTTCTTTCTCTTTCTGGCTCACTTCACTTAGTATGACAATCTCCAGGTCCATCCATGTTGCTGTAAATGACATTATTTTATTCCTTTTTATGGCTGAGTAGTATTCCATTATGTCGATGGACATTTAGGTTGTTTCCATGTTTTGGTTATTGTAAATAGTGCTGCTATGAATATTAGGGGTGCGTGTATCTTTTCAAATTGAGAGTTCCCTCTGGATATATGCCCAGGAGTGGGATTGCTAGATCATATGGTAAGTCTATTTTTAGTATTTTAAGGAATCTCCATACTGTTTTCCATAATGGCTGCATCAAACTACATTCCCACCAACAGTGTAGGAGGGTTCCCTTTTCTCCACACCCTCTCCAGCATTTATCATTTTTATTTTATTATTATTTTTTAATTTTCACTACTTTGCTGAAACTGATCTCAGAGGCAGAATTGGCTACAAAATGCAGGGCTCAGTGCAAAATGAAAATGTAGAACTCTTTGTTCAGACATTGTTGAGAATTTCAGGATGGCGACAGCAAAGCATTAAACCAAGTTCTTGGCCCAGCCGAGCCCAGGGACTGCAAGGGCCCAACCCATGAAGCCAGCCTTGCAGGGAGGCCCTCCTCCCAGTTGCTGAATCCAGAAGGTGCTCCCTTGTGGTCTTTCTCACTTGACCTCTCAGCAGTTTTGTTTGACTGTTTGCTGCTGGAAGCATCTTGCTTTCTGAAACATTCTCACATCTCTGAGCTACTGACACCCTGCGCTCCCCTGGTCTCATTCTCTTTCTGGGTCCTCCCCTTCAGTCTCCTCTGCTTTACCGACCCTTTTATATTTGGGGCCTTGGGGGGCACCTTTGTCACCCTGTTGAGTGATATCCGCAGTTTCCACGGCATCAGGTGTTTGTGGATTTGGGGCTCTGAAATCTATGTGTCTAGCCTGGATTGACTCCGAGCTCAAGAGCCTCTGTCCAGAGCTTCCTTTGTGGTGTAAGTTCCCTTGGGTGTTTTAAGAACATTGAAAATGCAGTGTGTCTAAAGGTGGTCTTGTTTTCTCTGATCCACCAAGCGTGTTTGTCCTCAGGGCCTTCCATTTTGGTGAATGGCTCTGGGTGAGTCTGCATTTCTGGATATGCTCTGTCTGCTCCTGTCCTGAGCCCTTCCTCTCTTCTTCCGATCGGTCTCACTTATGTTTGAGGTCTGTACCTCCACGTGGCTGGGAGGGCTCTCCCTGGGCCTGAACTTCATCCTTCCTCCCGATGGTCATGTTCTCAGGGTCCCCTGCGCTCCCTCTGACAAACCCAGCGTAATGCATCGCTCCTCCTTTGTTAAGTGCCTGCTTCCCTACTTAGGATGTGAGCCTCATGAGAGCAGGGACTGGTTTGTGTTCCCTGCTTTTTCCTCACTGTCGAGAAGCTGGGTGCCTGCTACACCCTTAATATATATGTATTTTAATGAAAGAGTTTTTAAATTTTTCAACCTGGTTTTTTTTAAGTGTGACTGTTTTCATTCCTTTGTAGAAATGATATGTTTTGGAAAAACGAGACAATTGTGTAGAAACCTTGTGACACCAGGAATCTCTATAACGTTGTAACAGTTTTGGGCCTTTTGGCTGGATTGTTGTTGATGAGAAAGTAGAGTTGCAACAGGAACTAAATGGGTGTTTTCCTGTTGCCACTGAGTTGTGGGCCCTGATGGTTGGAGGGGAACATGTGCTGCTTGGTCTGCAGAATTCACAGAATTGCTTGTGTAGTTTGGTAGAAGGAAGTAAAAACAGGTTAACTGTGAAGATAAGTGTGTATCAGGTACCATCATCTGAACCACTCTGCTCTTACGCCAGATGTATTTTGATAATTTTTTATTTTTATTTTTTTAACCAGCCAGCAAGGAGAGATGCTTGTGGTTAGAGGGCCACATCTCTGATTTTCTGGGGTCCTGTTTTCCTTGCAGTATCTGCTGTAAAAAAAAGTGGTTCATAATAGAACGCTGAAATATCTTGAAGTATTTGGGGGCCTAATTTAGAGACGAAATGTGGGCCAGGAGAGGGAGCATTCCACTCAGCGAAAACACTGCTGAAGTCTCAAAGGGCCTGAATCAGTCTCATTTTAAGCAGAAGTCAGATAAATGCAGACAAAGCTATACATAGGTTTATTAGTTAAAGAGGCCCTTTACTCTACGGCCCATTCGTTCTCAGACTTTTTGATCTCAGGACCTTTACATTCTTGGAAAGTATTTGAAGGCCCCTCACAGAGCTTTTCCTATTGTAGTATCTGTTGATTATTTACTGTGTTAAGAATTAAAACTGATAAATTTTAAAATTCACTGAAAAATAGCAAAGATTAACAACAAACCCATTACATGGCAACAAAAGACCATTTGTATTGAAAAATAACTTTTCCAAAACAGAAAAAAAAAAGAAGAAAATTATGTTTGTGCAGATTTCTTTAATGATTTCTCAAAATGAAAAATAACTTCTCCAGAGTGAAAAAAATTAGAAGAGTGACATTTTGGGGGAACATTTTTGCAAATCGATTGCACAACCAGTTTTAATAGAGAATAGCTGGGTTCTTATATCTGCTTCTGCATTCAGTCTGTCGATAGGTTGTTTTGGTTGAAGTATGTGCATAAAATCCAACCTCACACAGGTATGTAACTGGTAAAGGCATGAATACTGAAATAACCTTTGCAGAGAATTATGGACAGTCTTGATCCTACACCAAAACTTGACGAGTCGGAGTTAGTTACAGTATGGATTCTGAAACCACAACAGTGATCTTTTCTTGCTCTGTTACATTAAAATTCATTAAATTATCTTTCGTTTCAGATAGGATGGAAGAGGGATAGGTGAGTCAGCTATAACACGCGTGTATAATACGTATTACACAACCATATTTTAAAAGTGTTTTATCACAGATGAAATGTTTACAGATAATAGTCTACTCGGTATGATCCTAATTTTGCTTAAAAAAATGAAAAGAGGTGTGTGTTTGCACTAACTGAAAAGAAAATACATCAGAACAAGGGTATGTTTCGTGACGCATTCATGGATATTTTATTTTCTTTGGCTTTTTTGATTTTCCAGATTTTTTACAATCAGCATGTTGCTGCTAAAACCAGGGAAAAATAAGTTTTTTTTTTTAATAGAGAAATAATTATGTCTGTTAAACTTTCTCTCATCCAAAGGTCACCTTTTACATGAAGACTTCAGTGTTTACAGTTGGAGTGGAGACAAAGATCCCTTTTTCTCCTCGAGTTTTTGTTTATTTCATAAACTAATGTAACCTTTCTATGGCTCTTTGACTTCAGAACGTTCCCTCTTAATTTTAACAACAGTTAATTGATTTATTAGAGAAACTTTATTCAAAACGTATTCCAGAAGAGTATTGACTGTTGAACTGTTGAACTTTTATGGCAGGGACGTAATTTGCTTTTCCTCATTTCTGTTACACCTCAGGCAAGCACTTTGATTCTTACCTACGTAAACGGCAAAAGGGTCTTGTCACACAGTGGTAACAGAGCTACTGTTATAGCTGAGAAATATCCAGGTTATTAGCATGTAATTAACCCCTCAGTCATTGCCTCTGAGTCGTTTTGTCAGTGGTGTGCTTTGTATTCCTCTTTATGGTTTTATGGCTGGAAGTCGAAGTGTCTTTAGAGAGATGCAGAGGGCCCCTCACATCCAGGGATTAGCTCCCTGCTCACCTCTGGGTTTAGAAAGGGTGCTTGCTCACTGTTCTGAGCTGACGTGGTATTACTGTCCCAAAGTATTGCCGCTTTAAAGCTCTTGTCCTCTGCCCGTGGACAGGAGTCCAGATCTGCGGATGGTCTGTTGTCCTGAAAATGGAGGATTTCATCCTGTTGGTATTTCTTTGTTTTATGTTCCTTATGACATGATTAAGTGGTATTAAGATGTCCACATCCACAAAGCAGGAGATGAGCAGTTTTGCATACCCCACCTATGATCTTAAAGATATAAACGTCATTACTTCGATGTTTCCAACTGAACATAATACAGCTCTGTGGCTTTAGTTAATAAGTTAGTGACTGTCAGTGTTGGCAGTCTCTCCCAAGTCTGTTTACTAAGGCACACCTCTCTTTGAAGTATCAGCAGTGATGGGAAACTGCTTAATTGCTCATTCTGATCCTGTTTTACATTAAAAGGTCATTCTAGCCTCTGCTTAAAACAACTGAGAGGTTTTTACTTGATGGTATCCCTCATGGTTAAAGACATCATTAAATTTGGAAATACTCTAATTTAATTTCCATCAGATTTGATGAGTTAAACATTTTAGAGGCTAGAAAATGCACTCCAAATATACCTAGTGGTTGGTTCCTTTTATGATTGAAACCGTTTTTGAGTTTACTTTTTAAAAATTATTTATTTATTTAATGGAGGTACTGGGGATTGAACCCAGGACCCTGTGCATGCTAAGCTGGCACTCTGCCACTGAGCTGTATATACCCTCCCTCCCCCCTCAACTTTGAATTTATTTCTTGGATCTGTCATCATCTTTTATGTAATAGTTGGGGCTTGGAAGGTATCCCAGATTCTAAGTAAGGAATGAGGAACGTTTATTACTATTGTATTATCATAACCAGAAACTACCAGGGCATTTAGAATATAATCTGAAATCCTTGCCACAATCCAGAGAAGATAGACTTCATGAGGGCAAGAGCTTTGATTCCTTTGCTGCTAATTCCATACTATTTAGAACAGTGCCAGGCACTTAACAGACGTGGGATAAATAATTGGTGAATTCATGGAAGAATGAACTCACCAGATTCCTTCTGGGGGCTGCTGTAAACAGTATGCATTTGCTTTCCAGGAGCTATTAGCAGGAGTGAGCGTGCAGGCTGGCCATGTGTGGCTTGACTCAAACTGCATGAGGCACCCGTGCCTGAAGGTCAGATGTTCAGAGAGCAGACTTCAGTGGGACAGCCAGAGAGGTGGTCATTTAGGCTCATGTCTGTCCGCGCCTCTTAGAATCGTCATGTGCTCAGTAGGTGGAGAAAATGGGGGCATGATGGGGAGCAGTTTTGAATTTTTAATTTGTAATCACTGGGACTTTGGCACACTTGGATGTGGTTTTTTGATGATAGGCATGGAGATGGCGTGGACAACCTTGATTGAAGTCCTTGTTGAGAAGCATTGGTGTGTGGGACAGGGGTCATGGGCTCAGTCAGAACGAATGGCAGCTGTTTTATTTGTGTGCCTAAAAGAGTTTATGTCACGCCATCCTCCTTGGGGACCTGCCACACCTGTGCCTAACTGACCATGTCACGGGGAAAACAGCAGGTTTCAGGGCCCTGGGTTCCCTGTTCCTCCAACCTCCTTGGCCTATTTCCGCCACTTACCTGGTGAGTCCTCAGTTCGGTCAGGCTGGTCTCTCCGTTGCTTCTCCCATCTGTGGGCCCCCGGTGCTTTTTAAAGTACCCTGCTTGGTCATTGCTTATCGCTCTGCCTGGCCAGCCCTGACTTCCGAGGCTCGCTTCAGTGCCGTTCCACGCTCCGACTTGTCTGTTTTCCCTGCTCTGTACAGTTTAGTTCTGAATGTGATATTAATGTGACTTATCTTGGTTTCGTTTTTACAAAAAGACTACTCTTCAGAAGACCATCTTTTGTAGTCCCTAAGCCTGTGATGGGCATTTGTTCCAAATGAAAAAAAATAAAGCATAGGAAATCCAGAATGCTGTTGGGACACGCTTGCTTTTGGAGCGCTCAGCTTTCCCCGTCCCAGGACGTGGGCACGTGAGGGGCGCTGAGCTAATACTGTTTGATCGTCTGGATCAAGCCATTGCGTGGGGATGGGGATGGGTTGGGAGGGGACTGGCATCATGAAGGCTGGGTAAGAAAGGAAGGCAGGCCAGCAGGACTGGAGTACTGGAGAGACAGGTGCGGTGTGAGAACCCAGCCCGGGGCGGGTCAGGCAGGGAGTGAGGGCCACTGTCGGGGGTTTAGTCAGGCTTTTGAGGAGTTACTTGACCTGATTTATATTATAAGACAGTCCCATGGGAGGAAGATCAATTCTTAGTGCAGGCTTCCTGCTTTGACATTTTTTTTATTTAATAATGCAAATATCAGGACTGCATTTTTTGCCCCGAAACTGTTGGTATGTGGGTATATTTGAGAAGCAGGAAGGACAAGGCAACTTTCTACATTTTCACCCTGAAATTACGTTGCAGCTGAACTGTGAGGCCAGGTGGGCAGCCCAGACCACACCCTCCGGGTTCCTGGCAGGAAGAGCACACAGTAGGCAGCTGATCTCCCTGGAGGCTGGCACAGCCTTGTGGGGTCTGGAGCAGGGCTCTCGTCCGTCAGGGCTGTGACCCAGGGGAACACCGTGACCCAGCCGATAGCTGGCAAGCCTAGTGCTGACTGCTGGCACATTAATTTTTGCAGTCATGGCATCCCGGCTGAGCCAGAACAATCCAGAAACTGAGATCAGCACTTGTAGATCTTTTGTGCCTTTGGGAAGAGTAACCAGGGACTGCTTTGTTGTAAATTTCTGATATCAAATTACCCATGGTGAAATCAGTTGGTTCTGATGACAGGAAGGCCATTTGAAAGCAGTTGTTATTAATCCAGTGGGGCTTCTTCCCACACGGAGGACTGAGAGGATGCTCTGCCCTCTTCCTGGTGTGGGCTCTCCCTCTTCCTGGTCACCCCCAAGCATGAAAAGTCCCAGCACGCTGGCAGTGAAGGGCTGCACTTCAGACACAGGCTTTAATGTCAATTTTTTCTGGGTCACAGCCCTGCCTAGGAGTCACACTATTATTGTGTGTTTATAGTTGCAGATGGATACAAAACAGATTTCTCACATTTCCCTTTGCGGAGGGGATGCGAGAGTGTGTGTGGCTTTGAAAGGCCTTTCTCTTGGAGCCTGACTGTGTTGCCTGGTGCAGTGTCTGTGTGTGTGTGTGTGTGTGTGCGCGCGCGTGCACGTGTGTGTGTGAGTCTGCAAGTTTGGGTCAGACTGTCCTGATTACTGAAAAGCTCTTATCTTCTGGTCTAGGGCTCACAGGTGAGGAAACTGACCCCACAGGGCACTGTCATTTTCTGGAGGCACAGAGCCTGTCAGTGGCAAAGCTGGGAATAGGACCTGGCATTTCTGATACTTGGACCTGTGCCCTTTGACAAAACATGTTTAGTTATTTGTAAAGAAAATGGTCAGTAATTGATGCAGTGAGGAGCTGAATAATGTCCAATTATTCCAAGCCACTGAGTTGAATCTTTTTAAATCTACAGCGAACCATTTTAAGAGAAAACAAAATTTATTTCTTGCTGGTGAGGTGGAAACGACTTATTTTAAAAAATGAGAATGAGGCAAAATGAAAAGATTAAAGACAAACAAAATGTTATTCTGGGATACTTTGTTTTATAATCAGGCATTAAGTTAGAATGTCAGTGGGACTGACATTTAATGATTCTAAATTTGTAATGTCATCAGCACTTAATTAAAATAATGGATGTATTAGTGAATCCACTTTTGTTAGATAATATATTTAATCTTATAGTTAGTTTCATAATTAATTTTCTTCTAAGGGTAAAAAACACTATCTCTTCAGATTGTTAAATAGCTTTATGATAATAATGTCCTGTTTTCTGCATATTAATACATTATGTCTAAAGGACATAAACTGTTCTCCAAGTCAGGCTTAATGGGTTGTATTGCCCTTTGGTTTGGCAAACTCATGATTTCTTAATACTTAGAAAGTAGTTAATATAATTAGTGGTAGATGTATAGTGTAGCACAAAGAATTAAACTGCCAAATACCTGTCTGAGCAGGCATTGTTGTCCACTGTTGCTATGACAACTAACAGCTTAAGTCTTGTATGTGGCCAGTTTGTTTACACCTTAGAGGCACATCCTCACAAGGTTAATCTCTGTTTTAAAAAGTGACCCGATTCAATAATTGGGTGATGGTGTATGATCGACCCATCTTTCATCAACTTGATTAGATTAACTTGGTTGATGTATTTTTATTATTTCCATCCAGCAGCCTCCTGTCAGGGCTTCTGCTGACCTGCTTTTGGGGGTAAGGAAGTGTAGGGGGTAGCATTTGTCCACTCGTGTAGACAGGAAAGAGAGGGAGAAATGTAACCCTGTTTTGAAAAGTTCTGTTGACACATTAACTCCTTGGTCCTGGTACTTCCCGTTTCCAAAATTGATTTACTGCAGGCCTGCCCTCCCTTGTGAGCCTGGTTATCGCCTTCAGCAGGATTCCTGGCACGTTTGAGGCCCTGCCCCTCTAGTTCCTGCTGGGTCCCCCAGCCACTGCGGGCCCAGCCCTGCTGCTCCCCCGCCCTCTTCTGTCCCTGGTCAGGACCTTGTTGGGTAAATAAAGTTTAACCAGCAGGTCAGGGCTGTTCCAGGGCCCTCCTTCTGCGCATCTGTGTCCCAGCCTTGATGGCTCTCTGCCTCTCTCTCTTGACTTTGAACTAAGCCTCACAACGCTGCCCGGCCTCCCTCCCTTCAGTAAATACACTCAGGATATGTGTTACATGCTCTGCCCACAGCGCTGATGAAATGGGTCCTGTTCCCTCAAGTCTGGAAAAGCTGTCGGTGGGGGAGCTGTGTTCGAGGCGGGGGTAGGGGGGTGAGGGAAGGTGGAAGGAAAAAAGATAAAATTCCTGACTCTGAACAATAGATAAGATGTTTTTGACTTTGAACAGGTCAAGCCTGCTTACCTGAGCTTACCTGGTGGCAGCTGTGTTTCTGAGTCGTGGTGACCGTGAGTCCTTAGTGTAAGAGGCATTAATCCAAAGAGCAACCCTGAGAGGGAGGAAAAGATGAGGAACCCTGGGCTCAGAAGCATCCCCCCGACCCTGCCACGCAGAAATTTGGAAGTGGGTTAGTTTCTGTTTGAATTCTGGCCTTCCCATGACAAACTGTACGGGTCTGGGTAAGGGGGCTTAGCCTCTCTGGCCCCCAGAGTCTACCCCAAGCATTGTGGAAATTCACTGAGGTGATGGATGTGGGCGTTTAGGACTGCGCTCAGCCCACAGCTAATATTTATTGAGTAATTATTTTAAATGCTTTTTGTTGTTGTTGAACTACGGTCGTCCCGCTGATACGTGACAGAGCTTGACTTTCTCAGACTTTAAAGCTTAGCTCTTTCTACTATTTCGTACCACCATCACTGTTGCCACGTCTCATTTCACAAGGAAGAAAAATGGGTTACTTCCTAGACTTCTCCCTTGCCAGTTTCTGCCTGATTTCCCACGTGGTGGGTCTCCATACGACCTCTTGACTGCTGGGTTGCAGGTACCTGGGACCGGAAAACTTCCTTCACTCATTGTTAACTCTAGTGAAGTGTGTGGACGTCTGTTCTGCTTTCTAGCAAATATGAAAATATAATAATTATTTCGGTATTAAGAATCTGAGTGACACTAGTTTTTAAAAAGTAGGCAATTGCCATTACAGTTAGTTTTAAATATTGAGGGACTATGTCTCTCATTTTCTTTGTGAACAGAGAAGCTATGAAATCAATCTGCGTTTAAAGAAACACATTACTAAGGGGAGAAAATACTTCCTCATCTTCCCTGTTCTCCACGTCCCATCGTCACAGGGGAGAAGTGTGACCGAGCCGTGAACAAATGTGATTCTCTAATCCTTACCTTGTATTCACTTGTGCATTCACACACAGCTGGAGGATGGTTATTCTTGAATGACTGGAGTAAAGATATTTTAAAGATGAGGCAGAAGGGAAGATGATGACTTCAGTATCAGTAATAGAAGCCCAGGTAACCTCTCTGAAAGGTAATGGTTTTAAGTGGTTCCCACTGGGAGGGGTGATGAACGTGGGCACACCGCACTCAACCTGCAAACATCCCATGAATATCTCCGCTGCAGGTTTTCAGGTGCCTTCCCTGGGCCTCAGCGTGCTGCCAAATTACTGTGGCAAATTTAAGTAAATGAATTAGGACGGGATTTTCCAAGCTGCTTCCATTAGTGGGTCATGGAATCAATTTAATGGGTCATGACAAGCATTACACAGAAAAAGAAATAGTGAAGAGTATCAGTGTATATAGGATGTGGGAAAGGCTGGTATCATTTCTGGAAACTTTTACTTTAACTAATTTTAGTGTGGGCATGTTCCTGGGACCCTGCGTGTGAAGAGGGTTACAGACAGGAAAGTTTGAAATCCATTGATTGATCTGATTGATTGATTGATTGGTATTTTAGAAAGTTGATCAGCTCTAGAGCAAATCTTATTGTGCATAGAAGGGAAGTGCTTTAACTGAGTTCTTCACGTTAGTTTTCATGTATTGCTGTCAGACAGAATGAAATCTAGGAATAGTCACACAGATTTTTTTTTTCTCAGAGCTAATACATATTTTATAGCTGGAAGATAAGGTTTATGACTTCAGTTTTGAGGATCCATAGATAAAATTAGGAACATAAAGTTGATGGTGTCCTTTCTGATTCTCATGTCACATGGACCGTTGTGTTTGTAGATTTTGTACTGTAGACTGAATTAAAAAATCTTAAATTGATCCTAAGTACTCTATTTGTTTGACATTTCATGAGATTACAAACTAAAGAGTAGCGATTTTCTCCTTTGAACTCTGAATGGCTTTGAAAACCTTTTAAAAGACTTATTTCCCATGTCCCTTTGGGTACATTTGACTTTTAAATACTTAATTTAAGCAGGTAAACTCTCCTATCTTAATTGAGCTTTTTAGATTTTGTTTTAAGGCATAAGGGAAGTAGTTAGCTGTCATGATACATCTATGGTTTCTTGTTAGAGAATTATTTTATAATTGCTCTTCTGGAAGCAATTAATGATTTCCTTTATAACCAGCTGTAAGTAGAGGACACGTTCTCATTATGAATGTGTTGACATGTCACTTGTTCTTGCCCTTTTCATTTAATTAAATTAACCAGTCGCTCCTGTTGTGTGTGGCTTTTAAAACAGACACAGTTAAAGTTCTGAACCTTTTCACAAGAGCTGTGGGAGAAGTCAGAAACTGATGGGAAGTTTCTGGGTGCTGAGTTGTTGAGTAACGAATCCTATTGCAACAAAAGAAATTAAAACGTTTCAAACGTGGGTAACTTCAGGGGGAGAGAGAAGCAGAGTTCTCCATTTCATGTATGGGCAGAGTTCTCCATTTCGGGTTGGGCAGAGAGCATTTACTGAGCCTGCCCTGTTCTTTTATTTAATCAGTATTGCTACTCCAGACATGTCAAGACTTGGGGAAAACATATAAAGCAAATAGTATTGTTGGTTAGTGGCAGATTTGTCTGAGATGCCAGAGTGAGTAACCTGATGGAGGATGTACGGGTACTCAGGGCAGGAGTCCTAAGCCCTGGGGGCTGTAGACAGGGGTAGGTGGTTTGAGTTCTGCCTACCTCCTTGGATGGGGGAGGAGGGGTGACTGTTAAGGCTTTAAGAGAGGGAGAGTTCCCTTGCAGATGGAAGCTACTAAGTAAATATGAGAGTGTTGCAATAGTCATAAATTGTACGTAAAAGTTTATATATAAATAAACATCCTTAAAACATCTTGTTTGAAGATGAATAATATCATTTAACTTACGTAGGTTCTGAATCATGATTTTGATTTAATTTTTTTTTTTTTTTTTTGTAAATGGAGGTACCAGGGATTGAACGCAGGACCCCGTGCACACTAAGCACGCACTCTACCACCGAGCTCTACCCTCCCCACCCCTCCCCGGCTCTGGATTATGATTGATTAATCTGTTGCTTGTCACTGAAGTTAAATAATTATATCTCTCAGGCCTCTGTTTACTCCAGGAATATATAAATTTGAAATTTTGTCTGTGCTGTAATTAACAGTGAGCCCCTTCCTATTCTAATAAGAAGAAAGGCATTAACACTTCTCAGATGTTGTGGCACCTGATGTCCGCTCGTTTAAATGCAGGTGACTAGTTCGTAGGCTTCTTTTTTCTGTGTCCCTTGTTTGCCAAGTAAGTGGCTTTCATTCTTTCCCCATTCTCATTGTGACAGTTTTTCTCTGCTGGTTCCTGTGGAGGAAGTCCGGGCTTCAGCGAAGGCCCTGAGAAGGTCATACCCGCTTCTGGATGGGCTGTGCCTGTGAGGTGGGGGTGACCGAAATGACTGTTTATGGTGTGTAGACAGCCTCATGGAGCTGGGGGTGCCCCGTTTTTGTTCTCCTGTGACTGCAAGACAGCCAGGGCCAGGCGTCTTAGGATGATGAGCCTCCGGAGGGAGTTGAGTTATGTGCGGAGTTCAAGCAGAGAAGGTGAAGAGTCAGTGTAGTTCCTCCCTTTTTCCGGGGCCCACACTCACTACAGGTGTGTTTACATTTGAACTTTTGCCCAAATACCCTGAGGTTAAAAAGGGAGGCTTTGCTTAGAAGGAAAAGCTAAAGGCTGAAGGTGTTCCCATTAAAAAGCCCGTCCTTGTTGCTTCTGTAGCGTTCATCACAGATGCTGTGAGGACTAAGAGTTCATCGTTGCTGTGGTTCCCCTTCAGCTTTGGAGCGGAGGAGCAGAGTAGCTGTGACCTCACCCAGAGGGGCCCAAGGGCCCCTCAGCAGGAGGTTGGGTGCCTTTGAAGACAGTTAGCTGAACTGAGTGTGTGTCCTAGTCAGCTCCAGCTGCCGTAACAAAATACCATATGTAACATTGCAAACTGACTATACTCCAATTTAAAAAAAAGTAAAAAAAAAAAAAAAAAAAGCTATGCCATGGGGGAAAGAAAAGCATAGCTGGGTGGGGTAAACATCAGACATTTATCTCTCACAGTTCTCGGGGCGGGAAGTCCAAGATCAAGGTGCTGGCTGCGTGGGTTCCTGGTAAGGACTGTCTTCCGGTCTCACAGATGGCAGCCTTCTGACTATGTCCTTATGGGGGGGGTGGGGCGTGTGTAGCACCAGCTCTGGTGTCTCTTCCTCTTATAGGGACACTGGTCTCATCATGGGGGCCCCACCCTTGTGACTTCATCTAATCCCCATCGTCTCACAAAGGCCCCACCTCTAGGTACTGTCCCGTGGGGGACAGGGCTTCAGCAGGGGAATTTGGGGGGAACACCATCTGCCCACAGAAGTCTGTGTGTGACGGAGTTGACTGTCCACCTGACCCTCACTGCTGCCCCCTCTTCTGCTGGAGTGCCAAGCCCCCATCTTCCTGGCATCCTTTGTGCCTTGGTGATCCCATCACACAGTTCTGGCCAGTGAGGTGTGAGAAGGGCCCCAGGGGCTTCTGGGAGTGGCCTCCCTCCCAGATAAAGAGACCTGGGGCTGGGGGGCTTTCCCAGTCTGCCTCTCCTCCTGGAGCTGCCAGGGCTACCAAGGCAGAGCTGAGCGATGAGAAGACCCCGGGCCCCCATGACACCACTGAGCCCTGAAGCAGCCTCAGGCATCCTCACAGCACAGTCTTGTGGGAGGTGACAGTGAGCCCTGGTGGTTGCAGCTCCTCTTAGGCGGGTGTTGTTACATGTTCGCGGGGCTTCCTCACTGATGGAGTCCGGGCACAGCCTTCCTCCTTCTGGAGTTGGAAGGAGGTACAGTCTTAGGAAGACCTTATCCCTGAGACCACCCTGGGCTTCCCAGCCTAAGGTGTCCGTATCACACCATTGGTGGTGGGCCTGAATTGTCCACAAGCCGGAAGCCTGGGACGTCAGGGGCCACGTCTCACTCCTGCCTAGCTCTTTGGGGCCCGGCCTGAGGCCCAAGCAGAGGAGGGACGCTCCTGGTTCTGGGCTTGCTGACAGCGTTTGGCTTAATAACCCTGTCTTGGTTTTGGTGTCCTCACAAGACTGGCTATTTGTTGTTCACAGAAGGCGCACGGGGCAACCTGAAGAGGGCAGGTGGGCAATCAGACTTCAATCAGAAGCACCTGGGCGGTGTCAACAGCTGCTCTCTGGGGTTTAGCTGGAGCCAGACAGTCCTCCAAACACCCAGATGGAGACGTGCCTCAGTCCTCACGCCAGTTTTTCACTGTGGAAGCAGAAATCAACTTAAGAGTCAGCTCATATTTTCCTAATTGTGAAACAGGTTAACCCTTCAGAAAAACACGTACTTGTAACCATTGTTTCTCGTGTGGAGATCTCTTTTGAAAGTGAAAAATGAAGTTTTCCAGACCAACCGTGACTGTGCTGTGTTTCAGAAGTGAAAGTTCATTTGAGTGATTGGAAGTCAGAACATCGTCTCCCATAGAAATAAACCTGTTCAGCCCACAAGATGGTTGACATACAGTGTATTTGAGGTGGAAAGTTGTAAAATACAGGATAACTGCCTGTCGTTTTACCAGTAAGAAACAGACCCGGAGAAGTGACAGGACAGGGCTTAGGTTTGTGGATCTTTTATTTAAGGTTCTTTGTACCTCATGTTCCTAGTAACTTATTAAGACAAAAGAGTGTTGAATCCCCCCAGCCAGCCACCACCAGGAATGTCTGTGTCATTTTAGAGAGGTTCGGTTCACTTAGCTTCTGCAGCAGGGGGAGTGTAGCCCGGAAAAGCATTGGATTGTTTGTGCTTGTGCTGGGGGATTTGAAAGTGGGGTTAGAGAAATGGGGCCAGACCTGGTGGGATGCAGTCAAGAAGCAGGCACAATTCAGTGAGTGGGGATCTTAACTAAATTTTTATATCGGAGGTGGGAGATTAAGGTGGGGTTAGAGCTGTCACTTCATAAAGAATTAGCAGCCACACCTAGTGAGAGAAGGGGGCTGTCCATTCATTTTCAAGGAGGTGCTTAGGGGCTTAGCATGTGTGTCCAGCGCTGAGCCTTTTTCAGGTACGAATGGCAGGATTGGGGGCGATTTTCAGTAAGCCCTGTCTCAACTTCTTCCGTTGTCAGTACAACTGATTTTCACATTTCCAGTCATTTTATTTGATTTTATCCTGAATATGGATGCTTGAAGAAGGGTGGGTTTTAACAGGAGAAGGATGAGACGGTAAACAGAGTGACGAGGATGTCTGAACTACTGTGTCTGAGCAGTCACTGGTTTCTAGCAGTGTAGTTGCTCAGCGTTACTGTCTCAGGTTACAGGCAGATGAGTAGTTTTCTCCTACCCTGAGAGGCATTTTTTGTTTGTTTTGATCGTCACAGTGACATTGTACTCCTGGAATTTGGCGGGACATAGAAGCAGATGGAAGTGTGGTGCTGTTACTGAAATCTAATTTAAGCACATTCTCATCTTTAAAGATGCCACCCGGTTATTGATCAGGAGGTAACATCAATGGTGGTGCAGTGCCAGTGCCAGAGACACACCCCAGGTCAGTAGAAAATGTAGGAAATCAATTTAGAAAATTCAGGGTAGTTCCATACAGGAGTGAGGAGTGAGAGGCCGTGAGGTGCAGCGAAGTGGGGGCCAGAGGCAGACGTCGGTTTTGGTCCAGGTTTGGCCACCTTCTCTGAGCGTAGCCAGGCGTCCCATCTCCCTGGCCTCGGGCTCCTCGTCTGTAGCACTGAGCAGGGCGAACAGATGGTCTCTGTGCTCTAAGTTTCTCTAAGTCACTTGAAGATAGTCTCCTTCTCTGAAAATCTTTGTTTGGTTGCCCATTTGGACCAGATCATGCATTTTATGGACTTACTAGTCCTCTCTTGACGGCTGGAATATTTGAGGCCTTTGAAAATTAGTCCAGCAGGAAGTTTTTTCTGGTCTGTGTAGTTTCCTTCCCCTCAGGAGTGTCTAGGCCTAAGCTCACCGTCTTCTCAGTCCGTCCCCTCTGGAGCTTCCTGAAATGAATGACTGAGGTGTTTCCGCCTTAGAAAATCACATATGGTAAACGTGCCAAGGGAGGCTCCTTTATTCAGAAATTTGCAATTGGGAAATTAAAGTCTTGTAGCATTTGTTTGCAAATTTGAATTTTGTGAATATAAAATAGCATAATATAAAAATTTGAGTTTTATGTTTACAAATCTATGCATGCAAATTTTGAATGCAGAAAGTAAGAAAAACTGATCAGAAGTTGCCTCATTTCAGAGGTGATAGTCCAGGCGGTTTGTGAAGGGTGTTTAGGGAATTCCCAGTGGCAGCCCCACTTAGCGGGTGGTAGGAGGGCCTTCCATGTTGAGTCAGTATCGCGCTGTGCTGTCACTCAAGGGCTTTAAAGTTGCCGCTAGCGTGGGCTAGTATTTAACGTGCACTTAAATTGAAACACCTTTCTATAGCCTCCCAAGATGTCAGGCAGGTCTTTACCTCCAGGTATGTCAATGATGGTGCCAGTGACGGTGCCACCTCCCCTCTGCCCCCGTCAGTAACTTTGCTGAAATATGGTGAAGACGATACAGGGTGGGTGGGACGCGTCACGCTGTTGATTTAGGGGAAGGAGCACCGAGCAGACTTTCACGTTTAAGAGTTGCCCTAGAGGGGCCCTGAAGCAAAGTGGGGCGGGGTGTGGACCCTGGTGCCCACTGCGGGAGCTGCCGCCTGCCAGCTTTGTAGCCTTCAGTGAATTACCCAGCCTCTCTGGGCCTCAGTGTACAATGGGGCAAATTTTAGCGTCTACCTCAAAGGTGGCGAGGCACACAGTGAACGTGAGAACACAGACGGCCGGGCCCTCCCCCAGCGACGCTGACCCAGGGCCTCTCAGGGAGGGCCTCTGCATCCAGCAGGCTCCCCGGCTTGTTCCACAATTCCGAGGAGCTTTGGTTCCCACAGACACACTGACTGGAAAATAAAGGACATACTGCTGTGGAACCTGATGTTTTTTCTCCCATTTGTACATTCCTTTCATCATTTGTTCTAATAATATGATTTGTAAGCTGCGTTGTGTTGCATTATTAGATATGTAAGCGGTTTCCTTCTTTTGCACTATCATGAATCGTAGGCAAAATATTGTCATACGTACGTTTTGTGGACATGTCTGGTTATCTCCTCGGAGTAAATTCCTGGAAGTGGAATTACCAGATTCACAGGTGTGTACGTGTTACAGCCTTTTGTCACATCCCACCAACACGCTCCCCAGGCCGGAAGTAGCAAGAATTTATCTTCTTACGAGTAGTCTGTGAGAGTAGACAGTGATTTTTCTAAATGTAAGGCACTGAGGAGAAAGAACTGTCATTAACTTTATGGAAATTCTGTGTATTTCAGCTTTGATGTGGGACTAGACAGGAAGAATGGAGGTTTATAGGGAGGACAGAGGCATCAAGAGGACCTAGGGGTAGAGCAATAGGGCTGAACTGTGGCTTGATTTCAGGGTCATTTTAGGGTTCAGACTTGCATTCAGCTGATCACAGTGTAATGTATACTTGCTGTGGGTTATTGTATGCAAAGAAGGGTAAATAGTGCTTCTTTTTCATTTATTGTGTATGGAATCTGTGTGATTCCTGGCCAGAGTCTCGAGGGGCCCCCTGGATTGGGGATTTGGGTTTAATAGAATCTAGTTCACGCTCCATCCTACATGGACATCTCCAGCTCTGGACCGAGCGGTTGAGACCCTTCTAGAGGGACTTGGAGGGAGGAAGGGTGGCTGCATCTGGGGAAATCCACCATCAGGCCCAGAAAGCTTGCTCAGCGTAGATGCTCTGCACGGGGAACAGGGAGGAGCAGAAGTGGAGGCCACAGGTGGGGTATGCGTGGAAGGGAAGAGGGGCTCCCTCCCCGCGTCCACCTGGCCCTGATGATGGGGCCAGAGTCCTGCAGCCTCAGGTGCTAAGCCACTGAACTCTCCTGTATTATCAGAATGTTAGAACCAGTAAGGGATTGCAAGGGTCATCTGGTCCAGCCTTCTCTTTTTACAGATAAGGAAAGGAAGTTAAATAATTTATTATTTTCAATTAAGCTTCGCCTCATATGTTTTTAAAATCAGATAGTTCACCTTGGAACAGGATAGGCTGGGCTTTCTTTCCTTGTTCTGGGAGAGCTGAGCTTTTGAGAACTGATATGGCGGATTGGTGGACAGGGAGGCCGACCGCAAGGGTGGCCCTCTGCTCAGCCCTGGAATTCTGAGCTGACTTCATGCCCAGCCCGCACTGCCCCTGAGTCACAGGAGCTTCCCTTGTGTCTCTCTTCAGATCTGCACATGCCTTTCTGGTTCCCAGAGGCTTCCAGGTAACCTTGGACATAGGGGAGCTCTCTCCTTGTGCCAGCCCCGTGTTTTCTAGAATTTACACATGCTAGTTTTCTTAGTGCAATTCCCCAAAAATGGTTTTCTTCATTTTCTTTTAGTAAAGAAACACATGTGACAAATATTTCTTTTAGGAAACAGCAGGCGCTCTGAACACAGCTGTGCCTTCTGCCACTGGGTGACACTGTCAGACCACAGAACTGGTAAAATCGAGGGTCCCTGAGTTTCAGATCTCATCCAGCTGCTTTACGCAGGATAGAGAGAAACTCGGAATCACTTAATGGTCATCTGTCAAATGTTATTTGATAAGTGGAATGTATCAGCTGAAGGCGATTTTAAGGCCAGTGAGTTTAAGGTATTCAATTATTAAATCTGTTCGTTGGGCAGCATTTCAGTTGCTTACAGGTTTGTGCGGATTAACGGGCGGCATAGTAATGAAGTGCTAATTACGTCATGGGGATATTTACGCAAGCCAGTGTACTCAGAATTTACTTCCCAGCAGACAACAAGCTGGGTTATCTTTCTGTGACAAAAGATTCAATGTTCATACACAGCAGTTCATGCTGTGGACTTTTAGGGAGGGTTTTGGGGGATCATCTTATGTCAGAGGGAGCAGAATCTGCTGGTTTAGAGAAATGGGCACTTGGTTCCCTGTGCTGATCTGTATCATGAGAACCAGGAACTTGTCTCTGACTCATTCTGAGCTCCTTCAAGGTCAGATGAGGACAGTTTGTTCAGCGCGTGAGTTGCCCCCATCCCACACCCCGCCCCGTTTTTGGCCCCTTCTGTAGTCTGAGCTCTACGCTTCACCTGTCAACTGGTTACATGTGGTTGAACGAGACATGGAGGGCACACCGAAATGTTTCTGGGGAAAAGAAATGAGGAAAAGTCAAGCCCTCCTTCTGTGAGTTTAACGTGAGGGGTAAGAAAACTAGTTTTAACAGAAGCAGGCGTTAAGTATCCTTAGAGAAGTTTTAGCAGTGTCCTGTTGGGACAGAATGGAGGGAAACCCCAAGAGGACTCAGGAAATGCTTCAGGGGAGGAGCTACTTAGCTTGGATTCTGTAATCCTCAGTGTCTGCCCCCTTCATTCAGAGTAGCTTTGTGGGTGCCCACGGGGCGCCGCACAGTGTGGTGCTGGGAACGCAGGACGGAGTCAAGCCAGGCCCGCTGCCGGCCCCGGGGGCGCTCAGCCACAGCCACTAGAGTCTGTGGCCCCGGCTTTCTCTTAGTCCTTCTTCGTCATCTGGTCACCACGTGTCCGCCTGTCCTTTAACAGCGTGTGTCTGAGGCGTGGTGCCAGAGCTGGAGGGGGTGATACGAGTCGGAGGGCTCTTGCCTTCTGAAGGGATGCACATCTGACCTTCGAGGGAGAAGGCCGGAGACACAGGCAGAACTGGCGGGCGGTAAGTGTCAAGCTTAACGGGGGAAAGGAGCACCGAGGAAGGCCACCCGACACTGCAGACGAGGGGTGGTGGCCCGGAGGAGGGCGGCGGCAGGCTGGCGGAGAGGGGGGCTTCACACGGAGACTGCTCACGTTGAGGGAGGGCTCAGAGCACATGGGGCGCAGGGCGGGCGCGAGGGAGGACTGCGGGGCCAGGGGCCTGCTCCCGAGAGCTCCTGGCACCGAGGGAGTGGGGCAGAGGAGGACGCCTGGGACTCGGGTGCAGGGAGAACCAGAAGCCTTCCAGGTCGCGGAGGAGCTGGACGGCAGCTCTGAATCCCAGGGACAGGCTGAGGAGACTGGGCCCCAAGAAGCCAGGAGCCCTGGGGCCTGAGGAAAACCCCTGGACGTGGGCTGCTAGGCAAATAAGGTGCTTCCTGTCATCTCTTCCTCTTGGGGATCCCCCGGGTGCGTTTTGTCCTTGGGGCTGCCTCGCAGGTCGCAGCCCTTGCGGCCAGACCCTGGGGGCCAGAGCACGGGACCCTTCACCTGAGAGGACTTCTGCAGTGGGAAGGCCAACCTTTGCTGAGGCCCTTCCGGGTTGGGATGCGTGTCGGTTTGTACCCGGGCCCGCTGTTGTATTGGGCTTTGCCTGGTTGAGAAGCCTTCTGTGCTGTGGGGCTGCGGGTGGGACTTGGGGGGCTGGAGCACGGGGTGGCCGGGCCCACCTGGGGGACGGTCTCCCTGCAGCTGCCGCCTGTCCCTGCCCATGGTGACGCCCGCGCCTGGTGGCCCTTTCTCCTTCCTCTCGGACGTGGGCTGCCCATGGCTGATGCGGAGGGGCACATCCCCCTCCCCCAACTCACTGCTCACAGAGTTAGGTAGTACTGCCGTCCACCAGGGAGTTCTAGAATCTTCTCTGGAGGCAAATGGAGGAAATGTGCAGAACATGCGTCTCATCTGAAGTTCTGGGACTTGTTCAGGTGTCTGAGTGGAAAAGTCACCAAGATCTGCCACCTCTAGGACCGGGGGATGTTACCATTGGCTGAAGGCCCTGGAAGGGTTTTATTCACCTCTTTAACCAGCTTCCCTTCCTCCCTCAATTGAGCAGCTTAGCGCATTTTTATCTGTTTTATATTAGTTTTGTTCTACCTGGAGACTTTTTTCCTCACCTCCCCCAGAGTGTTTTTGGTTTTGTTTTCATTTTTCTCAGTGTATCTTGCCTTCACACTTTTCCAAGGTAGCTTGAACATCCAACTTTCTAGCAAAACCAGATTATTCAAGAACTGCTTTTCTTTTTCTTTTCCTTTTTCTTCTTTCTTAACTTTTACTTAGGCTTTGAGCATGATCTCATTGGGCAACATAGCAAACTCCTTTCTCTTCTTTTTTTGGCTGAACGTTGAACTTTGGGGAGCTAGAAGGCAGAAGGAATTCAATCGCAGGGTTAGTTTGCTGCTTCCTAGGAAAGCAACCCAAACTTTCATTTGCCGGCTGTCAGCATCAGTTTCTTCTGCTCAGGCCCCAGCGGGATCACGGGCGCCCATCTCTGGTGCGAGCGTTCTCTGAGGTCCTTTTCTTTCTGGTTACCCCCCGGTTGTGTTTGAGCAATTTTGTGTTAGCTTATAGATGCACTGTTAACAGTCTAGAAGCTTGATGATAAGCACGCGGGAGCAGTGTGCTCCTTCCACTTTCAGCGCCAACAGAGTGAAAGGCACAAGTGTAAAATGGTTTTTTTCAGGATGTTTTTGTTGTCTGTCCTCCACTCATGCATTATGCTTTTATAGATTCCTCATACTTATATGACCGCTCTATGTGCACAACAATTATTACAACAGATGACAGGAATCAGAGCTACGCGGCCATTCAGTTGTGCAGGTGGGAAGACTGAGGCTCGGAGAGGGGACATGACCAGGATTTTCACGGTCTCGGCAGTCTCAGGCTGCAGGCTCCTCTCTGTGCCTGTCTGGGATTTTGTTTTCTCCCCTCCATGTTCTCCTTCCCGACCCCTCTCTCACCTGCCTAAGTCCAAACTGGAAAAATGAGCAGAGCCCAAGATGGGGTTCACCCATGAAGCTTGGTCTAAACCAGTGCACTTGTGGTCATGGTCACCCGTTTTCACCCTGGTAGGACGTTGATCGATGGAGAGTTGGGTTGATGAATGAATTTGTTGAAACTATTTAACTGTCCAGTTTATTGAGCATCAGACACATGGGCAGGTTCTACGTATGGTGAATGCTTTCTGTAAGTTTTCTTTAATGCTTACGACAGTTCTGCAAATGTGGTTATGCGACCTCTGACTTACAGGTGAGGAAATTGAGACTCAGGTTAAGCAATTAGTACAAAACCACATAACTGGTAAGCGGTGTAACCAGGGTTTTATAATCCAGGATGGGTGGTCTTCAACCCGGTGGTATGACTTCTCCTGTATTGAACAAGGTTTAAAATGGATGCGGTAACAAAATTGTAATGATATAGTAGTGACTAAATATAGTAGTGACTAAAATAATTTTAATCGCTACTTAATATGTACTGTATTTATTAAAGTGTAACACACATGCAGAGAAGGGTCTGAAGCCAAAAATGTGAACCGGCGGGTGGATTTTCAGAGTGAGCACACCTGCGTAACCAGAACCTGTACCAGGAAACAGAACCTTACCAGCACCACAGAAGCCCCCTCTCTCCCCTTCTGCTCTCTGTCTGCTCCCAAGGTTGCCATTATCCTGACATCTAACGCCGGAGGTTGGTTTTGCCTGTTTTGAACGTCCAGGATGGACTCTTGTGTCTGGCTCCTTGTGCTGAAGGTTATGTTTACAAGAGTCAGTGATGCTCTGTGGTAGCCATCACCTGTTCGTTCGCACTGTCGTGTGGTCCTCCGTTGTAGCAGCACACCCCAATTTACTTCTCCGTCTAACTGGGAATGGATGTTTGGGTTGCTTCCAGTTTGGCGCTGTTATGAAGAGTGCTACTCTGAACATTCTTATAAAAACATTTGTAAGTTTGTTTAAAAAAAAAATGTGTCTTTCCTACCACCCATCCCCACTTTAATATAATTTTCTGCAAGATGTTGTCTGGTTGGGATGATAAAGCTATGATGTTTGAAAGCCTCTAAAATCTTTTTGAGAGGGAGAGAGGAATCATCCTGTTGTTGTTAAACCTGTTCTCTCCTCCCACCCCGCCATCATCCCCGCCCAGAAGAGTGGAATGCTTAAGAGCATCCCCTTTGGAATCGGACGGACCCAAGTTCAAATCCCAGTCCTTGCCCCTTAGTAGCATGTGACCTGGGGCAGCGGTAACAGGGTTATTTTTATTAATCAACGTTTGTTGCCAGTGACAGCACTCATCACGGGTGACATTTACGGAAGGCTTAGTGTTGCTAGGCCCTGCACTGGGTAAACATTATAACTCTATGAGATAATCTGCCATTCTTTTTTTTTTTTTTCTAACTGGTGAGGAAACGTGGCTCCAAGTCACACAGTAAGTGAGAGTGCTGGAATTTAGACCCAGCCGGTGAGATCTGGAGCCCATGTTCCTGAAGCTGTCTGAGTCTCCTCTGAGGACTTACGGGGAATAAAAGTTCCTCCCTCACATTGTGAGGCTTACATGATGGGGGAGAAGCTTGTGCATCACATCGAGGGAAGATGCCCCGTGACTCCACACTGGCTTGCTTTCTTGGCGTCTGATGATTTCAGTGTGCACTTTTATGAACAGTCTGAGGGTCGGGTGAGGTGTCACTGCTCTGTTGTCATCGTGAAAGTGGACCCCTCGTTATCTGTGGAGCCATCGCCACCTACTGGTTGGTCCCGCCTCCCTGAGACCAGCTCATCTTTTACCTTGATTGGCGCGTGTTCTGTCTTCCCGATGTTTTTCTTGCCTTCTTTCCCATTTTCTAAATATAAAATATGTGCTTTTTTTTTTTTTAGTAAAATTACATTTTTGGGGGATGAAAACACTGATGGGAAAGTGAGTTTGGTATTTTCCCAAGCGTGTGTCACTGTTTGGCATTCGGACAGCGGCAGCTTTGCAGCCGGTTTATTGAGTCTGAAGTTGCAGCCGTCGTGGGCCAGGCAGAGTGGGAAAGTCACATCCCCATGCTCGTGTGGGTTGCGCTGGTTGGGCGTCATTGGTAAGTCTTAGTTTAGGTTTGTGGTCACACAGATCATGTGGGCACTTTATGGAGGCCTCTGGGTACCAGATGGTGCCACCGTCACCTGGCACCGAGACTGAAGTTTTAGGTTTGCCCCAGGCTCAGGCATTTGTAAGTGAAGCTCTTTGCTGTTAGGAAGAAATCTCCATCTTAACTCACTCTCTGCTCTCCCAAGGCCTTTCCCCTCACACCCAGCCTCCCTTCTGGAACCGTGGGTGCTGAGGGAGATTGTGCGGGTGCACGGACAGCCTTTCCCCTTCCAGGGTCACCCAGGCCGGGACTTTGCCCCACTGCAATCTTAAATGACTCGGGTTTTTCAGAGGATGGTGAAGGAGTTGTAGAGTCCCTTAGAGACAGCCCGGGAGGCAAATGCTCTTAAAAACTCCCTTGAAAGTACTTCTAACTTCCTAGAAGAAGTTGCAGCCGTTCAAACAGTGAATTGTCTAGCTTTGCTGGGTTCTAGTACAGCTGTAAACGGCGTGCACAGACAGGTTTCAGGTATTGTTTTCAAAAGGGTTCATTTACTAGTGCCTCTACGTAGAATTAGATTTTAAAGATTGAGGTAAACATAAAACGCGTAATTGCTAAATTCTGATTTTTCATCTCACAGGGCTAGGTTTTAAATTTTTTATCTGTGTGATGTAGAAATATGTAAATGAACTACTGGAGACAAAAATAGTATGATGGGAATCCCAGATGCAGTAAAGATTCGTTTTACTAGTCCAGTTGTGAATTTTTTTCTGTGGGGATGGTTATTCGCCTCTGGAAAGCAGTCAACACCAAATACCCAGGACAGGCAGAGGCCTGGGCCCAGAGCAAACCTCTGACAGGAGGGAAAATGCAAAGCAAGGACTCAGAATGCATTTTTAAGGATGGGATTTCCTTATTCCCTGGGACAGTGGAGTTTAGTAAGGATTTCCATTTGTTGATTCACAGGAATTAAAGGCAGAATTCTCATCAGGTGGCAGTTGTCAGTCCAGAGCTTTAGAATCTCTCTAAAATGCAAACCTGAGTTGTTATTCAATGGCTTAAAATCTTTCAGTGACTCCCCTCCACCCCAGAGCACCATCAGGGGTCCTCACCATCAGCCCTGTTACCTTGCTACACCCTGCAGTCTAGCTGGGGCCAGTCAGAACTCCACATAGCACGCTGAAGGTGTGATAGACCTTTTTACACTTTCCAGAAGGTTCTTAAGAAGTGTAGCATGAGTGGGTCTCAGAGCCGTTGAATGTTACCAGCGAGAACGTGGAGGGGCTTCTGTGCCCCTTTCCCGCCTCCAGTGGTGAAGGAGGCCAACCAGAGAGGAATAGAAGGGGGAAATGTGCCTTCATTTCAGTTTCTCTGGGTCATTTCGTTCAGCTCTTACGTTTTTGAAGAACTCTTATGTTTCAAAGGCCTAGAGAGGTGGAATTTTGTGTACCGGGTTTCCCAGACCTCGGAATAAGATACGGAAAGTTGTTGGTCACATAAGTTTGACTAATAATAGTTTCGGTTTATTGAGTTCTTACAGACACGCTGGAGACCGTGCCGAGGACTTACGTCCCCATGCCAGCCTGTTCTCACAGGAGCACTCACTGTAGCAGGTGGGAGAGCTTAGGGGCAGGGATGCTAAGCTCTGTCCAAGACCTCAAGCCAGGTTTTCTTCTCCTGTACTGAACCGACAGTCATTTTCCTTCACTGACTTGACAGTTAAAACAAAACAAAACTTTATGAATGAGTAACTGGGCCAGGGGAATGTATATGACAGTTTATTTTTGGAAGAATGTTTTATGTAGCAATAATAATACCCACTTACAAAGCGCCTTTACTTCCAGAGGTATTTCTGGCTCCTCTTCCAGGCTGTGGATTCCTGGATGCTCAGACTTCACCTCCTTGCTTTGGACTCCAGACGGCTCAGGGGCTCCCTCTCCTGGCTGTTAGCCCTGGACTCTGTCACTGTGTTTAAGGACTGTTCATTGACCCAGTCCAGGGGGTCTGAGGAAGATGCACATACACCAGACGGGGGCTTTGCAGTGAAGCGATGATACAGTTTATGTCCGTCACACCAGGTGCAGGTCAGTAAGTGCTAGAGAATTCCGTCGTTGTCTAGAGGTTAGAGAACTGCACCTGGGGAATCAGAGCAGGCTTCATGGAAGGTTTGGCATTCTCTGGATCTGAAGGGATGAGGGCGGTCTGGCCTTGCGGGGGTCCAGGGATGGGCAAGAAGAGGATCAGCATCCCTGCTGGAGGGCACGGTGCAGGCAGAGAACCCCCATGAGGAAGGCAGGGACCTGTGGAAATACGGGGAGCAGTGAGTGGTCATTTTCCTTTGATGGGAGGCCGCGATCTGGGAGCCGGGAAAGTTCCCTTAGGGTCAGAGCTGCATTTCCCAGCCGTGGTAGCAGTGGGGGAGATGGTTGGCAGAGGGAAGAACGTGGAGCCAGGGGCTCGTGGAGGTGGTTACTCCAGGGTGGAAAGTCACTGAAATGGAACCGGATCCCAGGTCCATCACCATCACCACCACTGCCGGGAGCACAAGGGCTCCCAGACTTGCTCACAGCCAACTCGCCCTCCTTCCTGTGAGTGACCTTGTCCCAGACGCCTGTGTGGTCTGCTGCTGGGAGGCCACATGGACTCCTTCTGCTTGGTTGGTCCACACACTCAACTCAGGCCGAGGGCCTTCTGTGCCCCCTTTCCCACCTCCTGGGGGAGGAAGGGCAAAGCAGTGAGCGAAGGAGGAAAATGCTGGCGCCTCCATTTACAGCAGGGCTCCTGCGGCCACAGCGCACCTGCCCCAGGGTCGGGCTCTCTCCAGGGGGAGACAGGCCGAGGCCCATCCCATTACCCTCGGCCTGCACAGAAGAAAGACTTCCCAGACCCTAAGTCTGGAGAGGATGCCAAAAAAATCCATGCTGGAGCTTGTTTCCTAGATTCAGAAGCGAAGCCTGTTCATTCCGTATACTGAGGGCTCTACCCACCTCCTGGCGCCCCGGCCCTGATCCCCGGGAATGCGGGGCCAGGGCATCTCCTGCTGCCTCTGGTCATGGGAGTGCAGCTGTGCGGGCGCGGGGTTGGGGCAGGGAGGAGGGCAGGCAAGGTGAGAGACCTTGGCCGTCAAATCACTAAGACCAGGGAACAAGCCACCCAGGGTGTGAGCCCTCACTGCCCTGGCTGCTTGCAGGCAGTCACCCCTGAGGGGTCTGGCCGTCGCTCGGACTCACAGTCCCAATCGGACATCCTGACCTCATCTCCCATCTGCTCTGCCCACAGCCTCCCCACCATGACACCTCTGTCCTGGTCGCTCAGGCCAAAAACCTTAGAGTCCTCCGCATCTCTCACACCCTGTATGTTGTCCTTTAGGACGTCCCAGGGGACTGGGACAAAAATACATCCTACCCAGCCTGTCCTCCGCCTGTGCTGCAACCATCTGGTCTAAAGCATCTCTTACCTGGGTCCCTCTCACAGCCGCCGCCCTGATTCTCCTCGGCTGCCTTCGCCTGCTCTAAACTCAGTAGTTAGAGTAATATTTTAAACTCAGGGCTCAGAGCTTGTCACTTCCCTGCCCAGAACCCTGAATGCTCCCTGTTGTCACTCTGCCTTCAGGTTCCCGCATCATATCCCCGCCACCCCCCACCTTCCCCCATGTCGCCATGGGTTCCTTCTCTGTCCTCACCTTCACTCACCCTCATTCCTCCTTAGACCCACCAGGTGCTCTTCTGTCTGGAACACTCTTCTGCACATCCACAGGGCTCCCTGCCCCTGCTGACACATTGACCTTAAGAGGCAGGAATCTATTCCGATTTGACATCACGGAGACCATCTGTCGTCCAGGGCACAGAAACACATCCTTTTATGGAAGCCTGTCGGCCTTCTTGTCTACTGATTAACTAGGCTGAAACTGCCGTTGGCTTTTAAAGATAAGTGGGGCTCCACACAGGTGTGTACGGTGCCTCTCAGGGTTCCGCCAAGGGGCACATTTCTCCATGGAGCAGCGTATTAATAACGTCAGGCCGGCCGTGGTGGGGTCGCTGACTCGGCACGTGTGAAGTTTGTGATTCTCCGTTTGGTGAAGGCTGCAGCCATTCTGATTTTTAAAAGATCAATGCAAGTAGCAATGAGAATCCCAAGCTAATTAGGAACATTTGATGTAATTTGTTAGATAAATATATTACATTATCGTTTGGTAGTTTGGGGCCTTAATCATGCAGTTATACTTAAAATATGTGAACAGATGGAGCATCTACGGTTTTTCTATTTCAGTTGATTTGTTTATCCTTTGGATTTTTATCCACTTTATTTTCACACTAATTTTCTAAAGATTTTTCTATAAAAAATGTTTAGCATCATAATTTGGTAGACTGAACATGGGTTTTAAGATCAGACGGTGTTCATTTTCATTCATTTCAGTTTGAGATTTACACCACTGGCAAAATGAGCCTGAGCGAGTTACTGAACTTATGTTCCTCCGTTTATTGTCTGTGAAGTGAGATTCTGGTTCTGCTGTCGGCACGATTGTTGTCAGGATCAGATAAGATCCCGCACCTGCAGGCGCCGTATCTAAAGCTCTGAGTAACTGCTGGCCTCCACTTGAACCAGCGTTTACTGCAGGACGCGTTGGAGTCCAGCCATGTTTGGGGACAGTTCAGGGGGTTAGGAAGACATCAATGATGACTTTGAGCCCAAAACCCCTGCTTGTAGCTGACTGCCTCTGGGCGCACCTCCGACTTCTGGTTTGGAGAATGGTCATCCTGCAGGACAGGGAGCGGGGCAGAGGAACCCTTGCCCTCTGGAGCGTCTGCTCTTGGTGGCCAGTAACAACTGAGTCAGTCTGTGGTTTAGGTAAAGCAGGGAGGTGCTGGGGCGGGCGTGCAGGGTAAGCAGCGCAGTTAGGAGGTCGGGCCTCTCCAAGAAGGTGGCATTTGGAGGAGGGCCCAGGATATTAACAGGATAAGCCCCTGGGGCGCTCACATGAGCAGGAGAGAGACCGGGACCAGTGACTGGCAGGATCTGCGCCCAGGGAGACCTGCGCCCTGGCAGTGACGCAGGGCTGGGGCTCTGTACGTTTCTAGTGTGTGTTAATTTTGAGACTGAAGGGGGCATGAAGGAAGTGGGTCTGGTGCCGGGGTGGGGGGTACTCATTTTGAGGCTAAACTGGCATGTAGACATGTGGTGGGAAGCACTGAGTAACCTGGGTCGCAGGGTGCGCCTGGCAGTGGCCACCGGGCTGTGGGGCTCTCTTGCTTCCATCATGAGCAGCTCGGAGTACCATGGTTCCCCCTCTCCTTGACGCCCCCATTGCTCTGACAAAGCACCAGAAGAGTTTGCAGGGAGGGAGTGAAGGGCCGGAGGAGGAGGCCGGGTGTGAGCTGCTGTCCGTGACCCTGCCCTGGGCCCCGGCCTCTGCGGAGATGTCCGGCAGAGGAGACCACAGTGAATCTCACCTTTCTGTTTCAGACTGCACACCGGAGGATCCTGACCTGAAGGACACGTACCTCGTTCCAAGGAACATCATGGCCGAGCCGGACTACATACACGATGACAATCCCGAGCTAATTAGGCCTCAGAAACTAGTCAATCCTGTCAAAACATCCCGGAACCATCAAGATCTTCACAGAGAACTTCTTATGAATCAAAAAAGGTAGGATGGCTTTTTGAGCAGTTTTCCTTAGGGGACTTTTAAGGTAACTAGATTTAACTTTAGTTACATTTACAAACGCTTCAAGGGGTTTTTGTTTCTGGACCATATTTAACTCTTCCTCACTCCTTCCAACATCCTTGACTTGGGGCATGTGAAGTCAGGCCTGGAGGCCCCGCTGCCCCAGCGTTACCCAGAGCACCGTAGTCCTGCCTCCGCATCACAGGTGGACGCACATTTTAAAATGTGTGTGGAAGGGGCTGGATTAAGGATAAAAGAGGGGAATTATACTGAGTACCTTATAATGGCCTGTAATGAAAAAGAATGTGAAAAGGAATATATACATATATGTATAACTGAATCACTGTACTGTGCACCAGAAATTAAGACAACATTGTGGATGCAAAAACACGGAAATAGACTCATAGTCATAGAATACAGATTTGTGGTTGCCAGGGGGGAGGGGGGTGGGAAGGGACAGACTGGGAGTTTGAAATTCATAGATACTGACAGATATATATAGAATAGACAAACAAGATTATACTGAATAGCACAGGGAAATATATACAAGATTTTGTGGCAGCTTACAGTGGAAAAGTATGTGACAATGAATATATGTATGATCGTGTATAACTGAAAAATTGTGTTCTACACTGGAAATTGACACAACATTGTAAACTGACTATAACTCAATAAAATAATTTTTTTAAAAAATGCAAAAACAAAAAATTACAGGTCAGGTTCTTGTGTGAACTTGGAGAAAAAAAATTTCCTTATGTGATTTATGCATCGGAATTCTAACAAGTCAGTTGGGATATAATTGTCATATATTTATTATCAGAAAAATAAATACTACGATAATAAAAGTAAAAAGGAGTCCTCAGTCAGAGAAGAATACAGTGTGTCTGGAACCACATCAGACTTCACAATAGATGAAGACCCCCCTTTCTCATATTTTTGTTTGTTTTTAGGTAGGATTTTAAATTATTACTGTCATCATTTTCATTATTATTAATTTTTGTTTTTTTGGAGAGGAGCAAAATATTCACCTTTGATCTTCTTTGTAAACCATTTGTGGGTTCCATCTGTGCCGTGCATAATTTGGGGTGTTGATTTTGGTGTACTCCGCTTTTTAAGTGATTCTGAGCAGGGGGACTGGGAGAGCCTGTGGTAAATAGTTGCTTTATTAGGACACAGGGTTACTTTCTTCATTTAGGGTCTGTTAAACTTCCCTGAGAAGTGTTTTCAGATCTTCAGAATCCAGCTGTTTGTTGGTCTGAATTGTGGAACTGTGGGTCACTCATCCGCCCACTCTTCGCTAAGCCCTGGTGGAAAGATGGCCACTCCCCACTGCACTGAAGGAGATGCAGACCAAGCTAAGCATTGGGGTAATGTTTTAGAGGGAAGGTCTAATAAAAATAAAAACAAAAATTTTTTAAAGGGGCTCAGGGGACGTTTTTATGGTAGTTCTCCCACTGAATATACCTCTGCCGGAACTCCCGACTCCTGTCCCAGGACTCTGTGTAACGCATCTCCCCCTCCAGAGCGTGCGATGTGACTGACTTCCTTTCTGTCCCCTGCACATGAGCGTGCTTGTTGGAGTAATGCTTATCAAACAGCTCTTGCGTTTGATCCTTTTCGAATAAGGGCTTAGCTTCTACCTGTCTTTGTTACAAAAGAGAAAAAAAAGAAACATACTACCCCAAAACCAACCATGGATGTGGTATCATCGTGCCCAAAGCAGAAAAGGACTGTGGAAGTTCCTAAACAGGCCACAGAATTTGGAGGCAGTCCTACCTGGGAAACCATGTCTGCATTTTGGTGGGAAGATGGAAAGTTTAATATACTCTACAAGAGAGGAGCTAAATAGTTCTCTAAGTGAAATGGTTTTCTGATTGTCTTCACTTCTAGGATCTTAGTTCCCTTATCTGTAAAGTAGGAGCAAGGACTTACTTGATCTCGAAGAAACATTCTAGCTCGAACTCTGGTTGGTTTTTGTTTGCTGTTTCCTGTCTATGTAAAGGCCCCATGCAGAGCAGAGGCAAAGGTAAACCCAAACTGGCAGAACAGTTGTTCTTTGAATTAGAGGCTACACACTGTTCTGCAGAAACTTAGTTAGCAGCCTGGGTCACATCTCTGTAAACCACTACAGTTTTGTGCCATTGAATCTGTTTGCAGATTTCCTGGAGTTGGCATGTTCTGTGAAAACGGACCTCCCTCCTGTCTGCCTTTCTCTCGCCGATGCTATCTTTTCTTGTTTGCTCAGCTGACTCCTTAGCCAGGCCCAGCTCAACTAATTTTGGAGAAGGTTCATGTTGCCTCCGGTCCCATGATCTATAGAGGACGTGGGCTTTGAGGTCGAGGAGAGGTGGTATAAACCCTGGTTTGCCATTTAACTTGACCTACCTGTATGGTCTTGGACAAGGTCCTCCAACTTGAGATCTGTTTTTTCATTTATAAAGTGGGGACAAACATATCTTTCTTTAAAAAGTGAAAGTAAATAAGAACATGTAGAAATACCTGTTAAAACAGCTGGCATGTCGCAGGTGCTCAGCCAGTCCCCTCCATCCTCCACTTCCTGTGTAGCATCACCTGAAAGTTCCCATTGCTTTTTCCCCTTTTTCTCTGAAAGGTTCTGGTCTGATTGAACAAGAACATTCTTTAAAAAAGAAAGAAAAGGCAAGTTTCAAAAATCAAATGAATATATCTTATCTTATGTCTTCAGTTTTTCAAGGGAAAGTCTGAGTTTTATAGGATCCTCTTATTAAAGATACAGCTGGTTTGAGAGTAAAAACTTCTCAGGCAGTTTTTTTTTTCTTTAATTCATCTTCTGTCTTTCATACACATACTTTTTAGAGACTTTTGGTTTTTTATTTGTAAGTTTTAGTGCCAAATAATAGAAAGTATCCCACCAGTAATATGTATATATTTGGTTAAAGGTTATTCATACTTGGTTACTGGTTTGTACCGTAATGAACATCTGTTTACTTTTTTAAACTTTGTAAAGGACCTTCCCATATCTTATCTGGTGATCTCTCCGGTAACCCAGGGTGTGTTGTCTTAGAGTCGTTCTAATTCAACCTGTGAAGGAGAGGAAAAGAGAAACAGGCTAAGGAGTCTTCTCGAGATCATGCGACCGTTTTTTTGGAATAAAAAAGGGTAAAAATCACCATAGAATCACAGGCAGTTTAAATTAAAGGCAGCAATGAGTCGAATAAAATAATAATACAAATTAGAAGATGGGGTAGGGGTAGGAGAGGGAGACAGAACTGAGACCAACACAAGACAAGCTTTCGTGGAGCTTTATGCCTTTGCTCTTCATGCTGCACATTTGGCTCAAAGCCCCGCAGCAGGTCAGAGAGCTGCTCAGGTCACCTTCCAGAGACCGTGAGGTGGAAGCAGTCACGGTTCAGGGGAGCATGTTCTTGTGGGGACGCTAGTGCTGTGTCCTGCACTCTTTCCAGTGCAGCATTCTGCTCCTCCACTCGCCGTCTTTTGGACTCAGCTAAGTTTCAGGTTAAAAGTCTTTACATTTTGGTCTGGCCACAGTTTGCCGCCAGGTCTGACTGTTAAGTCGGCTTCTCAGATTGTTGAGGTGTTCCCAGTGCGTACAAAGGCAGACTGCAAGAAGCTTTATTTTTTGTAGTGAAAAGATCAGTGTTCAAGAGGTCGTAAGAAAACAAGAATATTTTCTAATATAATTTAGAGAGAGTCTGTCTTCTCTAAGAAGAGTACTTTTTGGGGCAGATAAAGCCACACAGGTCCTGAGACGGATCACTACCACAGGTTCTTGACTTGTATATTTCAGTCGACAGTTTCCAGGTCCCTGCATTTTCCGTTGCTCTTAACTTTGTATGCTTTGCTAGACAGATAGTTCCTCGATAAATACTCACAGCTGTGCAGCATGGAAAAAAAATATGGAAAGTTGAGGTAGAAATATTTTGCATTTGGATCCATGCAGGTAGAAAGGGCTCAGCCATGCATACAGGGGAGGGCAGGCCAAACCAGAAGATGCCAGGATTCAAGATCCAGGGCTTGAAAGCCAAAGGCAGCCCTCCACCACCCCGCTAGGAAGGAAAGAAAACTAGGCCCGGAGATGTTTGGCTGGGTGGGCTGGGGAGGAGATGCTCTGTTGGAGTTTGCGCCAGACCTGCCTCTGCCCCGATGCCCCCCCGGACAAGGAGGCAGTTTCCCTTTTGCGGATTTACACGTGGCTGGAGCAGAGGTGGGGGTGCAGTGAACGCGGACTGTTCCCGTCGGCCCCCAGATCAGTTCAGTGGTTTATATGAAATGTGAACTGGACCTTTAAAAGTTGTCTATACGTTTTCATTGCAGCAGTGGGAATTTAAATTGTTTGGAAAGCCGTTTGGCAGCACACATTAGAATACAGAATGCGCAGACGCTCAGTGAGCAGTCCTACTTCTGTGAACGCAGCCCACAGAAATGCTTGTGTAGGCATATGACGTACGTGGACAGGGGAGTCCAGTGGGGAGCAATCAGAACCAACCTGAGTGCCTCTCATTTAGAGACAAATTTTGTGTGGCAAAATCGTGGCACTTGTGCGCTCTGATGTCTTGTGCGGTTGTTACAAGTGAGGAGGAGCTGCGTTTGTTAAGGTGTGGACGGTGTGGAAGGGCACAGACTGAACTGTTCTTAGCTGTGGGGCGGGACTGGAGCGGGCCCTGGGCACAGGGCCTCTGCCTTGTAACTTCTCAGGGCCTCCAGTCACATAGAGCACAGTGCAGGCGGTGTGCGCCGGAGCCCTCTGACAGGGAGCGTTTAGGTGTCCTTCCACTTTTTATTTTTCATGTATGTATATAGATCCACCTAATCTGCTTTGTTTTTTTTTTTTTTTTCAAAGAGCACTTGTTAATTTGAAAAATCATGTTGGCCTACTGTGATATTCACAGGAAGCAGTTCGGGTATGACTGTGGGTCTTGAGTGGTCCACAGCCCCCAGGCCCGGAGCAGCTCCCAGTCATAAAGAGATTGAAAGTTCATGTTAACTGCAAATGTCAGAACTGATTATAGAGAGAATCCACTGTTGTCATGCAAAGCCTGTAATTTTTATGAAATTTAGAGAAGCTCATTTCTTTCTGTCTCTGCTATCTCTGCGATCTGATCCAGTTTTAGACTCAGAATCACATAGGCAGTGCTTGACTTTCTCCATTCAGCACAGGAAGTTAAGTGAGTTGCTGCGATAAAATATTAACTAAATTTGTATGACTTTTTGACTATTGTTAAGTGTAGAACATTTATCATATAAGCACCATTTTCCTGAGTTTTATGTTATTTAATATTTTATCTTACTGCACCGTTGTGTAAAATCCTCTGAACAGAAAAAGAATACCGTGTATTAGTTAAGCCCATTCACATGTTGCGATAGAATGTCAGCTTAATGTGGCATACGTCAAAGTTTGTTCAAAAGCTTTTGCATAACCCAGAAGGACTTGATAGCGGTTGAGGTTCATTTTGCCAGTGAAATACAGTTTGAAATTTAAATTATACAGGTAGCTAAATTCTTTCTCCCAAAACTTAAATCTCTTAACTCTGTCTGTAGTATCATATGAGGCTTTTCAATAGTCATGAAATTGAGTGGTTCTTTACTCAGATTATTTACAAATTTTCCTGTGCTCAATGACACTTAAGTCTATTGGAGTGAAGTACCATCAGCAACTTTTTTTTTAATTGCACTGATTAAAGATTTAATTTCTGGAATAATCTGTACTTCTGTCCTCCTCAGACAGTCTTAATAACTGTGAAACAAATCATAATTAAATCACAAAAGTAACCTGTCTCTTTTGTTTCACTGGAAATTTGGCTGAATTTAATGTTTTCTGTTTTGTTTTTAAACCACAAGTTCTGCTAATGACAGTTGTGGGGAGGGGAGGCATACACGCTACTTTGACTCTGTGTCCTTAATCTTCAGTGATGGAATATACGGATCTTTACTTTGTAAACAACAAGTTTGAAACATCATTTACTATTATTACAGCTAGACAGATGAGGAAGTGTGACATATTGAGGACTGGTTTGCCAATGTGATAGGGTGAACTTGAAAGGGATTGAGGCCAGGGTGTTGAGATTCTTAGAACCAGAGCACATTTTGGAAATTATTAGATTTAACAGGCACTCAGATGACTCCTGGTTGGTTAGTCACATTAGTTGGTAGAAGCAATTTGGACAGCCACCACCGAGGTAGACAACGCCGGCTGCACAGACCAGAAGGCGTCATCAGGAAGGCCGGCAAGTGTGTGGGAAGGTGCACCGGCCGTCCCCGTCCTGTGCTGGGTCAGCAGCGCTGGTGCCCGCAGCCCGGAGAAGCACGCGTGCCTGTTCCATCCCGTGTGTGTACATGTGTGTGCACGTGTACGCATGTGTGGATGCAAGAGTGTGGTTACGCTGTCACTTACACCCTCTGCTGCCTGAAGTGGGTAGTGTTTTTCCTGTTCTGTGGTTTGTTTCATTTTTACTTTAACTGCCCTTCATGACCTGTAACATTGAGTTGAGAGGACTTCAGGGCAAAGGGAAGAGGGAAGACGGCGAGGAGGAGGGGCCGGCTGGGCGCACCGGTCCAGCTTGGCCTTGAGGCACCCCTAGGACTTGGTGGGGGATGGAGCCCAGGTGAGTCCTGGCTGACCCATTAACATGGACAGAAATCCCGCCCGAGAAAGTGCTAATGAACGTCCTGCCCCGGACCTGCCTCAGACACGTGAAATGCCAGTTGGTGGGAGTGGCCTGGGCTGTGGTTCTGTTTTGCTCCATTTGAGGAGACAGCAGGCTAATTTCTCTCTCAGAAGCGTTGAGCTTCCCTAAAGCCTGACTTTGTGCCGTGACAGCAGTTGAACCTCACATCTGGACCAGTTCCGCTGTGAAGAGCACTGGGCTAGGAGTCAGGGACCATGTTCTCTGTAGCCATGCCCCCCAGCTGTATGAAGCCTTGAGCATGCCTTTAAGAAGTACAAGAACCCTCTCCTAAGTCTGAAAAATGATGGGTTGAAAGGGGTTTCCGGGACCATTTTTTGTTGTTGGAATTTCTGTACTAGGTTCTCTCAAGGCTGCATTTAGTACATGGGATCAGGGGTTGGATCTTGGGACGCTTCCCCTGAAACCCCAAGTGGAGGCATCTCCCTCTGTCGTGGGTGATGGTCACATCCATCGAGGGAGCCCCTGTTCCCCTCTTCCCCACCCTAGACCGCCCTCACCAGCCTCCCTTGCATGGCCTCGTGTCTGGCAGACAGTAGGCGCTCAATACATTTTCATCGAATGATGACTTTTGTTTACTCTTGGAAGATGCTGTTGCCCTTTCATGCCCGTGGGTTTCTGAGGCCCCCAGTGTTGACTGTTAGCTGGTGGTAGGCGTCACGGTCATGCTCAGTCACTAGACCCCTTTCCCTTGTTGGATGCCTTGGATTTGTGTCCACAAAGGATGCATCCATTAAGTCAGAACTTTTAAATTTTGTTAACACTTTTTTTTGCAGGGGTCTTGCCCCTCAGAATAAGCCAGAACTGCAGAAAGTGATGGAAAAGAGAAAACGAGATCAAGTAATAAAGCAGAAGGAAGAAGAAGCACAAAAGAAGAAATCTGACTTGGAAATAGAACTATTAAAACGGCAGCAGAAGTTGGAGCAGGTGAGGATGCCAGGGGTGAAAGGCAGTTTGTTCGTGCTGAGGCAGACTGGACGTGCAGCACTGCGTGAGTTTAAGGGGTGCAGCCTGTGGATTCGGTGCATTTGTATCGCAGCACAGTTGCCGCTGTAGCATTGGCCAACACCTCTGTGGCATCATATAATTATCATTTCTTGTAGTGATGGGAACAGTAAGACCTCGCCTCTTAACAACGTTAATGTTTATAATCGTTTTGGTGCCTGTGATCCTTCTACTGTGAATTAGGTCTCCAGGGCTTATGATTTATCTCCAGTTGCAAGTCTGTACCCTTAAATAGCACCTTTCCCATCCCCTCCCCCCGGCTCCTGCTAGTGTCCATTTTACTCTCTGCTTTTCCATGTCATGTTTTTAGATTCCACATGTAAGAGAGATCATACAGTACTTGTCTTTCTCTATCTTGTCCTGAGAGATGAGGAACTAGCAGAATTTCCCGGACATGTCAGATGTATATGTTTATATACCATGAAAGGGAAATCTGAGACAGTTGTCCGCAGATGGACTAAAATCCATTCAGGGTGCAGAGAAGGATTCTGTTGAGGACCTAGTAGAGATTCGGGGGGCAAAGCCCAAACTGGGGAACTGAATTCACAGCCCAGTGCTGGGAGCTCAAGCAGTGAGTGAAGTTCAGCTTCAGTAAGACTGCAGAGCAACTGGGCGCTGAGCTTGGCCCTTGTTTTAAGCCTTAGGCTTGATTTTGTAGGCTCTGGTCATCCCTTGGTATTTCAGTAAGAACCAGTCAGCTGCTGCTCCCATGCAGAATTCGTAGCCGAGGACCTAGATCCAGGCAGACATATACAGTGGCAACCAGGAGAGACTTTCTTCCAGTGGGAAATGACGTCCTTAGGGACTTTGGAAAGAGGAAGTGTTTTTGGAAAGCCTCTCAGTTTGTAAGTAATTTGTAAATAATTTTCCTGTTTCTCATTTAGCTTGAGCTTGAGAAGCAGAAGTTGCAAGAAGAGCAAGAAAACGCCCCAGAGTTTGTGAAGGTGAAAGGCAATCTCAGAAGAACAGGCCAAGAGGTGGCCCAAGCGCAGGAGTCGTAGGCCGCAGAGACCGCACCCGGCCCGGCACGCGCTTAATCTCGGGGCTGCAGCCCCTGGAGAGAGTCTTTGCCAGCAGAGAACTGTGACTTTAAAAAGGATTCAGTTTCGGTTTCCCGACCGTCTGGGTGGATAAGTTACCTGTGACGGTTGCAGTTCCAATTGGCTCAGCGAAGGATGTCGACCAGCACTTAAGTTGGGATGATGGACCTGTATTCAAAGACTTAAAGAAAAAAATAACAACAACAAATAAAGGAAGAGGACACTGGAATCAATTCTTGAGAGTTGCACTACTTGGTTTTTCTTTCAGTCCAAATTTAGTGGGGCACAGAGCCTTTTTTCTTTTAAAAATTAAAGGAAGTGTGTTACATCTTCTTTAGTCACCTACTCGATAATTTAGATTGCATAGAAATGCGTTTGATCTGTTAACGTCCACTGTTTGTAAATTCTGTTTTCTTAAATGTACACTTTCACCCATGTCAGACTTAACACCAGAGAATGCTCATATTAATGTTGAACACAGCTGTTACCTTTGTTGGCATTTAAATTCAGAAATAGGAGAGAAGTTAAAAAAAAAAAAAAAGGATACAAAATACATAAACAAAACTACATAAGCATCCACCTTGATCTTATTTTAATTCCTTTTGGTTCTCTGATGATATGTGGTGACTTCCCACTTCAGAGAAGGTGCCTCATATAAATCCATGTATTGCTTTGATAACTGTTAGGGGGTTTGTTTTATTTTGTTTTTTAAGTTTCTTGCTCAGCATGTCCTTTTCTGTGAAACAATCTCCCAATCCTTTGAGGAATAAAAACTAGTCCACATAACCCAACTTCAGTGTCAAAAGCAGAGACTCCAAATCTTTTGGTTTCTGCTGAGAGCAGTGTGGCGAGAGCTCCCACCAAGAGCTGGGAAGGAGGAGTTCTTTAGGTATTTTAATGTGAAACAAAAGTAGATCGGTCTCAAGGAGGCCCAGTTGGAAGATTTATAGCATTTCTACATTTTGGTTGTTACTCGAATCCAAGCTTTGAAATTTTCTGAATGATCCCTCATTTCTTTGCCCTTTTTTTTTTTTCTTGTGAAAGACTTTTCACCACTGTCTTACTGCCGGTGATGCTGTTGGTGAGGGTGACGTTGCCGACTACTGTACTGCATCTCTCAGGACTAGGGGGGAGGCGGAGGCCTCCCCGTTTACCTTCCAGCTGGCATGAGCTCTGAATTACCAGTCACAGCCAGATTCTTACACAAATTCACCTTCTATTGCCAGTGTGGGCAGGGAAACGTTCTCCTTGGGTTGGTCTGGAAGAATCCGTGGATTCAGTGTATTCTTGGCAGAAATGGTTCAGCCAGTAATTTGTCCATCTCAGGCTCTTCTTATAACTCCTTTTAAGAGTCTGAAAGCTGGATCCCCAATTTTTGAATCCTTAATAAGCAGAGCAGAGATGCACCTCTGTGGGGGTGCAGCAGTTTTCGTGGTTGGGAGTAGGCTCGTGTCATTCAACCCTAACGTGAACAAGGCAGAAGGGAGCGCACAGAAAACGCACTGCTGGTTAGAGAACGTACTGATGATGCCTGAAATGGATCGTTCCTCTCAGCGGCAAGTATTATTTAAATAAAATACCAGATGCTTAAGATAAAATGTTGCTCTATGTAATATGCCTTTGAAGGATGAAATGGTAACTTTTTCTCCATCATTCTTTTTGAGAGAAGAAAGTGTGTTAACCGATCATCTTGAAAGTACGTTTCTGATTGCACATTGACTAGGGTTCTTTTCTTTGGGTATGCGGACTAATGATGCGAATTGTAAAATGAAGATTCAGAACTAGCTGGGAGCCTTTAATCCAACTGGGTGTAGGATCTTTGGATCCTGTATCTTTAAAGCAGCTCTGCCACTTGATAGAGTTCTCAACGGCCCTGACAGGCTCCTTAAAAGGACCAGTTCTGTGCCTAGAACTTACCTGGAATTCATCCTTCACTGGGAAAAAAATAAGTCAGAAAAGCGTTTCCCTTCTGATCTCACAAATCTACAGCTCTTTGTGGTTAGTAGTACAAGGTGTGGCCGAAAGGAAACTTGTAAATAGTGTCCAGTGATGTCTGCTCACGGAGCAGAGGGGTGTGCAGGTAGGGAAGCTCGGTTCCAAGCCTGAGTTTAAAAAGTCATCATTCCCGCCCCCCACTCCTACCACATGCTTTAAACTGTACAGTCCAAACCCTAGGACTCATGAACATCCAAGCAGTTTTGTGCTTTGAGCCGCTTTTTGACCAAAAAGGCTCCATTTTTCCACTCTGTGGTTTTCTTAAACTCGTTCAGTGTTTTCTAGTCTCCAAGTAGTAAAGTAGCGTTGCTTTCTGAACTATCACAGTTGACTTTATTCTTCTACTCTGAAAAATCTTGACTTGTTTGAGTGTATATATTATATATAAAGGGGGCCTTAATGGATTTGTTTTCATAATTTAATATTTTTTGTATTTGCTCTTGTATAATTGTTTTTAACGGAAAGTATTACAGAATTGAGGGTGGAATTCTTAGAACCAAAGTTATTCTTAATAAAAATCACGACGTGCTTGGATCCCGCAGCCGTGTTTGTCTGATCTGTTTAAGACGGGTATCTGGAACTGAAGTTGGGGGCGGGTGGTGCTGTGTTCAGTGCGAGGATTAGAAAGTGGCTCTAGGGTTTCCCACTGATGGTCTTCCCCCAAAATCAGTTCTGTCCTCTTGCCTTGAGTCGGTCAAGGCTGGCAATCTATTATGTCAAACAAACACACTAAGTTATTATGCTACACTTTGCTTAGAATACACAGTATTTTAGCAGCAGCTATCAGTCCTTCAGATCACAGTTTTCTGAGTTAAGCTTGGCAGGACAGTGGGAGATACATATTTTTTTTATTGCTTCTGAGGCTAGTACATCTGGCATATCATGTAAATGTGACCGTGAAATTATTTTGCTTATTCAGCTAAATTAATTCCATCCTCAAAGATATTAGGAAGCTATACACATGACTCCATTATACTATTGGTTAAAATAGTTTGGAGATTCAAGTCTCTTTAGTTTATTAATTATGCTTTTATCTCCCACTCACCCAATTACTATTCAGCTTGGTCACCCAACTCTGTTGAGTGCCTTTGGACTCTTAAAAAAATAAATCTGCTCAGGGCAGTGAAGATTTGTCTAAGGTTATACCATGAGCTGTAAAGACCAGTGCAGGAGATGGGTCCCCAAAATAATTTGAAGAGTAGCTGCATCCTTAGAATAATGAGGCAGTTTTCCAAGGTGACCGTTTTGAGGCCATCAGTCCATTTCATTGGACCACTGTCTGTCATAGATTTGAAAGAAGACAGAGGTCAATTAATGTATCATAAGACTTTAAGTTGCTATTGTGCAGCTAAAGGAAGTATTAGAATACCACCAGGCTGGCATGTGCTAGTATGTTGAAAAATGCAGTGTTTTATGTCAAAGTCTTCAGCTAAATAAAATCTTGATGAGCCAGCCTTACAATCTCACGACTATAATTTGCACTTTTTTTTTCCCTCATGAGAAAATGCAGTCTGATGTTCAATTGGGGATGTTTTGGAACGTCTTCCCACCAGCCCCTAGATTTCCTAGCAAGATGGTAATGCCAACCAGAGTCTGGTGAAGAGGGCACTGGGTTCTTTATTGAAAGCAGGCTGATAGCTGTGGGGGCGGTGCTGCTCCCGGGCCCCTCAGAGTTTGGAAGCAGGAGCTGTGGGTGTAACTGTGAATCTGTATTCTCACATTTACCCTGGTATTCATTTTTTGCATCTACAGTTATGAAAATCCTGAGTTGGCGTCAATACCCCAGTTCTATCCCAGTGGCACCTTCTAGCTTTCCACCTTCCCACATGGCAGCCCTTCTCCAGCAGTGAGCATATGGCTGCCGCCCTCCTCCACACACATACTGTTTCCTCCAGCCCCCTGCACGCAGCCCATCTCCTGTCCTTGCTCAGCAGTGACCTTTGACTGAATTATTCAGGAAGGAAGGGAGGAAACACCCATTTCTCTTGAGCATTTAAACATTTATTGTGAATTTAATTAAATTGCCTCAAACAACTTAAACTGCAATGACAGATGTGGTATGTTTTGAACCTTAAACAGTACATGAAACATGCTTGACATGTTAGGGTTCTCCAGAGAAACAGAGCCAATAGGAAATGTATAGACAGAATAGGTGTATGGAAACATATATAAAATGAGACCTATTATGGAAATTGGGTCGTAGAATTTGGAGGCCCAAAAGTCCCACCATCTGCAGTCTACAAGCAGAGACTCGGGAAAGCCAATAATGGTATAATTAAGTTTGAGTCTTAAGATCTTGGAACCAGGGATGCTGATGGTGTAAGACTCAGTCCAAGGACAGAAGACCAATGTCCCAGCTCGGCAGTTGGAGAGAGACAGAGTGTGAAACCTTTCTTCTGCATTTTGTTCTATGTAGAACGTTTTGTTTCAGGCCCTTAACTGATTGACTGGTGTCCACCCACACTGGAGAGGCTGATCTACTGAGTCCACCAATCAATTCAAATGCCACTCTCAACTGGAAACACCATCACAGACACACCAAGAAATGTGTAATCTGGGCACCATGTGGCCCAGTCAAGTTGGCACAAAATTAACCATTACACTTGAGTACATTAAAAACATAACTTACATAAACCTATTGAAAAAAATCAACTTCTGAGCTTTAAGCCCAATATTTTTATATGTTAAAAATACCTTTCTACTATTGTCATATTTATTTTTATGTCTTTCTGGGGATTCAGTTACACTTTATTTCCTAGGCTTGTAGTCATCTTACCAAGGCTAAAAGAGAAGGCATACGTCCTCAGACTAACTGAGGACTAACTAACTCACTAACTAAAAGAGAGGATAGTCTAGATTATTGACAGTGGGGCCTGGCTGCAGAGGTCAAGCTGATTTAGCCGTGAGCTGCAAGTCCTCTTACAATTAATTCTTACTTGCTTTATCATGGGATTTTTAATACCTTGCTATTTATACTACTTAATTTTTTGGAACTTGGTGTCTTTCCCAGAAACGGAGTATGTTTCACTTTTGCATAGCTAGCATCACCTAACTCGCTGTCCTGCCTTTGTGATACACTGACCTTGTCCATTACGTTATTGAAAGCTTACGTATGCCTTATCAATATCTTGTATAACTAGCACGCTCATATTGAGATTTTGTCTGCTAAGAGTCATCAAGTCTGTGGTGAGTTCTTTTCTTTGAGACATTTGGCCTTATATTGCCTTGGACATACCGTTGGGTCCTTTTAATTTTATTCCTATGCTCATTTATACTTTATGATGTGTGACCACTGCTGATGATCGCTCTTCTTGTGCTACAGTTTTCTAGTTTATCTTTCAGAGTCTCTTATTTATTCCTTCCTGTGTGCAGAGCTGGAAATAAGCACATGCCCAGACTTTATGAAACTGCACATTCTTTAGTTCAAATGGTAGAGTGTATACTTAGCATGTGCAAGGCCCTGGGTTCAATCCCCAGTACCTCCTCTAAGAATAAATAAATAAAATTACCTGCCCCCCAAAAAAAAACTAAATTAAAAAAAAGAAAATGTATGTTCTTAGTAGAACAAACAAAATACCCTCATCTACAAACATTCACTTAAACATACACTATAAGCAACCTTGTTTTGTATTACAATTCCTTTTTCTCTAGAAGATCATGAATCTGAACTTTTATAGATTCAACTTATAATTTTCCTCCCATACTTTTGGATGCTCGGAATATTATAACTTGGTTAGCAACAGCCTTTCAAGCTTATTCCCTATTTTTGTTTTTTGCTCCTAACAAGTACGAAATCATCCTTAGTTTGTTACAATAGAATGTTTCAGGTCATTCTGATATTTTTTCCGGACATATGATGTAAGACTATGTGCCTTTCAAGGAGTCCTGGTTCCTCCCAATGGAGAATAGAAGTAGAGATCAAGACCTGGCATGAGAGGTGCCCAAAAGAGTTGCTAGTAGACAAAATGCCCCTGCAATTTTAGTAACGACCGCGCGAAAAACCAGAATATCACCCTGATTTTCCATTTTAACCCCTTTGTGTTTCTTTTCCCTGTTTTTCCAATAGTATGAGACTCACTGAACCAGAAGTCTTTTCATTACATTCATAAAGATTCACTGAAATATTTTCTTTTAAAGTGAGAATTATAATGGGGGACTTGCCTGATCAGATACCAAAATACACTTTCAAGCAATGGTAATTTAACTGAGCTGATGCTGGCCTTGAGTAGACAAATAGTCAGTGGAACAGAATATAAAATCCAGAAAGAGACTCATGGGTGGGAGAGGCTTTCCTAAGCAAGACATCTAATCCAAATCATTAATGAAGAAAATGGACAGATTTATCTAGTGAACATTAAATATTTTTGTGTAAAAAGAAAGAGATACAAGAAAATGGAAAGACAAGTAACAGACTTAGATATACTACATATATAACAGCAAATGAATAATATCTATATTGTATACAGAATGTCTATAAATTGTCAATCCAATAAAAAATGCACAAAAACAACAGGCAATTTTCAAAAAAGTATACACAAATGGCCCATCAATATATGAAGAGATGCTCATTGTCACGCGTATCAGGAAAATGCAAGTTAAACAACAATGAGGTAATTTTACACAAATATTCACAAAGCAAAAATTATATAGGTTGATAACAGCTATTTTTGGTAAGGATGTGGAAAACAGGTACTATTACATATACACCTTTGGTGGGAATGAAAAATTAGCAAAGCCAATTGTAAGGCGCACGTGTCTCCTTACCCACTGGAAGGAATATGGTCAAAGCACATACAAGTGTTGACGAGGATGCTGATGGGATGTAAAGTGGTGCAGTCGCTTAAGCCTTGCGGTTTCTTAAGTCATGACTCAGCAATTCCACTCCTAAGTATGTGCCCACGAGGGATGCAAATGTGCATCCATATGAACTCTTGTTCATCACAGCATTATTCACAGTAGCTGAAAAGTGGGAACAACCCTGTTGGAGGTGGCCGTGGAGAGGATATGACTGCCAGGCAATCTGAGAACTGGCCCTGGGCGATCGGAGTTTCCTCCCATTCTCCTTGTGTCTCCAGTGGACGCTCTCCTCATTGTTTCCACAGTGGGAGCCATTTTCAAGGATGCAGTCTTGAGAGAGCACTGTTTTGCTGAGACCATCTGGATGGTATATATGACTGAACCCAGTTAAAGCCTCTATAGAAACTTCTAAGATTTGGCGTGCAGGTGCAGAGATCCACTCGGTCACCTAAGACAAGCTTTGTAAGTAAATTCTTCTGCTTATTCAACCTGCCACCTACCAATCTGGAGTAGTCTGCCTCTTTCTTTGGTCTCTCCTTGCCCTCCAGGTACAGAGGCCAGGTTGTGAGCCAACAAACCCATATGTTTATCAACTGGTGAATGGATAAGCAAAATGTGGTATACCCATGCAGTGGAGTATTATTCAGCCATGAAAAGGAATGAAGTACTGATACATGCTTCAACATGAACAAACCTCAGAAATACTACCTTGAAGTGAAGGGAGGCAGACACAAAAAACCACACAGTGCACAGTTTTTGGTGTGCAATGTCCACAGTAGAAAAAACCATAGGGACAGACAGCAGATTAGGGCTTCTGCTGAGGGCTGTATGGTAGAAATGGGGAGTGGCTGCAGATGAGTGTGAGATTTCTTTTTGGGGGTGATATAAATGACTTAAAATTAAATTGTGGTGATAACACACAACTCTTTAAATATACTAGTATAAACATGAATATACGAACACCCACTTAAAATGGGTAACTTTTATGGTATGTGAGATATCTCAGCCAAGGTTTCAAAAATGCACATATCCTTTGCCACACAATTTGATTTCTAGAAATATGGCCTTCAGAAGTATTCGTGTGTACAAAGGTTGCTGTTCAAAGATATTGCAGCTTTTCTCATAATTTCTCTCGGAAACAACCCCATTCTATAGTGGTAGCCTACTAGATGAAGTGTAATACATCCCTTATTCCCTAGGATGGACTATAATGATTATCTTTTAAAAATAATAAGGTATTATTTTATTTACATATACAGAAAAGCCTTCGAAGCTATACTGCTATGTAAAAAAGCAATCTGCAGGTCAATACACATAGTATAATCCTATTACGTGAAAAAATTGTAATTGTATGTACTCATACAACTGTATTACTCCCTACAAATAGGACTGGCAGTTTATTTATCATGTCCACAGTGGTTACTTCTGGGCAAGGGAGAGGAATTGGAGTCAGAAATAAAGGAAGTCTTCCACATTTAATCTGCATAGTTTAATATTTTTAAAAATTTTGCACAATTAAAATGTGTTCCTGAATCATCAGTGTTTAAAAGCGCATTAAGAAACAAAGAAGAAAACTTGGGGGAAGTGTGTGCTTCATATAAAACTATCTCCTAAAAATTAAATGGTATACGTTTCATAACGGTTTGTGTGGAGAATGCATGTGTGGTGAGAAATTATGATGGACTGATCTCAGCGTTTCCAAACAGCAAAGTGAAAGTGAATCCATTTTAGGAAACTTGTCATGAACCCAAGTATTTTAAGCACACAGACCTGTGATTGAAGCAGAGTCAAAGGAAATGAGGGTCTAGGGGAGGGAAAGAGAAGCTGAGACTCAGAGAGACACTGAGGAAAATTTCAGCTCTTTGTCGTCCCCCAGTGATGAGACAGAGACCTAAGCTGGGGCTCTCTGGAAGGGATCCAGCTGTAGACTTCGCCTTGAAAACAATTCTGCCCTTTAACTATTTCCTCTGCTTCTGGAATCTAAGTTAGTGCAATTACAGTATTGGTTTTTCCTACTGTTGTTTTTATTGGCTTGAGGTCAAGGTGACCAGGAATGGGAGGACATGCAGCTCAGTCACGAATCACTGGTGCCCTGGGCACGTGGGGCCTTGGCGGAACTTTGGGCTGGCCCATCACAGCCTTCCTGGCACGTCCTCCCTCTTGGACAAGGCTGAAACTTCTATTTACCTTCCCCTTGCTTCCAGGAGGACCCTTCATCATATGACTAAGAATACTGTTATTTCCCTTTCTGCTACTTCTGGATGAATGCTTAAGACTTAAGCTTAGAAGAGATGCTATAGCCAAGGACTGGAGAAATGCTGGCTCTGTTAGGAGCTGGAATGTGGACTGGCTTAGAGTAGAATTTGCATCGGAGAACACAGGTGGCAGCATCAACCGTCCTGACTTCACTGCTGAATCAGGAGATGCGCCCACATGGGTACCTCCTTGGTCATTTGTCCAGTTATCAACTTGTTCAAGAGGATTCAGGAAACCATCACGCCTGTATCAGCCACGTACCAGCAAAGAGGGGGACAGCATTACTAAAGCACCCACTGGGGACCAGGAGGGCAGACTCCTACTCGATGATCTGTGAACCAGAATCAGCGTCCACAGGTAGCCCCTCCAGAGTTAATTCAACCAAGGGAACATTCACTGCGAAAATTCAAACAAGCGAACACGATTTTCTGGTTAAAACTTGTAAACTGACTTTAACTGGATGAGCTGTGTGTGTCTCTTTCGTTCCCAACCGCTTTCAATGTTTCTCAAAGATAAGCAGTCAGATCAATCAACTAAAAGTACTTACTGAATATGTTTACAAGATATCTTGCTAGAAGCTGGTTTCACCCCTCGGGCTGTTTATAATCTTGTCCAGAGGCAAAACATTGCAGAAGTTGAAACATATAGTAACAAGCATTAAATTAAATAAAGTGCTGCATGAACACCTAGAAGATAAGCCCTATAGGAGCAAATTAAGAAAAGAAAATAAATACAGTAAATCATGTGGTTTTATGATTACAGAGATGCTCTCATAAATGTTCTGAGGGGAAGCAGTGGAAATGAACAGTTCAAATGATATTTTAAATGAAATGTGCATCTTATTTTTCCTTGACCTTCCTCTTTGCTGCACAGACTCTTCAGAAAATAAGCCTGGAGAGTTTGAAAACCCAGGTTTTTATGAGGATCAGTTATAGGAGAGCGGATTGCAAAGAGGAGGGGGTAGCCAGGAAACTCACAGCCCCGCCACGCACAACAGCATGTCGCGTTGCTAGGTAACATCTGACATTGTTTATTTCCAAAGAATTTCCTGAGGTGTTTAAGGTTAGGCTGTGGGTGAGTTTAGATCTGCTTCCTCTTGTGAACCCTGAAGAGCCGCATGGTTTGCTGGGGCATGATTAATAACAAGCCAGTGGCCAGCTGTCCCTGGGTACCTTTAGTGAGTACGCAGGAATGAACAGGGCTCCGGGGAAGGACGCTTGTCCTGTCCAGGCTGTTTGTCCATTTTTATCACAATCCTCAGTGATGGGGATACAAAATCATATTAGGTCCTGGTCTTTTTAGAGCTTGAAATCTAAGGAGGAGAAAGTATCTTTCAGATAATCACACAACGATCAGAACATGACAGCCAGTGTGTGCCACGTGGTTTGTGCCACGTGGTGTGTGCCACAAAGTCCCCCAAAGAAGCTGGAGCCCAGGCAGTGAGGGTGAATCCACAGCACAACAAATCTAGCCAATTAGAAACTACTAGACAGACAGAAAGATCATGGGCAAGTCCAAGTAGAACAAAACTGAACACATGAAATTACCTTTTCTCTTCTGCATTTTATTTTTCAGGCAAGGAAGTTTAACGTACGATCCAAGACTTGGAGGATCCCAAATGTAGGCTATGTATTTACTCTTACTGATAAGCTATTAGTTTTAAGAATAAGTCCCCTTTCCCCTCATTCTCAAAGCAACTCATTAACCAGCCCTCCCTTCTTACATAATGAAACAGAAAAGACATCTTAAAGGCTGATCATACGTCATCCAGCCAGGCGAGTTATATTTTGCGAACTTGCAACCTTGAGGCTCTAATGAATCACCTTGCTGTATCAGAGGTGACGACTTTCTTTACCTCATTTTCCCTAATGGCCTGCTTCTCACACAACATCTTGGGGAATCTGGCCCGCTGCGCTGGCTTTTTCTGCAGTGCTGCGTCATTTTCCTCCATTTATTTTACCCCTGGTGGCTTTTGGCTCTGGGTATCCAGTCTCACCCTGCCTCCTGTTCCATGATGGAGCAGAGAGAGCGGATGGGCGTTGGGGCCCCAAAGAAGCCAAGTGAGGGAGCAGCCAGCTAGAGGGGTGGCCGTCCCAGGAGTCAAGAGGAGACCCCTTATTTCCTGAGCCCACCCTCTCCTCTCCAGAGGGTGAGCTGACACTTTGTCTCAGCTCACATTTATCGAGTGCTGCTGTGCGCTAGCCAGCATGATGGTCAAACATGAGGAGGCTCGAGTCCCCATCCTAGAGTTTATGCTCCTTGCAGGCTTTCAAGTAAACAAGTGTCCCCAACATGGAAGAAGCCTCCCACATGTTGAGCCTCCCTGACAGAGGCAGATATAGAGAGTGCGGGGGCCACAAAAGAGCAATTTATATTCTCCCAGAGAGTATGAGGGAAGGGCCAATGCAGGTGTCACGAGAGAGAACTGCGGCCTTACTGGTGTCGCCAACAGGGACATGCCTATAGGCTCACACACACGTTTGTATAAGAGCAGGACGTGGTGATTCCAAGGCCACAGCCAGCTCCCAGCCTCTGTGCTCCCCTTCCCAGTGGAACTAATTGTTGGACTAATTCCCACCAGCTGACAGAATGAACCAGGAGGTATCTGGGGCTGTCTGCTTTTAGTGGGAGGGCTATGTGTGTGTGTGTGTGTGAGAGCGAGAGGAAGAGAGAGACTGAGAGAGAGAATTCACATATTCACATTGGGTGTGGGTTTGGAGTTTTGGGGAAACTCAAGTGGGCAAGAGGGTGAGGTTAGAACCTCAGGCTCTGGTTGGAATCTCAGCCGCACTGATTCCTAGCTTTGCAATCCCGAGAAAATAAAGTCTCTGGCCTCAGTTTCCTCATCTGAAAAATGGGGATAATGAACATATCCGCCTCTCTTAGTCACTGCATGAGTGACGGGAGTCAGCCCATGTGAAGCAGGTTGCAGACCTTAGCGGCTGTTAGCGTTCCTGTTCCGCTATTTGTGTCTGGCCTCTGTGTGGTATTCATGAGGTTCCAGCAAGTGCAGCCCCAATCAGCAGAGACCCGTGCGGTCTGGGGAGCTTCAGGACCTCACTGATCAGCGAATCAACGCCTGCGGCCAGGGCGACCCCAGTACCAGACCCTCTGCCACGTGGTGTGATTTACAGCCATAACACCCACCTGCTCCCGAATTCCCCTGCTAAAAGCTGAGGGCGTCAACCTTGAAAATCCTGACTACAGTTTAGATCTGTGACAGTTCTGCCATGCCGACACATGGGGAGAGAGGACAATTACCCTCTACCGCCAGGCAGACACCTTGAAGCGTCCTCAGACGCTGGGGACAGGCAGGATGATCCCTCTGGGCTGGGGGAGGGAGGAGACAGGCAGGCCGAGCACAGGCGCAGAGGGGCGTGTGGCAGCCAAGCAGGTGCCCCAAGGAAGCTGAGAGGAGGATGGTGGGGGCTGCATGGGGGTGGCGGCAGAGGGGTGTGGGGGTTGGGGGTTGGTGTCTGGGGCCTGCTGCCCAGCAAAGAGTAGGTGTACAGGAAATACCTGCCATTACAAGACGGGTCCTGATAAACAAGTGGGACCTAATTAAACGTACAACCTTTTGCACAGCAAAGGCAACCATAAGCAAAACAAAGCGACAACCTACAGAATGGGAGAAAATATTTGCAAAGAGTGAAACTGACAAAGGCTTAACCTCAAGAATATATAAACAGTTCATATGACTTAATAAGAAAAAAAAACCAACTCAGTCCAAAAATGGGCAGAAGACCTAAACAAGCACATTTCCAATGAAGACATACAAATGACCAACAGGCACATGAAAAAATGCTCAATATCACTAATTATCAGAAATGCAAATCAAAACTACGAGGTATCACCTCATACCAAAAGAAGGGCCATCATTCAAAACTCCACAAATGATAAATACAGGAGAGCACACATCATCTCCCCAAGCCCACATCATATCCTCAAACCCACATGATATCGCCGAGCCAGCATCCTGTCCCTGAGCCTGCGTCGTGTCAGCGAGCCAGCGACATGTACGCGAAAGCAAATCATCTCCCCAAGCCTACATTTGCCCAAGCATATATCATCTCCCAAAATCCGCAACATCTCCACAAGCCCGATCTCCCCTAGCCTACAACATGTCCCTGAACCCATGTCATCTCCCAGAGCCCGCATGATCTCCTCGACCCCGCATGATGTCCCCAACTTCCATCATCTCCGAAAGCTCACATCATCTCCCCAAGCCCATATTTCTCCAAGCCCACATCAAATCCCCAAGCCTGCATCATCTACCCAAGCCTGCGACACCCTCCGAAGCCCACATCTCCCTAAACCAAATCACCTTCCCAAACCCGTAACACCTCCCCAAGCCCAGGTCATGACCCCGTGCCCACATCATGTCCCCATACCCACATCATCGCCCAGAGCCAGCATCATCTCAGCAAGCACGCATCAAGTCCCCAAGCTCACATCATCTCCCCGTGTCCACATAATGTCCCCAAGCCAACATCTCCCCAAGCCCACAACATCTCTGCAAGCCCACATCATGTCCCCAAGCCTGAATCATCTCCCTGGTCTCGCATCACCTTCCAAGCCTGCGTCATGTCTCTGAGCACGCGTGAACACTGCAAGCCAGCAGCATGTCCGTGAACCCACAGGATCTCCCTGAGCCTGCATCATCTCCCCAAGCCCCCATCACCTCCACAAGCCCACATCTCCCCAAGCCTACATGTTTCCCCGAGCCCACAGCATCTCCCCAAGCCAAATCATGTCCCAAAGCCGGCATCATGTATCAAAGCCCACTTCTACCCAAGCCCAAATCATCTCCCCAAGCGCACATCATCCCCCCGAGCCTGTGTCATATCCCCGAGCCAGCGTCACGTCCCAGAGCCAGCGTCATACCCGGGAGCCCACATAATCTACATGAGCCCATTTCATCTCCCTCAGCCAACACCATCTACCCAAGCCCAGTCATCTCCCAAAGCCCATGTCATCTCCCAAAGCCCACATGATCTCCTCAAGCCCAAGTCATCTCCCCAAGCCTAGTCATCTCCCCAGGTCCAATCACCTCCCCAAGGCCACGTCATCTTCCAAAGTCCACATGACCTCCACAAGCCCATGTCATCTCCCGAGCCCGAGTTATGTCTCTGAGCTCGCATCATGTCCCCAAGCCTGGGTCCTCTCCCCGAGCCACATCATCTCCTCAAGCCTAATCATCTCCTCAAGTCTGCGTCGTATTTCAAAGCCCACATCTCCCCAAGCCCACATCATCTTCCCAAGACGCATTATCTCCCAAAGCCCACATCTCCCCAAGTCCACATCATGTCCCCAAGCCCACGTCATCTCCCGGAGCCCATATGATCTCCCCAACCTCCATCATCTAAAAAAGCTCACATCATCTCCCCAAGCCCACAATATCTCCCCAAGCCCATATTTCCCCAAGCCTACATCAAATCACCAAGCCTGCATCATCTACCCAAGACTGCGTCGTCCTCCGAAGCCCACATCTCCCTAAACCCACATCATCTCCCCAAGCCCGTAACACCGCCCAAAGCCCATATCAGGACCCTGTGCCCACAAGATGTCCCCATGCCCACATCATCGCCCGGAGCCAGCGTCATCTCCCCAACCCCGCGTCAAGTCCCCAAGCTCACATCCTCTCCCCGTGTCTGCATAATGTCCCAAAGCCCACATCTCCCTGAGCCCACATCATCTCTGCAAGCCCACATCATGTCCCCAAGCCCGAATCATCTCCCTGATCTCGGGTCACCTCCGAGCCTGCGTCATGTCTCTGAGCACGTGTGATCACTGCAAGCCAGCGTCATGTCCGTGAACCCACAGGATCTCCCCGAGCACACGTCATCTCCCCAAGCCCCCATCATCTCCACAAGCCCACATCTCCCCAAGCCTACATATTTCCTCGAGCCCATAGCATCTCCCCAAGCAAAATCATGTCCCCAAGCCGACATCATCTATCCAAACCCACATCTACCCAAGCCCAAATCAACTCTCCAAGCGTACTTCATCGCCCCGAGACTGTGACATAACCCAGAGCCAGCGTCATGTCCCAGAGCCAGCATCATACCCAGGAGCCCACATGAACTACATGAGCCCGTTTCACCTACCACTGCCCAGGTCATCTCCCTGATCCCGAGTTCTGTCTCTGAGCTCGCATCATGTCCCCAGTCATGGGTCATTTCCTCGAACGAAAATCAACTCCTCAAGCCCAATCATCTCCCCAAGCCCACATCATATTCCAAAGCCCACATCTCCCCAAGGCCCACATCATGTCCCCGAGCCCACGTCATCTCCTGGAGCATGTATGATCTCCCTGAACTTCATCATCTCAGAAAGCATACATCATCTCCCCAAGCCCACGATATCTCCCCAAGCCCATATTTCCCCAAGCCTATATCAAATCCCCCAGCCTGCATCATCTACCCAAGCCTGCGACATCCTCCGAAGCCCTCATCTCCCTAAACCCACATCACCTCCCCAAGCCCATAACACCTCCCAAAGCCTACATCATGACCCCGTGCCCACATCATGTCCCCATACCCACATCATCTCCCAGAGACAGCATCATCTCCCCAAGCCCGCATCAAGTCCCCGAGCTCACATCCTCTCCCCGTGACCGCAAAATCTCCCCAAGCCAACATCTCCCTGAGCCCACATCATCTCTGCAAGCCCACATCATGTCTCCAAGCCCAAATCACCTCCCTGATCTCAGGTCACCTCATGAGCCCGCGTCATGTCTCTGAGACGGCGTGATCACTGCAAGCGAGCATCATGTCTGCGAACACACGTTATCTCCCTGAGCCCGTGTCATCTCCTCGAGCCCCCATCACCTCCACAAGCCTACATCTCCCCAGGCCCACATATTTCCCCGAGCCCAAATCATCTCCCCAAGACGAATCATGTCCCCAAGCCGGCATCATCTATCCAAGGCCACATATGCCCAAGCCCAAATCACATCCCCAAGTGTACTTCACCTCCCCGAGCCTGTGTCATATCCCCGAGCCAGCATCATGTCCCAGAGCCAGCATCATATCCAGGAGCCCACATCATCTACGTGAGCCCTTTTCATCTACAGGGCCTGGGTCATCACCCTCAGCCAACACCGTCTACCCAAGCCCAATCATCTCCAGAAGCCCATGTCATCTCCCAAACCCGACGTGATCTCCTCGAGCTCAAGTCATCTCCCCAAGCCCAGTCATCTCCCCAAGCCCAGTCATCTCCCCAACCCCAATCATCTGCCCAAGACCACGTCATCTCCCAAAGCCCACGTGATCTCCACAAGCCCACGTCATCTCTCCGAGCTTGAGTTATGTCTCTGAGCTCGCATCATGTCCCCAAACCTGGGTCATCTCCTCGAACCAAAATCATCTCCCCAAGCTACATCATCTTCCCAAGCCCACATCATATTCCAAAGCTCACATCTACCCCAGCCCACATCATGTCCCCGAGCCCATGTCATCTCACCGAGCCCGTATGATCTCCCCGATCTCCATCATCTCTGAAAGCTTACATCATCTCCCCAAGCCCACATTAAATACCCAAGCCTGCATCATCTACCCAAGTCTGCATCATCCTCCGAAGCCCTCATCTCCCTAAACAGGAATATCTTCCCCAAGCCCATAACACCTACCAGGCCCACATCATGACCCCGTGCCCACATCATGTCCTCATGCCCACATCATCGCCCAGAGCCAGCATCATCTCCCCAAGCCCGCGTCAAGTCCCTGAGCTCACATCATCTCCCCGTGTCCACATAATGTCCCCAAGCCAACATCTCCCCAAGCCCACAACATCTCTGTAAGCCCACATCATGTCCCCAGGCCCGAATCATCTCCCTGATCTCGCATCACCTTCTGAGCCTGCGTCATTCTCTGATCTTGCATGATCACTGCAAGCCAGCATCATGTCTGTGAACCCACAAGATCTCCCTGAGCCCGTGTCTTCTCCCCATGCCCCCGTCATCTCCACAAGCCCTCATCTCCCCAAGCCTACATATTTCCCTGAGCCCACAGCATCTCCCCAAGCTGAATCATGTCCCCAAGCTGGCATCATCTATCCAAGCCCACTTCTACCCAAGCCCAAATCATCTCCCCAGGCGTACTTCACCTCCCCGAGCCTGTGTCATATCCCCGAGCCAGCGTCATGTTCCAGACCCAACGTCATATCCGGGAGCCCACATCATCTACGTGCGCGCATTTCATCTATAGGGCCTGGGTCATCTCCCTCATCCAACACCATCTACCCAAGCCCAATCATCTCCGGAAGCCCATGTCATCTCCCAAAGCCCACGTAATCTCCTCGAGCCCAAGTCATCTCCCCAAACCCAGTCACCTCCCTAAGCCCAATCATCTCCCCAAGGCCACATCCTCTCCCAAAGCCCATGTGACCTCCACAAGCCCATGACATCCCCCCGAGCCTGAGTTATATCTCTGAGCTCGCATCATGTCCCCAAGCCTGGGTCATCTCCCCAAGCCAACATCATCTCCTCAAGCCCAATCATCTCCCCAAGCCCACATCGTATTTCAAAGGCCACATCTCCCCAAGCGCATATCATTTCCCGAATCCCACATGATCTTGCCAAGCCCACGTCATGTGCCCTAGATGGCATAATATCCACGAGCCCAAGTCATCTATGCAGACCCGTGTCATCTACTGGAGCCCACTTTATCTCAAGGCCATGTCATCCTCCGAGCCAACATCTCCCCAAGCACACATCCTCTCCCCAAGCTCACATCATCTCCCCAAGCCCACATCATGTTTCCAGACCCACATCTCCCCAAGCCCACATCATCTCCCCAAGCCCACATCATCTCTCAAAGCCCACATTTTCTACCCAAGGAGACATCTCCCAAAGACAGCATCATCTCCCAATCCCGCATCATCTCCTGAAGTCGCGCCATCTCCCAAATCCCATGTCATCTCCCCAAGCCCGCATCATCTCCCCAAGATGCAAATTCTCATGCAAACTAGTTCAGATTGGGTGGAAAGGGAATGGTGGGGACCAGCAGTGTAGTTGATGTTGTGAGTTCACAAGAAACTCCTCACCCTCACCCCTTCACACACACACACACACACACACACACACACACACACACACACACACACAAACTCACCACAGCACAAACACACTGCAGTGACTGATAAAGTGTTTTAAAATATTTGAGAGACTATCATTGTATCCCCTGACAGGAAAAGTCATTTCTTGTGTATTTGACTCCTAAACCTTCAGGACCTAGACTCATGAAGATTGTATCACAAATACTGAGGGGATTCCGAGGTATAGAAGTGGAGGCACCCCTCTCCCTCCCCATCCTGGTTCTCCCACCCATGCACACTCCATTATTCAGGATGATAATGTTCTATCAAGTCACCACTCATTCTGAATTGGCTAGTACTGAACTATTTGCTCCAAAAGGAAATACAGGGTTAGGTTCCTGTGAGCTTCTGGTCTCAGTGTTTTCATCAATATTTGCCCAAATCCTTGTAAAACAGGCCCATCTTATCAGTGCTGGAAACCTGCTTATTCACATAACCCTGCGCAGGCGTTTTAAAAATTCCTCCTGACCTGCAGAACCTGCCTCACCTGCAAGTTTCACCTTTTTCATGCTGTGTTGGCTTTTGAAATGGGTGAGCCAGCACTGGCCCAGGGGAGTTTAATGTTTTCCTGGCCCTGAGGAATGTGATCGTGAATTTCTTTGGCTTTTAGCCTCAGAGGAATGGTGTCCATTAAGCTTTTTTTTTTTTTTTTCCTCCAATCAGTCCTCATCTCTGAATCCACAAATTTAGCCCCTTTTCTATCTCTTCCATAGGTTCATCACACACCAGAGACGTGACATTAGCACTTGGCAGCGTGACTTGATGTGCAGGTCAGTGAATGTCTTCTTCCTTTTTCTGGGTGTCCCATATGATTGATTCCTTAGCATTAAACTAAAGACACAGCACTGTGACTCCTGCCTGAACACAGCTTATTGTAACACACGCATTCTCTTCAAAAGGCATATCGTGACATTCTTGTGCTCGGGAGTACTAGGCAGCACTCTGCTTGGGGGCCATTTCAAACAGTGTGACCACCGTAAAAAGCCACAGAAACGTGAAAGACGCAGCACTAAGTAGGCTGCAGAAAGGACAGCTGTTCAGTGTGAGCTGACACAAGAAGGCGGTGCTGCCTTGTTCAGCCTCTGCTGAAAATGTTTGCACAGGACGACACTACATGTCCTCAAAAGATGGCAAAAGTGCCACCAGTATCAATTTTGTGGCTACAAAGACATCTTGGCAAGTTGGCAAATTTGAAAAACAGAATCTGCAAGTGATGAGGATTAACTCTGGGAATGATGCACTTTGGCTTTGGGAGGACCAGTTTTTAATCCTTTAGGGCTGCTCTAACAGAACACCATCTATTGAGTGGCTGAAACAACAGATACGTATTTCTCATAGTTCTAGAGGCTGGGAAGTCCACAATCAAGGTAGAGGCAGATTTGGTGTTTGGCGAGGGCCCTCTTCCTGGCTTGTAGATGGCTGCTTTTTCCCTCTGTCTTCATATGGTGGAAGGGACAAAGGAGCTCTCTTGGGTCTCTTTTAATAAGGGCACTAATCCCACTCATGAGGATTCCACCCTCATGACCTCATCACCTTGCAAAGGCTCCACCTTCAAATAGCATCACACTGCGGAGTATGAATCTGGGGGACACTAACATTTGGCCTTTAGAAGCCAACATCGTATACTGATTGTTAGTTCTGAATCTATACCAAAATCCTGTAGTAAGGCTGTAACATTCCATCAGTTCTCTTCCAGCTGGTGCTGGCGGACTATGGAGAGCCATCTGTAATCCAGGTCCCAAGTTTCCCCATCAGTCAGCTGCTACTCCAAGCCGTGGACTATCAGTGTTCCGTTCTCCACAGCGTCCGAATCTACCAGATCAGACACCTGATCCAGGAGCCCCATTTCTGTGCGTCTTCCCCAAAACCATTTCTGGACAAAATACTCTAGCAGTCAGGGTTCAGTCAGGCAAACATGTCATTCAGGCTATTTAAAACTGGAAAATACTCCACTCAGTGTGTTCAGGGCTCCCACAACCGCTGAAAGGACTACAGAAGCAAAAGCCAGGAGAGGCAATGCTGGCACCTGGGAAGTCAGGACGTTCAGGAACCCTGGGAAAGTGGCAGTGATGGTCTCGGCCACCTGTGGCACCCTAACACGTGATTCCCAGGACCTGCATCATGTATGGAAACCGTTCTCACATCCACAGAAGCCTGCTAATCTGGCCCCATTTCTAAAGCAGTAATGGCCTCTGTTTCTCTTTCACCTTCCAGGTCTCAAGCAAGGGCCAGGCATGAATGGAAGCCATGCTAGAAGCATGGAGCGAGGGACCTCTCCAGATTTCCAGCCCATACAGTGCCAGGAAGAGTGTGGACAGGGGCAGGGATGGTGCCAAGATAACAGTCAATCTATGGGAAAGGAAAAAAAAAAAAAGCAGTCATAGAGCAATATGCACAAAATAACAGCACTTAGGGGAGAACTTTTACACGATAAATCTGCATCCTATAGCTGGATCAGCACACAGACAGACGTCTAGAAGGAAACACCGAGCTGACTACTGGAGGTTACTTTGTGGCTGGTTGGGATGGGTAAAATCATAGGCAGATGAGTTTTATTCAAATTTTTGGGAAATCTTTTTGCTGTGAGAATGTATGTTCAGATACAGGAAATAAATTGGGTGGTAAAAGGATGGAGGAATGTAAGGTAAAAACCTGAGAGATGTTGGATTAAGAAAATGTTCTTTCATTTTTTTTTGAAGAGAATGCCAAATCTTATGTATATTTATAGACTGAGGGAAGGAGCCAAAGATTCTGAAGATGTTGGACATAAGAGAGCAGGGACCAGTGGGGCAAGATCTCGGTGGGATCCGGAGAGGATGGGTGACAGTTCAAGGTGGTGTCTTGGCCATGGAGACTGAGGGCACACAGGCAGGAGCAGGTGCAGCCAGCAGACTGCAGATAAACCGGGAGGAAGAGCAGAAGAAAGCTGAGAGAAATTAGGCGTGATAGCCAATCACGGAGAGTCAAGCAAGGCCCCCAAATGAGAGTGGAAGGGGCAGCGGACAGAACAACCATTGTGACTGTTCCGAGGGGTTGTGTCGCCTGACCGCTGAGGATGCTGCAGTGTGTTTCAGGGTGTGCGGATCCCACGCCCCTGAGCTGAGAGTTTCAAGCATGGTGTTTCTGAGAATCACCAACCTCTCCCATGACATCGTGATGTAAAGCAGGGCTTCTCGACCTCAGTTTTACTAACATTTGGGATCGGAGAACTCTTTGCTGTGGGGAGCTGTCCTGTGTACTGTAGTGTTTAACAGTATCCCTGGCCTTAATCCACTAGATGCCTGCAGCATCCCCAACACACACACACACACACACACACACATTTCCATGACGACTATGTGGATGGGGTAGGGAGCATGATCTTATCTCTTACTCAGCCGGCCTCCTGCTTATTCTGCAAACACACCAGAGCCAATCCCACCTTGGGGCCTTTGAACGCACCATCTCCTCTGCCTGGAACACCCTTCTCCTGGTTTCCTCAATGTATTTGGACTCTGCTCAAGAGTCACCTCCACAGAAAGGTCTCCTCTGAGCACCCCGTATAAAACAGCCTCTCCTTCCCTCCTCATCCTTTCACTCTGCCCCCTTTTCCTTCACAGCACTTATCACCCACCTGACATGATAGTCTCTGTTTATTCAGTGGTTGTCACTGCACCCTCTTCCCACCTAGAATGTCACCTTCATGAGGACAAGGGTCTTGTCTGCTTTGCTCACTGCGATGCCTGCCGATGTCCAGAACGGTGCCTGGAATCAAGCAGGAGCTCAGCAAACACACGTGGAGCGATGGAATATCAGAAGCCCTGGTATTTAGCACGTGCAACATGTTGTGCACCTGCACAGTTCCCCAGGGCTGGGGACCACAGGTTCTATCACCTCTCCAGTGGGGTCCAGGAGCCCAGAGTTTAATAACAACTGTAAAGTTGGTCCCGGAAGACCTGGGCTCTAGCAGGGTGGGAGGGGACCCTGGACAGAGCCCGAAGAAGGATGCAGAAAGGGAATCTGCGGTCAAGGTGAAGGTTGGTGTTGGGGTCCAGTATACAGGTGGCCTGTGTCCGAGGATGTGGGGGGGCCACGTTCGTGGGAGGGACCAAGGACTCCTTCCTGCTCCGCCTCCCGCTTCCCATGTTTTGGGGCAAATACGGGTCCCCCCTCCCCCACCCTCTGAGGAAACAGACATAGGGATTTCAAAGTCAACCAGAAATGCTCTTTATTCACTAGAGCTCAACACCCGGGTCCAGCCCTGGGCCAAAAACCAAACAACTTAAAATCTGACTCAGGGCTCTTTTTTGCCCCTAAAATAAAATCTAGGGAGTCGCCATGCCCATCCAGGCACAAAACCCACTTTTCCTGTGGGAGCTTCGTGAACTTTACTGTTGCAGGAGAAAACAAAGGAACTTTACAAAACTATCGCAACTTGTGGGTGGGTGGGAGGTGGCAGAGAGACGCCTTCCACTGGGGAAAGGACCCATCGGTGATTTGCCATTGGGGGCAGGAGCGCAGTGAAACTGAATGAAATGAACATAGGAAGAACAACTAGGCGGAGGTCAAGGGTATCGGCTGTCGGCTCACCCCAAAGCCCTCCACCCCCGATAAGCCTGCAAAGATATGGTGCCCCGCTGCTGTGGCCCCTCCTCCCTCCAGCTCCTGATGGATGGGCTGTTGAGGGCAGGGCAGGACCCATCCGGTGCCGTCCACGATGAAACAGTGGATCTACCAGTGGCTGAAGAAGGTGGAGAAGGCGGGTTGAAGTCAGGATCCCATCTTGAAGTTCGTGGGCTGGAAGGTCCAAGCCAGCCTGTTCCCTCTCTCCACATTCTGAGGGGCAGACTGGGAGAGCACAGTGGGGTCCTGTAGGGCCAAGGGTCCAAGAATTCCAAAAGGAATGGAACCCCAGGGGCTAAGAAGTCAAAGGGGCAGGGCTGGTGGCCCAGAAGGACTAAAGATCCATGAACCGTGGCCCAGAAGGAGCCACAGGGGCCGGGGTCCTGCTGCACCCAGAATCCACGGATATCTCCAGGACAGAACCCTTAGGGCTGAGAGGTCCAAGGGGCAGGGCTGGCCAGGCTCTCCATAGCCTCCATTGTTTCAGGATCCAGCAGGGATGGAGCTCTGAAGGTCAGACATTCCAAAGGGCTGGGTGAGTCCATGGGAGGTGGGTGAGCCCAGGGACTTGGTAGGACTGAACCAGGAGGGCTGGGGGTGCGGGGGCTGAGCACCTCATGGTCCTCAGCAGTTGACCTTGCGGCCGGCCGAATTGCGCCCACTGCGGCGGTAGAGAGACTGATAGCCCCCGTTGAGCGAGCAGTACTTGAGCGTGTGGGCCTGGTCACCCGTGGCCCCGCACAGGGGACACACGTAGTGCCGCAGGATGGGACACACCACCACACCCCCCGGGGTCTTCAGCCGGTGCGAGGTGTACACGCGGCGAGACTCCCCATTGTGCTTGCAGAAGTTGCAGAGGGTGGCCAGGGCCTCACTAGGGCCCCGCCCTCCCGGTCCCTGCTCTTGCTGGGCCTCAGGTCTCGGCTCCCCAGGTTTCAGCTTCCCATGTCTCGGCTTCCCAGATCTCAGCTGCCCAAGTCTCGGCTCCTCAGAGCTCAGCTCCCCAGGTCTCGGCTCCTCAGTGCTCGGCTCCCCAGGGCTCAGCTCCCCAGGGCTTAGCTCCCCAGTCCCTGGGGCCTCCTGCACTTGTCCCGGACTCTGGATCAGGGCCGACACTACCTGGCTCAGGTTGAAGTAGTCCTTCCACATGTCGAAGGGTGGCAACTCCATGGCCGCCTGCAGGGGTGGTAGGTGGCTGGAGAGAGATGGGCTGGGGCCCCCGTGGACTGGAGCAGCAGATGGTTTTCTGAAGCAGAGAGGAACTACACCCATTTTTATATTCCTCAAAGACCCTTCTGAACAAAGGTGGAGCTTAGGATTTAAAGGGCCCACTCCTCACCCTTGGTCCCCATCTGACTTTAATCCCCCATGGATAACTGGAAGGGGGTCATTCCCCTCGTCTCTCGTCCTTGCTCTAACTGCCAGGTGCTGTGATCTGGAAAGGCCCTTCCCCCTGGGCCTCAGTTTCTTTATCTGGTCAATAAAGTCCCATGTCTGCAAATTCCCCCACCCCCCCTCCCTTCAAGGCTGGGGGCTGCCCTCTCTAGAGCCATTCCTAATAACAACAACAGCCCCCGACTATGAGCTGGTCGCTGGGCTCCCACAGTTACCTTCATGATCTGACTTCACTCCCACAACAACTCCGCATGGGTAACACAGTTACTATTCCTTTTTCTTTTTTTTTTTTTTAATTGATTTATAATCATTTTACTACTACCCCATTTTCTAGACAAGCTGCTGAAGCTCAGAGAGGAAAACTCCTACTGGCCCAGAGGCACACAACACGCAAGTGGCAGAGCCAGGGCTCGCAACTCCGAAGCAAATGCTTCTTCTATCTCTTTTGAATTAAAACCTGATTTTTTGTCACATCTGGAATTAGGAGTCACTGATTCAACACAGATTTCTTGAGCATGCACCGGAGTGTTCAATGTTTTTGAAAAAGGGTCTCTTTGAACCTCATAACCATTCAAGGAGGCAGGCACCAGAGTTTCCATTTTCTAGAAAGGCTATGAGGCTCAGAGAGGTTAAGGAAGATACTCAAAGTCACGCAGCAGGGAAATGGCAGAGTTGGGACTGACACCCAGCTCTGACTCCAGAGACACTGGGAATTGATCTAAGAAGCAGAAGAGGACCCTGGCGTGACGCAGACTCCTTTAGAATGCCCACACTTCCCCCTTGGCCTGGCACATTTTCCCAGATCCTTTCTGAGCTTCAGGACCAAGTAAAAGCCTGGCCTCCTGCCCATGCCAACTCCAGGAATTCTTCCTCCACCTGTGGTCCCCAGTTGGTCTCCCTGACCGCTCAACATCCAATCACTGAAGTCCCTAGTGTTGGGCGCTGGAAACTTGGCAGTGAGCACATCTACCCTGTGCCTGTTTCACAAACAACCAGTCTAGCCAGCTAATGAGAAAACAGCAGCCCATAAAGACCCGATTACACAGACAGGGTGCTCTGAGAGAGGCTGAGCTGGGAGAGGTGACCGGAAGCTGAGATCACATAGAACAGTCTTCCAGGAAAAGGAACACGAGATATGGAGCCCTGAAGTCTGGGGACAGCAAGGGGGCTGGAGCGGCCAGAATGGGGTGAGAGTCCCCAGATGAGGCCAGCCCGGGAAACATGGGCTGAAAATAAATTTTTTTTATTATAAATTGCTGTCTTTTAATTTCTCCTTTGCAGTTCAGTTAGGACATGATCTTAATTTTCTTTTCTTTTTTTTTTTTTTTACTATATTTTTATTTTATTATTTATTTATTTTATTTTTCCCCTTTTCGGAGGCACTGGGGATTGAACCCAGGACCTTGTACACACCAAGCATGTGCCCTACCACTAAGCTATACCCCCACCTTCCCAATTTTAAAAATAAAATGTGTGTGTTGGTGGGCTCTATTACCTAGGAACTTAATTTCAGAATCCTCAAGGGGCATCTCAATATGTTAGATAAAGTGGGTGTCAGGTCTCACTGGGTTAAGCACCCGTGATGTAGGTCAGTATCAGCCCATTGGTCTTTGTCTTCGGAGCAATAGGGAGCCACTGAAGGGTAAAAGCAGGGGAAGGGCAAATGAGAAATGTTTTAGGATGCTCCTCTGGTTGCTGTCGATTGAATAGAGGCTATCCCCATCAGTTCACATTGTCTTGAGCTGATCAGGGAGTGAAGTCTGAACAAAGTCTGTTGAGGACTCCTTGATGGCAGATACTAGGTCTTGCCTTCGGAAGGAGCTTAATACATGCTCATTGAGTGAATGTATCATCTCTGTGGATGGGCTCAAGGTTGGGAGGGGACAAAGGGAGGAATTTATGAATGTCAGAGGAAAGGTCTTTTTGTGGTGTGATTTCCCAGCTTTCTGTAATTTCTTTTTTTTTCCCTGGGGGAAAAATATGTTGTTGTTTTTTTTATTGAAACATCGTTGATTTATAACATTGTGTTAGTTCTGGTGTTCACCCTAGTGATTCAGCTATACATATATATATTCTTTTTCATATTCTTACTCATTATAGGTTATTACAAGATACTGAATATAGTTCCCTGTGCCAAACAGTAGGACCTTGTTGTTAATCTGTTTTATATATAGTAGTTAGTATTGCAAATCCCAAACTCCTATTTTAGCCCTCTGTAATTTCCTTTTGAAGTAATGATTTGGATAGTGGCTTGTTTGATGTCTGTCCTCACTGGTAACCTGTGAGCCCCAGGAGGTCAGCCCCAGGTGATGATGTTCCCAGCATCACCCAGCACAGGGCCAGGCGGCCACAGAGCAGGTCAGGGGATGTTAGCAGGATGAGTGTCCACAGATCAATAATAAGTCATTCAAATGGGTGATTCCTGTGTCTTAAGTGCTTATGGTGTTCTTTATTGTTCAGCTCTAATGTCTCCTCCTCCAGGAAGTCCGCCAGACCCTCAGGCTGGGTCAGCCTTCTCTGAGTGCCCCCTTCCCAGCCCTGCCTACACTGAGTCATCACTGACTGGGGTTGGGTCTGTCTCTCCTTCTGGACCATGAGCCTGTGAGGGCAGGGCTAAGGCTGTTCCACAAGTACGTTTATGTGCTTCATGTCATTTAACTCTCATTGCTTTCCTAAGTACCATTATTATTCCTGATTTGCAAAGGCAGCAACTGATGTTCAGAGAAGTTAGGTGATTTGTCTGTGGTCACACAGCAGGCAGGCAGCAGAGCTGGGATTCCAACTTGGGTCTGCCCCAGTCTAGTCTTTGCCCTTAACCACTGCCCTACATTGCCTCAATAAATACTCAGTAGAATGAATGAATAAATGAATGCATCTGGGAGCTACCCAGTGGCTTCCAGATCACCTGGTCAAGTTTCCCCTACTTTCTTATTTTTCAGATGTAAATGAGGCCTCAAGATGGGAGGGATCTGAGTTTCAGTCTCTTAAAGCCATGGTTCCCGGCCAAGGTCCCTGGATTCACCTGCACATCAGGTAACTTCTGGAAACCCATTAATAAAAGTACACCTGTGGTCATAGGGTGGGCTGTGAGGTTTTCTGCTTGTTCATCTCCCTGAAGAGGTAAATCAGACCTCTGTGTTATAATATTGGGGTCATGGGGTTGGGCGGTGGGGTGACTTGAGCACAAAATCCACCCCCCCCCCACCACAGTTCACTGGGTGGGTAGCATCCTGGGTAATGTCTCAGTAATCAGCCCTGGGTTCAAGCCAGGTTTTACCACCTGCTCACTGAGTGGCTGTGGGCTTATTATTTAATCTTTCTTAGCCTCAGTTTTTTCATCTGTCAAGAGGAAATGACATCAGTGCTCGTCCAGGGGCCATGGACTGTAATTGTGTTTGCAGACAGCACAGAGCTTGGCTCGTGGGATATGCTGATGACACGTTAGCCATGATAATTGACAAGATTAAGGCAATAATCTCAAGGGGACTTATTTACTGAGCATCTCCTCAGGGCCAGCACTATGCTCAGGGCTATACCCACGTCTGTTTCCCTGTACCATCCCCAGACCCTGTGAAGCAGGGTCTAGCAATAGCCCCATTTTACACTTGAGCCACGGGCGTTTCAGAGAGGCCGAGGGGCTTGTCCAAGGTTATATGGACAATGAGTGGTAGGCTGGAACTGGAACCCAGGACTGGCTGAAGAGCCTGCCAAGGTGTTCAACAGAAAGCAAGGGAGCAAGAGGGACTTGCCAGGCATAGGGACAGAATGAGGTGAAAACCAGGAAGGATGAGGGGATCTGAGTGACATAGATTTTCACAGGGAGAAGCTGTTGGCCATCAGTGGACATATTCCAGGGCAGGAGAGACCGAGGTCCGCCATGTGGCAGGAGAAGGCTCCTGGAGGGAGGACCCAGGATGGGTGAGGGGGCCTCTGCACCAAGTGCTTTCCACAAAGTCACAGCTGAAACCTCCAGCATGAGAGGTGCGAGCTTCCCGTGAGCAGCAGGGCCGGGCCCCAGGGACCCAGTCAGTGTTGGTCGCTGCAGCTGAGGCATCTGCTGGGAATCTGAGAATGACTAAGGAGTGGAGCGGCTTTCGAGGCTCCATGACTTCCTTTAACAATTGTGCCTATTGTTTGGAGACTCTCAGATTCTGTTGCTTGTGAGTTTTATTTTCTTTCTTACAAAAAAATTTTTTATATTGACGTAAGTTTACAATGTGTTAATTTCTGGTATACAGCATAGTGAATCAGATATATATATGTGTGTGTGTGTGTGTGTATTCCTTTTCATATACTTTTTCATTGTAGGCTATTACAAGATATTGAATATAGTTCCCTGTTCTATAGAGTAGGACCTTGTTTATCTTTTTCTTTTCTTTTTGTTTTTTCCCTGATTGTTTTCTTCTAGAACTCTGTTATTGGGGCCATGACTACCCTCCTCCCCCCCACATCTGAGTGGTGCTTTATTGGATCAGTAGCTGCAAGACAACCCTTCTCAGATAAGCTTTCTTCCATGGTGTGGTTGTTGCCATGTACTGAGGGACAGTCAAAGAAATTCATCAGCCTGGTGTTTACTTGATCATAACCTCCACCCCCATGCCAAAGCCTTACCACTCTCTGCTGACCAGACGCCATGGCTGCCCTGTTTACTTGTGAGTTTCCCTCTCAGTCTCACACCTGCCAGAAAACAGCTCATGGGGGGTCCAGAGAGGGGGAGGAGAAGCAAGAGGGAATCTGGAGGAAAGAAACCCTGAGAAAGAGGAGGAAAGACACACAGAGAGGCAGCAAAGACTCCCAGAGGGACTGAGGGATGCACTTGTGCAGGGACCAAGACAGGGGAGATGAAGACCAAGGGAAAGAAAGACTGTCAGAGACCAAGAAGGTCATGGTCATTGTCATTGTGGTCTCTATTTATTAGATGCTGGCCCATGTGATATCACGAAACCCTCACAACAACCTTGTCAAGTAGTGTTATAATATCCCCATTTTACAGAGCAGCAAACTGAGGCCCAGGGAGGTGACATCTCCCGTCCATGTCATCCAGTTAGCCTGGACTCATATCCAGGTCTGAAGAGAGAGAAGAGGGACACATTCACAGGAATCGAAAGGGACAGAGGTTCCAGGAGAGAGAGATGGAAATAAGAGGCGGAGAAGCACAATAAAGTGATACGTGGCACGGGTGTTGGGCATGTGGCTGCTGCAGCCAGAAGGCTTGGGTGAAATCTTGGCATTGCCACTTCCAGATGCGTGGTTTTTAGCAAGTGATGTCACTTCCCTGGGCTTCGTGTCCTCCCATTTCACAAAAAGGGAGGTCACTGATGACTCTCTACTATGGGGCTGCTGACAACTAACAACACAGGTAGCCATTAGCATAGGTACACAGTGAACTTTAGCCATTATTTTTAGTTTTATTCCCTTGCTAAAGATTTACCGAAGAGTGCTAGGCAGGATAGGAGACTGTGCAGGCACAGAAAGTGGAGACTGCTCATTCATTCAACAAACCTTTACTGAATACCTAACATGCATCTGGCCCTGTTCTAGGTGCCAAAGATAAAGCAATGATCAAAAAATATAAAAATCCCTGCCTTTATGGAGCTGGAATTTTATATAGATAACAAATAAGATATGCAAGTGAAATATAGTATGTCAGGTAATTCTGTGTGCTGTGGAGAAAAAATAAAGTGTGTAGGGAGATAGAGAGTGGTCAGGGAAGCCCTCTTGGAGGAGGTGATATTTGAGAAGAGTCTTAAAAGTGGTGAGAGAGGGAGCTTTGTAGATATGTGGGGGGAAAGTGCCCCTAACTCAAAGAACAGCCAGTGCAAAGGCCCTTCGGTCAGAGTGTAACTGCTTTTATAACTGGCACTCTGGGTGATTCTGATTTGGAGGTAGGGCTAAAAGAGGTAATTAAATTAAAATGAGGCCCCCATTAGGGTGGGCTCTAATCCAGTCTGACTGGTGTCCTTATAAGAAGAAATTAAGACACATAAAGGGACGCCAGGCACATGGGTGCATAGAGAAGGGCCCATGTGAGGACACAGAGTTCTCAGAGGTGGCCATCTGCAAGTCCAGAGCCCTGAGAAGGAACCCAACCTGGTGACACCATAACTTGGGCTTCTAGCCTCCAAAACTGTGAGAAAATTAATTTGTTAAGTCATCCAGTGGGTGGTAATTTGTTGTGGCAGCCCTAGCAAATGAATACAACCTACATTCTTAAAAGTCACTTCTGCAGACTATAAGACTACACTAGGGGTTATATTCTTTAAGCACGTTGGCACGTGGGCAGGGCTAGGAGAAATCCCACAATTAAATATAAATGGTCATCAGTCAGAGGTAATCAGGACTGGGTTGTTTCCTAATTCCTGAATCTCAATCCTTGGCACTGTTTCTCCAAGTTTGGGAGTACAGTGGGGTGATGGTGGTCCAAGGGCCAACAGAAAGAACTTGGGATCTTGTTAAAAATGCAGCCTTCTGTGTCCCACACCAGAGAAGCAGATGCTTCTGAGGATGTCTTAAAGTATCTGCTTTTTGGGGGGAAGGTATAGCTCAGAGGTAGAGTGCATGCTTACCATGTTCAAGGCCCTGGGTTCAATCCCCAGTACCTCCATTAAAAAAAAAAAATTCATTTTTAACCAGCACCCTGAGTGATTCTGACGCACACTGAAATTTGAGAATTCTCCTTCAGAACTTTTTTTAAAAGTTTTTTTTCTTTGGGGAAGTGGGATTAGGTTTGTTTGTTTGTTTGTTTATTTATTAAAGGAGGTACTGGGGATTGAACCCAGGACTTTGTATGCACTCTACCACTGAGCTATACCCTCCCCTAGCCATGGTGTCACTTCAAACATAAATACTTCAGTATGTAACTAGAAAACAGATTATTTTTAAAGCATAATGATACAACATTATATCTAAATATCAATCATAATTCCTTAATGTTATCCAGTGTTCAAAACTCAAATGGTCAAATTTCTCCGATTATCTCATAATCCTCATGGCATCAATAAAATTTTTTCAAACTTAGTACACCAGATACGTTTATTTACAAATTATGTATATATTTGTGTTGTTTCCTCTACTAATATTTTATGTTCCTTATAAATTTACACCACCTGAAAAATCAAGAAAGAAAAAAGGAACCAGATAAAAATCAACAATAGAAACAGGTTCTAATATTTTCTCCTGGCCTCCTGCTGGGCTATCTTGCATGCCTCCACTTTGTTTTTTATTTATTTTTATTTTAAATTTTATTATTATTATTTCTTTTTTGTGTGGGGGGGGCAATTCAGGGAACTTAACATAGATGACCAATATCACCAAATATATATGTTCAAAATTTCCTAATCATTCCAGCATTCTAATAGAGTCTTTTACAGTTGTGTTTGTGTATGTGTGTGTGTTCCTTTAAATCCAGGATCCAATTCAGGATCCTTGCTGCAGTTAGTATAATATCTCTTCAGTCTCTTTGAATCTACAATAGTCCCCTTCCTTTTTTTTTTTTTTTTTTTTGTGATATTGATACATATTTTTAAGAAGGCCAGGTATTTAGGAAAATGTCCCTCAGTTTGGATTTGTCTGATATTTCTGCAAAATTAGATGTAAGCATTTCAAGCAGTTTTAGTGCATAAATGCTATTGTGCTAGGAGGGATGTCCCCTGGGGGCACACGATGTCAGTTTTCCTGTCATTGGTGACACTGAGTTCCAACTCTTGGTTAAGGCAGTACACACTAGAACTCACCAGGGTGTATGTGCCCTCTCCTCTTTGTAATTACCAAGTAATTGATGGAATAACACTTTCAGACTCTGTGAATATCCTGTTTAGTATACATTTTAACATTTTTAAAAGTGCCTGCTATTAGAGAGGAGACAGAAACCAAGAAAACATTTTAGCTGGGGGTGTGGCGGCAGGAAGACAACAGACCAGCAAATAAAGGAATAGTTACAAAGTTCAGAATGTGAACCCCTGAATAGGGAGCTTATCTTGTTTATTCCTGTGTCTGTGCCTAAATTAGCAGCACCTGGCACATACACTCATTAAAGACATGTTGAAATGCATGAATGAATAGCATTAAGTGCTATGCGGAGTCTGAAAACAGGGTTATTTGCTAAAGAGACTCTGGGGTGGGGTGAGGTGGGGTGTGTGGCTATTTTAGGTAGGATGTTATTAGGGATGTCAACACCCCTATGCTTAGAGGTCTTTTGAATGGAAAGAAGGGGAAAACAAATGTAAAATGTCACTGAGGCAAGACAAAATTTGCTGTGTTTGATGAGCGGAGGGAGGGCTCCGGGTCAGGATGGGGGGGAAGTTGAGAAAAGAAGTGAGGCTGAGCCTAGGTTCCCTCAAGATCAGGTTGGTGGGCTGGTGGATGGAGTGGGATTTTGCAGACCACGTGCGTCGTGAGGAATTTACATGGGAAGCCACTGGGTCAGGGAGTTGCAGGGAATGTGGTCCAAGGTCCCTTTCACCCTTGCCTGGAGAGGGACACCTCTTTGTCTATGTCTTTCTCTGTGCGTCTCTCACCATTGCAGAATCTGGTACAAGCTCTATGTAAACGTGTGCAATTTTGTGTGTGACTTCAGAGGGTTCACGGAATTCTCGGGTACAGACTGTCTGGTTTGGGCGACACCACACTCCTCACACAGGTGAAGGGAGACTCACAGCTAGTCGTAATAACTAGCATCTACAGAGCATTTAGGCTATGCTATGCTTTGTTCTGAATGCTTTGTAAGCAGGTAACTCAGTGTTCACAACAACCCAAAGAGGAAGATCTTGGGAAGGTCCTTGGTGATCCTCATTATCCAGATGGGAAAATGGGAAACGGGATAACTGCCTTTCCCATAGTCACACAGGTGGTCGGTGACAAAGGTAGGGTGACAAACCTGGAGTCTCTCTGGCTTTAGCCATTAGGCTAGGACCGCCTCCAAGTTAACTCAATCTCAGAGGTCAAGGATGCCCTAAAGTCCATCCTGGGTCTTACCAGATGTCTCAAGCCCAGCCAGAAACTCTGGTAGGTTATTTGACTCCGCATCTGCCAGGAAAGCTGGGCAAATCAGGGGCTGTCACTGGTAGGTTGGGTGAGGACCCCAGGCTTGGGGCAGGGGTGGCTGGATTGGGGGTCCCACAGCTGGCAAGGTGGGTGTGGAGGGAGGATCATCCAGTCAGGTGTGCATAGTGTGCGTTTGTTGCTTGTTACCTCGTGTCTGCTGCTGGGGGTCTGTGGGAGTACTTGAGTCTTAGTACATCAAGGCAGTGGCTCGGGAAGTTTGCATGGTTTCAACTCCAACCTCATGCCTCACTAGCTTGGTGACTTTGGGCAAGTTACTTAGCGTCCCCGAGCCTCCTTTTCCCATGAAATGGAGATAATCACAGTTTCTCCTTCATAGGGCATTGTGATTATTCAAGATGGTGCTTGTTAGGTGCTGGGCATAGGGCCCAGACTGTGCTGGGGGGTTCATGAAGGGTAGCCACCTCGATTCAGTGTGTCATTTTGCAGTGTGTGCTGGGTGAAATTCCACCAGTTTCCACTATGTGTCCATTGGGTGTTACGTTTGCCATCCTGTGTACTCCTGAGCGGTTGGAGTAGCTACCTTGGTACTAGTCACTCCTCCCTAGATTTCTCTGGTTTTGGTCTTTCTCTCTGGGCCTTTGTCTTCTACCCTTCTGGGCATCTGCTGCCCCCCCATCTCCTCTTCCCTTGGATCCTCCCTCCATCTTTGGATCTCTGTCTCCTTCTCTCTCTGTTTTTTTACTCACTCCTTCTTGGTCTCTGTTCCCCATCTACCTAGGTTTCCATTTCCCCCTCTCTTTGTCTCTGTCCTTTCTCTCTGGATCTTTGTCCCCTTCTCTCTCTAGGTCTCTGTCCCCTAGTCTCTCTGAGTTCTCTCCTTATTCTCTCTGGTCTCTGATCACTTCTATCTGTCTCTTTAACCCCAATCCAGTTCTAGATCCAAATCCAGCCCTAATCTTAGCCACAGTCCTAGCCTTGACTGTGATTCTAGCTATAACCAGAATCTTAACTCTATACCTCGCCTTCACCTTATCCTAACTCTAACCATGTCTATAACCCATAAACCACGGCTAGTTGTCATCTTTACCTGAATCTGAACCATTTTCAACCCCAAACCAAACTCCACTGATATTGATTGCTACTGATCCTTAATCTTAGCCTTAGCCCGATTTAATTTCTACTCCTAATTGGAACCAAACTCCAGTCCTGAGAGCTTTATGTGGCTTGGAGTCATCTCTGACTTCTTTTTCTTTCACTTCCCACATCCAGTCTACCAGGAAATGCTGTCAGGTTTACTTTCTAATTCTATCAGTGTCCAGCTGTTTTTCTCCACCTCTAGAGCCACCTTCTGGTCCAACCACCATCATATTGTACTTGGACTTTGATAGTAACCTTCTTACTGGGCACCTCCCATTTATTTCACTCTCCTAGCCCCCGTCCCCTACAGACTGTTCTCTACATGATGACCAGAGGGATCCTGTTAAAACCGGAGTCAGCTCACATCCCTAGCCAGAACCCTCCCATGGCTTCTGTCTCTTTAAGAGTAAAAGTCAAAGTCCCATATTGGCCCCCAAGATCCCAAATAATATGGCCCCCTTTGTCTCCCCTCTGACCTCATTTCCTCCCACCCTCCCCTTGCTCACTCTTGCCTCCTTGTTATTCCACACATACTCCAGGCACATCCCACCCCAGGGCCTTTGCACTTGCTATTCCCTCTGCCTGAAATGCTCTTTCCCCAGATATCGACATGTCCACTCCCACTTCTCCTTCAGGTCCTTACTCATATGTCATGTTTTCGGTAAAGCCTTTCCATTCCCCTTATTGAAAGTTGCAATGCCCCTCCCTTCCAGCACTTTCTATTTCCCTTCTCTGCCTCATTTTTCTTCATGATATGTATTATCATCTAGTATACTATATAATTTTTAGTTATTTACCCTGCTTGTTGCCTCTTTCCCCCAGTTGAGTGTAAGCACCCTAGGATAGGGAAATTTGTTGCCTCTTTTGTTACCCAGTGTCTAGAACAGTGCCTGACACATAGTAGGTACATAATAAATATTTTTGGAATAACCATGTACTTTCTGAGAAGAATGCAGTTCTATTTCTCTGCAGGTCTGAGGTCATTGGGTAAGAGGAAGAACAGTGAGTAGAGGAGAGGGTTGAGGTTGCCACAGCTTCCAGGAAAGCAGGCTGAGCTGTCAGTTTCATCTGGCCAGCTGAAGGGCCGGGCTCTGTCTCCAAACCCTCGTGGCCACTCCAGCTCTGGCCAGGAACTCACCAAACTGTTTCAGTTCATCTTGTTCACCTGTGGGGGCTGGATTTTCCCACCTGCAGGGAGAGCAGCTGAGAAATGCCATAGCATGGGTCCTCTTCCTGGCTTGTCCACTGAGCCAGGGGTCACCCATATCTTCCCTCCCTATAGCACTGTGTCTCTGCTTCAGCTTAGAATAGGGTGTGGGTCAAGAGAAAGACTCCCTAAATACTAGAGCTGAAACTAGGGAAAGAGGTGAGGGTGAGGCAGGGAAGCTATGAAGCTTGGCACTGATCATGCACCCAGCGATGAAAAAGAGGACAGAGAAAGGACTGAAACAAAACTGGACAGTGAAAAAAGGCAAAAACCAGAGACGAACAGAAAGACTGAATGTGAGAAACACGTGCCCAGAGAAACACAGATGGACAGAGAGAGTGCGTGCAATAATGGGGAGCCAATGGGTAACCTCAACATCTTTTCCACTTAGTGTCTATTCTACTCTCCCATGGCACTTTCCTGGAACTGCAGAGACCGGCAAGATAAAATTGCATTTCCCAGAATGCCATGTGGTTGGAGGGATTCTGGATGGAGGTTTAAGTTCCACCAATCAGATGCCTCCGCGGGAAGCTTGCATTTCCCACCAAGGTAAGCTGGCTGAGAGACAGCCACGAGGCTCTGCCAATGTAGATCTCAGTGAGGTGGTGGTGTTCAGGGGCCAGTGATTAACTTCCTGATCGCAGAGTGGAGCAGCAGTTTTTGGGGCAGCCCTTTCTGGGTGGTGGATTTGGGAGTGCCCTGGAGGTTGTTTCTTTTGACAGGCTCTGTCTGTGTCCCTTAATAAATCCCTTTTTGCTTACACTGGCCCGAGTGGATCCTGTCTGCTGTGACTGGCCGATAATAATGAGTACCCACACGGGGAGAAAGAGATACAAAGGCAGGCAGAAACAGGAAAAGTGATCCAGAGTGGTGTACAGAGACTCCACCTTCCAGCAGAGACAAGGAGAGAGAGCGAGCTCTGTAGGAATACAGTGGATAAAATTTAAAAAAAAGAGAGAGAGAGAGAGAGAGATGGAAAGGTGGAAGATGTGCTGAGACAGACACTCAGAAATACTGAAAGTAAACTGAGGCAGAGAGGAGCAGTATAGAGCCCTCCCCAGAATGCTGGAGTGGGAGTGTCGGTAGAGAGGACCCTTCAGCAACTAAACTAAGGCACAGCAGTTGGAGGCAGGAGGATGGAGGGGATGTTGGGGAGGTCCCTGACTTGCCAGGATCCCCAAGGAGCATTTTTCTGGCAGAATGTCTCTTTTTCCCAATGCCTAGTCCCAGCCCCAACTTCGACAGCCCTGACTGAGGAAGGAGTAGTGACCCCGAAGGTAATCCCCACCTCTCTGTCACTTCCCCTTAAGGTCTTACCCTCAAAGACCAGCCCCTTTGAGGACTTGGGAAGGGGGACTCAAAGGCTTTTGATGTCTGACGCAGATTCCTGAGGGTAGAGGAAGGCTGAGGAGCTAAGAGGAGTGGAGGGATCAGAGAGAGGAGGCCTCTCCAGACAGAGCTGGGGAGGGTGAGGCAGAGAGAGGGGGAGACCCAGGGGCAGAGAGAGCGCGGCTGTGAGCTATGTGTGCCAGATTTAGGATCCCAAGTAGTGGACTTGGATGCCTTGGCTCCTCGGACTGGTTCTGGCTTTGCTGCGGCCCCTCAGATCTCTTTGTCCTCCTCCCTCTAAGGTTGCCCGATAAAATACAGGGTTCCCAGTAACACTTAAACATAAGCAACGACTAACGTTTTAGTGGAAGGATGGCCCCAATATTGCATGGGATCTACTTAAGAAAATTAATGGGCTTTTTTAAATTTGACATTGAAATTTCACCGGACATACTGTATTTTTATGTGCTAAATCTGCAGCCTTATCTCGATCTCCGTCCTGTTTCTGCCTTTTTTCCTTTTCCTGTTTGTGCTTGTTTTCTCTCTCTGCCGGTCTATTTCCACCTTTTTCTGTTCATTCTTGATGATCTTGCTGTAATGTGCGATGGCCTCTCAGATCCCTGCTGAGACCACCCCACACCCACCCCAGCTCCCTCCTTCCCTCCTCCTCCCACCCCAGCCCCCTCTCTAGGGGCAGCTCTCTCCTCCAGGCGACGCTTCCATCTTCTTTCTTCACCTCTTTCCTCTTTGCAGCCCCCCTACTTCTGCAATCCCCCCCCCCACCAGGGGAGAAGATCTGGAGGTTTTGAGGGAGTTAGGAATGCCCCATTACTCACCTGCATCCTGATTTCACCTCTTTTCCTTTCCATCTCCTGGGCCAGAGAGGTCATCCAAGTTTCCCAAAGTCACACAGCAGAACTGAGACCAAACGCCACCTCCCCTACCCCCACCCCCCAGACTCTTCCAAGGTCCCAGATTCCTGGTGGAAAATTTATTTACTTTTTCTGAAAATGGGCCTGGCTTGGTGATATTTTTGAATATCGGGTCACAGGCCAGGACCAGAGATGTCTGTGGTGCAAGGGATGGTAGACTTTTGAGCATCTGCTACGTGCTAAGAGGTGGGGATACGGCTCTTAGGCTGTACGCACGAGAGCTGTGACTTGTCAAGGTTGTTGCCATGTCCCCATGTCTGAGAACATAGTAGTTGCTCAATAAATGTCTGCTGAATGAATGAATGAATGAGTGAATGAATGAAAAACTACACCCCAAGGAATTGAGGACTCCTCTCCATGTCTGCCCTTCTCACCCCCACTGCAGTCTGTTTCATACTTTGTCCTCACCTCAGTCTTCTTTTACCTCCCATCGCCTCTCTTGGTTTCTGTCTTTCACTAGAATCATTGTTTTTTGTTTGCTTTTTTTTTAACAGAGGTACTGGGGATTGAACTCAGGACCTCATGCATGCTAAGCATGTCCTCTATCGCTGAGCTATACCCAACCCCCTCTAGAATAATTTTTATTGTTATTTTTCAGCTGGAAGGTTCACGCCGGTGGCCACCATGTGCTGAGCATCTCCCCTGTGTCAGGTACCAAGGGGGTGATTTTTCTTGCAAAATCCTTCTGGAATATTCCAGAAGGTAAATACAGCTTGGTCGGGTGATTTCCAGATGTGGAGACTAAGACCAGCCAGAGGAAGCAAGGTGCCCTGGTCACACGAAAACCACCACATCTGGCCTCCCCCTAAACTTCTCTTTTTTTTGGTGGGGAGAGGTAATTAGGTATGTATTTATTTATTTATAATGGAGGTACTGGGGATCGAGCCCAGGACCTCATGCATGCTAAGCACGTGTTCTACCGCTGAGCTACACCCTCCCCCCTAACCTACGTCTTTTGTCTCTCCACCTCCAACTTCATCCCTCCTCCTGCCTGGCTCATCATCCCTTGCCCAGCTGCATCTCTGACACCTCCAAAATGTTAGGAAGTTGGTATTAAACATGTACCACGGGGTTGCAAACACACACGTGGCCAGGGGCCAGGCATGTGACAGAAATGAGCAGGAAGGGCTGAGGTTGGCTGCCCTGGTTGGTGGGCAGTGAGTGACTGCCCCACTCCGGCCAGTTATAACCAGGTGGCAGTTGCCACTCAGGGATGCTACATCTCATTTCCTGAGAGGGGCACATTTTCAGGCCAAGTCTCCCAAGGTGGAAATGCTGGCACCAAAGTCGCACAACACTGTTCAGGCCAAGTGGGGTGATTTGTGCACCAGACCTGCCTGCTGGCTGATGGCTTGCAGTCTCTGAATTGTCTTTAGTCCCATGTGCCAGGCTCTGTGCTAAGGAAGAATTTCCAGATTCCAATAGAATGTCTGCTACATGAAGGCAGAGACATTTGAGTCTCTTCTGTTCATTGTTTTATCTCCAGCACCTACAACAGTGCCTTACCTGCAGTAGGTGCTCAACAAATGTTTTCAAGTGAATGATATATGGAATCCTAGCATAAACTACAGAAATAACATTTTAAAAAAATCTCCATTTTACAGACAGAGAGATGGAGGCTCAGAGGCTCAAAGTCCCAGGGTTACAGAGCAGCACTGGGATCTAAACTTACCCGACTCCCAAACCATAACCCTGGGCTGTCCTGACTCTACCTGGGGCCGTGCATTTGTGATGCTGTGTGGGGATGTGCATCCCCAAGCGTGTTTGTGGGATTGTGGTGCCGAGTATGTGTGGTGGCGGTATCAGTCCTCCTGATTGGACGCTGAGGCCCTGGAAACTAACCCGGGCCACTTGCTCTGCTTAGGCACACCCTGGGCGGTCACCCAGTCCAGAGGGAACAATCCGCCCCTTCCCTACCCCCTCCCCAGGACCCATCCTCGGGGTCCCCCCTCCCTTAGATGCCCAGAGCCCTGGGGGAAAGCGGGAAAGAATTCAGGATGAGGGTGGGGGTGCGGGGAAGAGGAAGAGGGAGGGGGATGGGTTAAGAAGGAGTGTGTGATGTCAAGCAAAAAAGACAACATTAGACACAGATGCTGAGATGGCGTTTATCGCGGCAAAAAATGGTGAAGTCGCCGAGGGAGAAGTGGGGGGGAGGGGTGTGGTGGGGGCCATGGAAGCTAATACAGGGTGCACTAGGTCACATGACAGACACTGGGGGGGTAGGTGGGGTGGGTGGGGGGTGGGCATGGCCCAGGCATGGCAATAGGGGGAGGGGGAGAGGAGAGGGCAGTGGGCCCCAGCCAGGAGCTTCTGGTGGTGGGGAGGAGGTGGGCAGCAGGTCTGGTCGCAGAGGATGGAAGGAATCAGTTAGAGGGGGTTGAATGGAAGCACTGGAGGCATGGCCACATGGCAGGTGGTCTGGGCCCAAGAAGTGAAATGTGGGAGTTGGGCAGCAGGCAGGGGGCCAGTCCTGGGCTTGGAGCTTTGAATCTAAGGATTGGGGGTACCCAAGGGGCCTTAGGGGTCCTCCAGCTCCTACCTCACCATTTTTCAAGAGAGAGAACACACCTGAGAGGCACTAGCTTAAGGGCCTAAGGAGGATTTAGCAATCAGTTCTCTAGAGACAGTCCTACCTCCACCCCCACTCTCCTCCCCTGTCTGTCCCAAACACAGAAAGAAGGAAGAGAGAGTCTAACTCCTCTGACTCCACCATTCTCTCACTGGGGCTCCTTAGAGAACTTGGAGGATGAACCCATTTCTCAGATGGGGAAAACTGAGCCATCCTTTCAGGCTACACCTTTTCATACCTCTACCACCTCCCTGCCAGGGAATCCGTGTCCCCCATCCCTTTAGGAGTAATACTGATATCTTGAAATCCTTAACACTGGTGGTAGGTGAGGGGACACATTTTGGGATTCTCCCAAATCAAACCAGGATGTGGGCCATGCCTCCAGTGGCCTGAGATGCCAACACAAAGGAAAAAAAAAAAAAAAGACTCCCCACGTCCCCTGGCTCAAACTCAGTACAAAAGTAACTATTTACAGTGAAGGGGTGGGGAGTGGGAGGGGCACACAAAGGAGTGGGCCAGAGTGAGTTCTCCACTTGGGGGAGGCCACGCCCCTGACCCTGCCTTTGAAAGGGACAAAGCCAAACAGCATAGATATTTATAAAGGGTCTCTATCCCCAGGCCGGGAATACCCGAGGGGTGAGGGATGGGGTTGGGGCATGGGATGGGGTGCGGGTGGGGAGGCATGGGCGGTGGGAGGAGATGGAGGAAAGGTAGCTATTGCCCCTCACCTCCTCCCTGCCCCCCGCCGGACACAGTTTTCCGTGGGATGAACACAGAGTTAATCAAAAAGAGTTCGATCAGCGAGTCTGACGGTCGAGTGGGGCGGACTGGAGCAATGAAGCCGCAGGTCCCGGTGGCCGGTGGTGATGGAGTCACTTAGAAGATGAGAGGTTGGTGGTTTTGAGGGTGGGGCATGGGGGAAGAAGCGAGTAGGGGAGGGGGATTAGGCAGTCCCCCCCCCCAATTATGTCTGGGAGGCAAGAGTATCCTGGACTGGCTGAGAAAGGGTTAAAAACCAGCCGCCTTCACCACCACCACCCTCGCCGAGACTCTCCCCACGTCCCTCCCGGCCACCCATCAGTCCCCCACCTAGCGGGGCGGAGGGCGCTGAGACGGACCAGACACACGACGGCGGCGGCGCCACGGAGGGAAGCCCGCTCCACCAAGGCGTCCAGGCGGCTAGCTGCAATGGAGAGGGATCGCGACAGCAGGGCTGGGTGTCGCGACTCCACGAGAGCCGTGAAACCAGCGTCCCTGGCCCGCAGTACCCGAATTTGGGCATCGCGATCCCGTTCTCCCCATCGTGACATCCAGTTTAGGCTTTCGCGACAACCTGCCTGGGGGTTCTGGACGGCGGGGGCAGGTGCGCATCTAACAGGAAGGCTGTGGCGACAGGTGTGCACCCAGTCAGCAGCCTGGACGCCTCAGATGCCATCCTCATCGCCACTCTTAGTTAATACTTTTTTCCACCGCTCAGTCTGTCACAACCTCTGATCCCGGTCTTGAAAGAGCAATAATCAAGGCAGGGGAATCCACTCGCCTTCCAAGCAGTAGTAGGCCACCAATCAGAAACAAAATAAAGAGGGCGTGGGGTGGAGGGATAGGCAGGAGAAACAGAACAAGGGGATGCTGAGTGATTTGGGGCTGAAGAAGGGGAAAAGAAATACCACTTAGAGAAGAGTGGCACCATATTCTTCCAAGTATAGCTCCCCCATCGTCTATTAAGCGGACTCTTAAAAACTCCATCTGGGATATTTATACTTCCCTCCTACAAGTCCAGGGCAGGCGTTAGGGCGGGTAAAAATGGCCCGATCTTGGCCTTCTGATCCTTTAATAATTATTGCAGTGCCGCCTCCTTACTCGTGTAGAGATGGCTGGGACAGGGTGGAAGAAGGTGGCTGGGGCAGGTTGGCTCAGAGACCCCCTGAGATGGGGGATGAAGGAGGTGAATTTGGCACATTGAACCCCTTCTTCTCATAAGTGCTTTGAGGTCCCTCTCTCAAATCCAGCTGGCACCATCCCTCAGGCCAGAGGAGGAGGGGTTGAGCTTGTCTCCCCCTCCCCAGGTTCTACAGATTTGCCCAAAGGAGGCAAGTGGGGTTCTCCCTGGCTGGTGGAAACTGGGGGGATCCAAAGGATTAGGGTTAGTTGAAGGGGACTTTTTTTTTCTCTTTTTTTTTTTCTTACAAAGATTCTAAGAAAAACTCAGGGGTAGGAGGGCTGAGGAAGGGGGACCCAACTGAGCTAAGTGTCCAGAGACTTCTTCAGTGCCTCTTAGGGGCCTCCTCAAAGAGGGAAACAGAGTAAGGGAGGGGGTTGAGAGCAGAAGAGGGAGAAGACAGACACAGACAAAGATAGAGACAGGACAGGTAACAATGGAAGACACAGGGAGAGAAAGGAGAAAGCCACTGGGAGCCAGAAAGGGGAAAATGCTGGGCGCTAGGGGTGGGGGGTGTTGGGGGCTGGAGGGCAAATGGGAAAGAACAAAGAGACAATTCAATGCAGCAAACACTTATTAAGCACCTACTGGGTGCTGAAGAGCAGGGTGCAGGGAGGCCACTCAGAGTCTCTGAGATCTGACTGGCTAACAGAGAAGACGAGGAGAAAAAAAAAGAGGTGATGGGTTTTTCAATGATCCCCATCCCTGACCCCACATCTGTGTCCCTTCTGGACAAACTGCAGCACAGAAGATTGAGGTCAGATTGCAGAAGGGACTTTTAAGGGATGGGGAAGATGGGAGAGTGAGTTTCCTAGGGTAAAATGGGAAAAGGGGTGTGGCTCTCCACTCACCAACATAGTGAATGAAATAGCTCACTGAGCTAGTTAACTACCTTTCATATGGCCCTGGCTGGTGGGGTAGGGGGTCCCCAAAAAATGTGAATAGGGAGGGGGCTGTCACACAGATACCCCAAGGTAACACTTTTCAAGAGGCCCAGCCTCCAGAGACATGTCTGTGTGAGAGGAGTACTAGACCCCGCTGATTGGGACCCAGAAATAGGTCTACAGAAAGCATCTGAGAAGCCAAGGGCAGCTGAGGATGCAAATGATATGCAAATGAGTGCTTTCAAATCCCACCTTCCTACTCCCAGACCTTACTTCAGCTCTCCCTGGCTCCTTCCCCTCCTTCTGGGGGTCTGGGCAGTTGTAGGGGGAATAGTCCAGCTAGATACTGCAATACCCACGTGTGAGTGGAAATACTGTGAAATACTGTAAGGTCTTTTGTGAGGTGGAGGGGGGCAATGACCCACAGGGCCACCTCCACCTCTGACCCCAAGAGCCCCCAACGACAGTAGATATGTACAAAGTTACATCAAGAATTGTTTTGGCACTCAAATCTCCATCTGGGTTCAGTCTGGAGATTAGGGGTGGGGACAGCAGCAATGGGAGGTTGAAGGATGGGGAAATGGAGTCTGCCCCCCATTCTGGAGATGAAGAGGGCATGGAAAAAGTCACCCTAGTGCCCAAGCTACAGCCTCCGATCAGGTGGAAGGACTGGGGTGGGAAATTCAGTGCAAGGTTCCTTGAAGGCTATTGCTTTCTAGGGACTTTCACATTTTGATTTGCGGGTGGCTCTCTAGTGAGGGGCAGGGGTCTTCCAGGCTTTAGGGGTGGGAATTGTCTCTGGCTTTTCTTCCCTCCTTTTCTGGGAGAGAGACGAGGATGCCGGATTCCCCTAAAGCCATGGAGAAAGGAAGGGTCTGGAAGACCTAGGAGGGGGACAATTGGGGGAGAGGGTGGGCATGGGGTGCCCCTCCCCCAGAGATGCTGATGATGGAACCAGGGCACGGAGGGCCCTGCCTTGGGTTGGAGGAAGTGGAGGTGGTCTCCATTGGGGAGGGGGAGATGGATAGGGGTAAGGTGGGTCTCAGCTATCCTAAGTCCATGGGTTGTCAGGCCCCGAAAACTCAGCCTGCCAACAAGGTCTTAGAGCTGACCACAGCCACAGTGCCCAGGGAGCCACTCACAAACCAACTCTCGGGGCTGCCTGGCTTGGCAGATTTCATCAGAACATTCTAGGTCCTCAGAGCCTATGGTGAGAGCACCAAAACATTCTGATCCATCAGACACCACCAGAGTACTCCAGCTTGCTGGAAACCACAAGTCAATCTATGCATTAGACCACACGAAGCATTCTGGCTCATGAGACCCTGCCGTGGCTCACTGAACACTCCTGGGCCGCCGTGGCCTGACAGAGCCACCACACACTTGGCTCACCAGACTTACGAAGCAAAGCCACACAGACGCAAGCATGCACGCGAGGCGGGGGTGGGACTGGGGGTCTTTACGGTTGTCACTAGCATCATCTCCCAGCCTTCCCTGCTGGGGGAGTCAGACTTGGTGTGTTTGGATGGAGATGACCCTGACAGTAGTGGGTCTTTTCAGAGTCCTCCAGATTAGATCCAAGTCCCTCCCCTCATTCTCCTCCTAGGAAGACCCCCAAGCCAAGACTCACCGAAGAGGGGTGTGGGTAGAGAAGGAGGAAAAGTGACTGGCCAAGGCCCGATGCAGGAAGTGCATACGTCACCCTGATGACATCGCAGGAAGTAACATGCCCCCAGGATATCACGGAAGTAACCTTCACGGAAGGCTCATTGAGACCTCATAGGAAGTACCTGTCTCTCCTGTCGTCACAGGACATGACCTCTGGTTGCAGCTACTTCCTGTGACATCACAGGGAGCGCCAGAAGCACTCCGAGAAAGTGCTTGACTCAGTGACATCACAACAGGGATCTTCATACCCATTACTCTAGGAAGAGCCACAGGAGATGCCACAGGAAGTTGGTCCAGCCTCTCGCAAGAGTCTTACCCACCAGACTGGCCGAATCCCAGAGCCGGCCTCATTCCCAGCAGCACCACACCCCCCCAACACCCCTTTACCACCTGACAACAAGAGTGAAAAGCTGCACCTAGGAGGGGCAACTCCAGTGGGGGGAGACTAGCTGAGAAAATCTGGGAACTCTGGGGTCCCTGCTCCAAACGCCCCGTTTCAGCTCAGACTCCTCTGTTCCCTTTCCTCCCAGCATTTCCCTCAGATCTGGAGCTGGAAGAGGAGAGGTGGGGTGCAGTTTCAGGGAGGCCCCTCATTCTAGGTGACCCAGAGGCTCCCTCCCCTCCTCCCATATGGAAACAAAAACTTACAAAGGAGGAAAAATCCTTATCAAAGGGGAGGGGGGAAAAGGAGGGAAAGAAAGAGAAAATAACACTTTGTTTTCTATTAAAATCAACAAAATGCAATATATACAGATATCACACAGACCTGGGCCTTGGGAGAGGAGGGTCAGGCCCAGCCAAGCACAGGGAGGGAGGAAGGAAGGAGGGGTCAGTTCAGGACTGGGGAGGGAGCTTCTGGGCCCCATCCCCAGCCATCACTCAATCCTGCCTATGACTACCAGAAAGGAGGGGTGCACTCAGGCCTAACCCAGCCCCATCCCAAGAGAAGCAGGACTCTACCGAGCTGAGGTCAGGAGTCGGGGTGGGCGGAGGAGGAGGAGGGGCAGGAGGAGGAAGAGTAGGGACAGGGAGACGGGTGGGAGCACACACCACAGGCCTCATCCCACTTTCTGGGGGTTTGAGGCCCTCACTCCCTGCTCGTAGGTCACCCGCTGGCTGATGAGGTGTTGAGCGGCTTGCGTGGCCGCGGGGCTGCCAGGGATGGTGGCCCGCCGGCTCCGCGTGCCTGGCAGGAACTCTCCCTTCTTGGAGATCTGGATGCGGGCGCCTGTCAGCTCCTGGTACTCCACCAACGTCTTGCCCCCCTTGCCCAGGATGGCTCCCACCAGGTTCTCAGGCACCGCAATCTCCAGCAGCTCTCAGCTGCCAACTTCTCCGCAGTCAGGAAGCCCCCAGCCGCCCCCGCAGCGCCAGCGGGCCACCCCCTCCGCCTGCCCCTCCACCCGCCCCGGCCCCGACGTAGCCATCGGCGGCGGCGGCCAAGGCAAAGGACCCCAGGGCTCCGGGGGGCGGGGGCGGAGGTGGGGCAGCCCCTCCGGCTGGCCCGGTCCCTGCTTCACCGGCGTAGGATGCCAGGAGGTTGGCAGCGGCGGCGGCGGCAGGGTTGGCACCGGCAGCCACGGCAGCCAGGCCCCCGGAGGCCGCGGCCGAGCTGAGGCCCAGGCCGAGGGAGTTGGTGTTGCAGCCGTAAATGGCCAGCGTGCTAAGCGCCGTGCTGATGGCCAGCAGATCGGTGCCTGAGAAGGCAGGCAGGGCGGCAGGGAAGGCTCCCACGCCCGCCAACCCTGCAGGGCCCAGCAGGCCAGAAGCGGCAGCGGCCGAGGCAGCGGCAGGCAGCGCATCAGCGGGGCTGGCGTCCGGCGAGCCGGTGGGGTTGGAGTTGGCCACGGGGCGGGCCACATTGGCGTAGCTGATGTTCAGGCAGCTGCTGCTCTGCGGATCTTCCGTACCTTGTGCACGATGGCGCTCACGGCCTTGTGCACCCGCTCTGGTTCACCGCTGACCGTCACCACGCGCTCCTGCAGGTTGATGCCCTCCGGCTTCTGGGACAGCTGCACGCAGGCACCCGACTGTTACATCATCGCCTTCACCGTCGCGCCCCCGCTTGCCGATGATCAGGCCCGCTGTGCTGTTGGGGACGATCAGCTTGGCCCGCATGGGGAGCCAGAGGGAGGGTCATCAGAGATGGAACAGTCACATTAGTCTACGACTTGCCTTCTCAAGTCATTCCCACCCTGACCCTCAAGCGTCCAAACTCAGGCTCAGTATGCCCCTTTGATAGGCATCAGTATGGTCCTACTGGTTGTTAGAAATACTGAACACTTTCCATATTGTTGGTGAAAAACGAGCTAGTACTGCAAGTCCCCTCAGTAGCCTCTCAGCCACCCTGTTCCACACCCCCTGGGACCTCTGGGACCTCCCTTCCCTCCAGCACTTCAAAGCTTAACGACTGACCCAGTGGGGGCCCTCCTGGACCCCCGCTCCAAGCTTGCCTTGGTGCCCACGCCCTTTTCTTACACTGAGTCTGACTCACAGCCCCTAGAAAAGGCCTCACAAGTCTCACTTTACAGATGAGCCACGCGAGGCCTAAGAGATGAAAGGACTTGCCCCAAGGTCACCCAGACAGGGAAGGAACTGAAACCCAGCCTCATGGGTTCCACTCCATTGTGCTCCCCGCTCTGTGGTGTGGTCACCTCACTCAACCACACTTTCGTTATTGTTGTGGGCTGAATTGCTGCCCCTCCCCACTCCCCAGTTCACATGTCAAAGTCCCAACCCTAGTACCTCAGAATATGGCTGTATTTGTCACATTCTGCATTTGGAGATTGGGTCTTTGTTATTAAGGTTCTGTTTTTTTAATGAGGCATTGGAGACTGAATCCAGGACCTCGTGCATGCGAGGCACAAGCTCTACCACTGAGCTACAGCCTCCCCCTTGGAGACTGGGTCTTTAAAGAGGCATTGAAGGTTCAGTGAGGTCATTAGGGTGGGCCCCTACCCAATATGGTTAGTGTCCTTGTAAGAAGAGGAGATTAGGACACAGACATACACGGGGGGAAGACCATGTGAGGACACAGGGAGGAGATGGCCGACTAAAGACAAGAACAGAGGCCTCAGAAGAAATCAACCCTGTTGATACCTTGAGCTCAGATCTGTAGTCTTCAGAATTATGAGAAAATGAATTTGTTTAAGCCACCCAGTTCGTGTACTTTGTTATGCAGCCCTTGTGATCTAATACAGTTGTCTTATCTGGAAAATGACGGTAACAAAACCTTACAGCTGAGAAGATTGAGAAAACTGGTCACTTACATATGATGGTCCCCCTTTCAGGTTATAGGGCAGCCCATCCTTTGCAGCTACAAAGCTAATCAGTCTTAATTCCAATGGGGATATTTCAAAACCAGATGTCTCTTTTCACATCTCCAAGAGCATTTCTACACATAAATTCCTGCTTCTCAGCCCTTCCCACGTTCCCCTCAGACCAGTGGATTCTACTCTCTGAAGCTCTCATCTCTGCCTCTCCTTTCCACCCACAAGCCAGACCCGAGGGGTGTTTGAGAAATTGTGGGAGTGGTTTTGGTTGTCATAGTACCTGGGGGGCAGATGCGGGCATTCAGTGAGCAGGGACCAGGATGTCTGCACCTGCAACATGAGAGTCAGATTCTCACAATGAAGAACCGTCCCAGGTCCTGTATGACTTTTGAATGTCCCCCTCAACATTCATGTTGGTGAAAGTCTATTTCCAAATCTCCCAACCTTCTGAAACATGTAAGTACCAAGTTTTGTTTTTGTTTTTGTTTGGCACGGTATGAAGATCTACTGAAATTTCCAGGAATGTAACTCTCAGTAAATCGAGGGATGATTGTACTTTGGTTCTTAACTTTGCCAAGAGTCATTCATCATTTGAGAAAACTGTGGCATCGGTAGTAATGCCACGTGTAAAACTTAAATCCAGGACTCTGCTCTGGATCACCGTGCTTGTCTCACTCAGGCCACGTTAGGTGTGAGCAGCTGACTATTTCATGATTTCTTCTACTGTGGTCTCCAAGCTGAGTATTTACATGTTAAAATTCATCTTACTTTCTAACAAATCAACTTCATTCACTTCTCCTTTATTTAAAAAAGTCTTACCGGATATAGAAGATGTACATCCATACAATGGAATATTATTTGGCAATCAATTTATCATCTAAACCTTTCTGGGGGGCAGGTAACTAGGTTTATTTATTTATTCATTGGAGTTACTGGGGATTGCACCCAGGACCTCATGTGAGCTTGAGCACGTGCTCTACCACTGAGCTATACCCTCCATGGGCAATCAATTTAAATGAACAAAGTCAGGATGCATGCTACCACATGGATGAACCTAGAAAACATTATGTGAAGGAAGTCAGGCACAAAAGACCACAGATTGTATAATTCCATTTATATGAATGTTCAGAATAGGCAAATCTATAGAGACAAAGTAGATTAGTGGTGGCTTAGAGCAGGGGTGGAGGGAGCTGGGAGGATTGAGGGGTGATAGCTAAGGGGATCAAGATTTCCTTTTGAGGAAATGAAATGTCCTAACATTGACTGTGGTGGTGGATGCTGAAGTCTGAATATAATAAAGCCATGGAACTGCACACTTGAAATGGGTCAATTGCATTTATGTGAATTATATCTCAATAAAACTGTTTAAAATCTTACAGATGTAGCTATGTTTATATATATATATATACACACACACACACATATATATATACATAGTACATATACATAATTTCAGAGTAAAATGGGCATGGGAAAATATTTGCAGGAGAAAAGGGACATCAGGTGTGAAAGGGCTGAGAACTCTACACGCTGTTTCCTGATACCACTCTGACTTCACTCTTCCCTGCCCCTTGCTAACTCCATGGCAGACATATCAGATTCCCTGCAGTTCCTCCAACTTGATCAGCTCGGCCCAGACTCAGGGCCTTTGAACCTGCTGTTCCCTCATCTGGAATGCTCTTCCCTAGAAAAGGTGGCTCATCCCTCTTTCCATTCAGGTCTTCGCACAAATGCACCTCCTCAGAGAGACCTTCCCAAACCACCTGATGATCAAAGCTTGTCTACCTGTTTATGTCTCCAGCATCGACACCTCCAGACTTGTAACAGCCAACCTCACATCTCTAGTATGATGTTGCGTGGACATCCCAAACATAAAGTCCAAAATTGACTCCTTATCTTCCTCTTCAAAAGCACTTCTGCCATGGTCTTCCTCATTTCAGTAAACGGAAGATGCATCCATCCACCACTCAGGCCCAACCCTTACGAGTCCTCTCTTCCCTTTACAAGCAACATCCAATCAGCAATTCTGCTGGCTCTACCTTCAAAAATACATCCCAGACTATGCTAGATTAAAAGAGATTACTGAGGGGGGAGGGTATAGCTCAAGTGGTAGAGCGCATGCTCAGCATGCACAGGGTCTTGGGCTCAGTCCCCAGTACTGCCACTAAAAATAAATAAATAAACCTAGTTTCCTACCCCTTCCCCCAAAAAAGTTGAAAAAAAAAAGATTACTGAGGTATAACCACCAAATGCAATGCACAAACACTGACAGAATTATTAATAAAAAATATTCTAGAGATATAAAAGATATTTTGGGGCAATCTGAATATGTATTAATTTTACAGGAGTGATAATAGTAATATAATAATATAGGAGATTGTCCTTGTTCTTGGGAGATACATGCTGAAATATTTAGGAGTGAAGAATCATGAGGCCTACAACTTATTTTCAAATGGATCAGGAAAAAAGAAACAAAAAACCCATATGTGTGTGTGTGTGTGTGTTTGTGGAGATAAAGCAGATGCTAACAATCAGTGAATCTAAGTGCAGTGTAGACAGAGTTCATTGTCTTGTTCTTTAAACATTTTCCAAATAAAATATTAAGAGAAAAAAAAGCCCCAGTATTTCCTTTCCTTCTCTGTTTTTCCTTCTTAGTCGTTTCACTCTCTGACATCCTACACATTCTATTTATTTACTTGTTTACTTTCTGCTTCCCATGAAAGAATTTAAGACCCATGGGGATAGAGATTTTCATCTGTATTGCTTACTACTGGGTTCTCAGTGCCTAGAGGAGTGCCTGGCACATGCTCAGCAAAGGGTGGGTGAATGAATGGATGGATGAAAAATGGATGATGACATGCCCAAAGGACCAAGCAGGAATGGGGCTGAGTGGAGGTGTGGCTCACCTAGTGGTGGTGGTGGGGTGTTTGTATATATGAATTTAGGTAGCCAAACTCAGCCTGATATGAGCTTTATAGACTAACTGGAAATTCTGACTTGTAAAATGTGAAGCATCCTAGTTTCTAAATCTTGGCAATCACTTAAAACTGCGTGAGAACCACTGTGCAGTAGCGAGGCCACCAGACTGCAATCTGTGCACACAAATCCCTGAAAAGCTGCCTTGGACTCTGGAGACGTCTGCTCAGGTTCAAGTCCTGACCCCACCACTGATGCTGGGCAAGGGACCTAATCTCTTTGAAACTCAGTTTTCTCGTCTGTAAAATGGGGATAGTCATATCTCTTCCATAGGATTACTGTGAGGTCTAACAGAGATCATGCATGAAATGATGAGTTAGAAATTCAACCACGGCCACAGTCAGCTAGAACTGCGCATGGCTGCCCTTCAGGCGACATGCAGTGCCTACCACTGCCAGGTTATAAAGAGCTGCCTCCCCTCAGTTATGTTTCTGCTTGTCCCTTTGAGCATGTTATCATCCATGCATTCAAACCAGCAACATGTGCTGAGCACCTACTATGTGCCAAGCATTGGGTGCCATGAGAGCATGCACTTAATATGTACCCATAGTAGGTGGTCAAGAAATGGTTGTCATTGTTATCCCTATGGGTGGACCTGGATTTAAATCCCACATCTGTGGTATAGCCACTTGGGAAAAAAGTCTGGCAGTTCTTAAAAAAGGTTAATATTCATAAAAGTCATAGATCATGTGACCCAGAAATTCCACCCTAGGTATATACCCCAGAGAATTGAAAACATATGTCCACACATACGTTCATTAGCAACATTATTCATAATAGCTAAAAAGTAGAAACACCCAAATTTCTATCGTCGTGAATAGACAAACAAAATGTGGTATATCCATACAATGAAATGTTATTTGACCACAAACAGGAATGGAGTTTTAAAAAAAAATGAGGGGGGATTAGGTTTATTTATTTAATGGGGGTACTGGGAATCAAACCCAGGACCTTGTGCATGCTAAGCCCGCACTCTACCACTGAGCTATAGCCTCCCCACCAGAAATGGAGTTTTGATAAATGCTATAATATGGATGAATCTTGAAGACATTATATACTAAGGAAAAGAAGCCAGACACAAAATGCCACAGAAATAGCACTCAACTTATGTAAACTATTCAGAATAGGCAAATCCATAGACACTAAAAGCAGACTAGTGGTGGGAAGGGGGCAGAGAGGGAGGGGACTGGGGGAATGGAGAGGAACTGTTGATGGGTATGGGGCTTCTTTTTGGGGTGGTGAAAATGTTTTGGAATTAGATAGTGATGATCAATTTGCAACTCTGTGATTATACTGAAACCACTGAATTATACATTTAAAAATAATGAACGATACAGTATGTGGATTATCAAAACAGCTGTTATTTTGAAGAAATCATTAGGAAAAAAAGAAGTCTTGACAAGTCAAGGGGATAGAACAGAAGAATGTACAAAATCAGACCTAAGAGTAAAGGGGTATTTAGTATGTGATACAGCATTTCAGATCAATGGGGGAAGGATGGAACCTTTTCATCCAAGGAACAGTGTTCACTCCGTACTTGTTTCTTCATCTCTGAAACTGACAAAACCACAGCTACTCTATACAAACATTGGGAATACTGAATGACTGAAGTGACCTTCTACTGCCTGGCACATGGGAAGCCCTCAGAAAACAGCAGCTGCCTTCATGATCGGCCCAGATCGCAGAACCACAGCATCTTAGAGAGATATGCAGGTGCAGTTCAATAGAATCCTGGAGTCCCAGGATGTCAGAACAGTAGACTCTAAGAATAATATATGTCTAGAATGTTGGAATCACAGAGCCACAGAATTATAGGAGTTTTAGAGCCAGAAAGACCTCAGAGACCATCTGCCCCAGGCAGTTGCAAGTCTGGAGATTTAAAAATAACAGTAACAACAACAACAACAGTAGCAGCAGCCCAGTAGCTTCTAGCAGTGCATACCACATGCCAGACACTTTTCTAAATACTTTCATATAGTAGCTTACTTAATCTTGGCAACAACCCTACAAGGCAGGTACTATGATTATCACATTTTATAGACTGGGAAACAGGGGCACAGAGAGGTAAGGAACTCGCTTAGAATCACACAGAAAGTGAATAGTAGTGCCAGGATCTTATCCCAGGCCACAGTTCATGTTAAGATTCCCAGGCATTCTTCCCAGGAATTCTGATTCACTGGCTTCAGGCTGCAAGGGGTTTTTTTTTGTTCTGTTTATTTGTTTTTGAGGGGATTGGGTTTATTTATTTATTTACTTATTTATTTATTTAAATGGAGGAACTGGGGATTGAACCCAGGACCTCGTGCATGCTAAGCATGGGCTCTACCACTGACCTATACCCTCCCTCGAGAAATCTGTGTTTTAAGCTACCTAGATGATTCAGATACCAACCAGGGCTGAGAACCACTGGTCTAGCCCAGAGGTGGCAAATCTGGTGATGCTCTGGCCAGAGCCAGCCCACAGCCACACAGCAGTTTAAAAACTAAGCCAACCTTGAAAAATCAATTATTTTAAAATATTTTGGACTTCTTTTGAAAACTGTGGAAGATGTGGTAACACTATGTCCACATTCACAAAGGGCAAGAATCAAGTCATGCTGAGCTTCTCTCTTTAGGGAGGGTATTATATCTCTATGATGAGGCCACAGTCCCCAATCCTTTATGTTCCATTTCTGAATCCTGGAGGCATTGAAATTAAAAATCCCTGGTTTGGCCCGGCTTCCCCACTGTAAAGGAAGGGAAGCTGAGGTATACAGAAGGGAAGAAGCAGAGGAACACAGCAAATCCAAGGCAAATAGGGAACAGACCTGCCTCCTGAGTCAAAAATCCCATAACAACAGCTAACATTTTTGGAAAACTTTCTATGCCTTAGGCATACATGCTCAGTGCTTTTCAAACATTAATGAATGCTAACCATCACTCTTAAGTAGTTACCATAATAAACCTCATTTTATATGGAGAAATCAGGTAACTTGCTCAAGGTCACTCAGGTAAGAAGTATCAGAGTAAAATTCAACTCAACATCTGATTCCGGAGCCTGAGCCTTCAGCCATCAACTTTCTCATTCTTTGGAACCCACGAGTAATAAGGCAGAGAAAAATCTTGATTCTGTAACATTTCGACTCCACTAAGTCAGAGTTCTGTGGCTTAGGGGGTGGGGTGGGAAGCTCAGGCACAGATGGTGCTGACCCCATTTTCCCTGTAACATGTACAAACTCTTGATGAACCCGGAGCCCCTTGCGGCCACGACCAAGGCGGAGGGAGGAGGCAATACCCTCGCCTCCTGTAAAGTGAGTAAGCTGTGGCCTGCTGATAGGACGCGGTTCAGAAGAGGCCTGGCAGGGCGCAAGGAGCGGAGCTGCGTCAGCACCAAGGACAGCAGCCGTGCTCCAAGCCCTCCGTCTTTTTTGGGAATGCTCCGCTCTGCAGCATTCTTCCGCGGTTTTCTGCCACCGTTTCCCCACGAGCTTGGAGGGACTCAGGCCCGTGGTCTACCTCACCCCAGAGCCACAAGAATTCCCAACAATTCCAGCTTCATTTTGCCGAGGCCCTCTTCTGCTTTTAGGCAGACGTTAAGGAACCCTCACAAGAGGGCTGTCCGTCTGCCCAGAACTTCTTGTCTCTGCATCGTGCGCTCATGTGGGAGCTGAGAAGGGTAGAGAAAACAGGGAATTTACTGCAGTCAACCCCGCGTTCTCCTCCTCCTTGGATCCGTAGCCAGTCAGGACCACGCTGCCAAGAGCTTTGAGGCAAGCCCACCTGTCTGGTACCCACGGTGGTCCTGGCAATCGGAGAGGCCTGTGAAGTGATTGGATCTGCTCCTTGCCAAGTCCCTACGCCACCCCCCGTAACCCAAGAGGCTCTGCCATCCTCCTTACAGAGACCTGCCCCTCTATCCCTAAGGAAACACCATTTCTCCAAAATGGTGGTCACTCCTATTCAGTAGTTAACAGAGAGATGAAGTACCAGAGGCCATTTCTAAACTTTTCTGTATGTAGATGAGGTGTTACTGAGGTTACTTCCGGTGAGAACAGGAAGTGGGAAGCAGATGGTTTTGGAAAGACAGTGGGATGAGGTGGAAGGGAGAAGAGGATCTAGAGAATCCAGGAAGGAGGTATAAGGAAGGGGGTCTGGGTCAGATTGTCCCAGACCTTTATTCTCTGAATCAGATCACCCTAAGAGGTCTGGAGTCCTTAGGCTGACTCCCCAGTAGTGGAGTTACTATGCATTTGATTGATAAACATTTTATAGCCATTATCCCATTGAACGTCCATTGCAGTCCAGTGATGTGGAAGAATTATCTTCTCCCAGAGCCCCACCAGCATTACAGAAACACAATCTCTGGCCCTGCTAACCTGCTTGGCTCTGTCAGGGTTCATTGCGGTTTGCGGTTGAAGGATGTTGACCACCTCAGGCTTGGTCATTGCTTGTGGGATTTCTCAGACCTTCTCAGCAATAAAGCTGTGCACAGCATTCAAAGCTTCTGCTGTGCCCTGTACCAGGCATACTCGCTCTGTGGTTCCTGTGGAGCAAGGAAGAGAGGGCACACTCATCAGATAGGAAAAGGGGCACTCCTGAGAGACAGGTCCCATTTAAAGGAAAGAGAAAACTGAGGTCCAGAGAGTGGACCTGACTAGCCCCAGGTCACATGGTAAGTCTGGGCAAGCTGGCATGGGCTCCCAGACCTTGATGGGTAGCTGGGAGAGTGAGTGAAATCCCTGTTTCATTATCTGCACTTCCTGTCCCTCCCTTAAAACAACCCCAAGGGATGGAAGAACGATGCTTAAGTGATTTGCAATGCCCACAGCAGACCTGGGCAAGGGAGACAGGGCTCAGCTGCCTCTTCCCAGTCCTTGCTGGCTTTCAGTTGCTTTGGCAATCATTCACTCCCTCACCACTCCCCTCCTCCACCTTCTAGAAGCCGAGAGCTCAGGCCTGCAATGGTTGCCACAGTAACTGGAACCCCCTTATCGGTGTGGCTGGCCGGGTCCTCAGCCTACCCCCAGGGGGACGAGGGACAAGGCCCCATTGGTATGGCAACCCCTGAAAGCCTGCAGCGACGGCCTCTGGGCTTTTGGAGCGGATGGGGAAGGGCTGGGGGATGGGGGAGACAGGAGAGGGGCCTGAGTGCCTGCCTGGACCCACCAGATGGAGGGCTCAGGGGTGGGGGAGGGCATGGGTGTGGATAGGGGAGAGCAGAGTAGGTCAAAGGTAACTCGTGAAAGAGTGGAGACAGGGGGATGGAGAAAGGAGGGTAGGGTGGATGCCTTTACTGGAGATCTCCAGATATTGGCTGTGGTTCTGAGCTGGTCATCCTTATGGTGTGTGTGTGTGTGTGTGTCAGTGTGTGTTGGGGGGCAGCAAGAAAAAGAAGCTAACTGGATGATGTTGGCATATATGTGTATGGGAGAGAGACTCTGGGTGACACTGACTGGCCAGTGTGAGTACATCTGTGAGGCTGTTTGGGTGAGTGGTGTGTGTGTACTTGTGTATACTTGGGCAGGACTGGATGAATTATCTACGTATGTGTGTGTTCAGGAAAGAGCAGGAGAGACCGAGATACAAACTGCATGACATAGTGATTCCAAAATGATGTTTGTGTGTACTCTTGTGTGTAGGAAAGACTTTGGTGTTGCTGTGCTGTTCAAGGTTATGTACACTGTTTGTGAGACTGAGCTGGGTGTCCGTAAGGGTTTGAGAGTAAGAAACAAAGAATTCCACGAAGCAGCATTGCCATCTCTCAGCTGGGCATGCCAGTCTTGCTGTGTGTCTGAGTGTCACTGTCTTGGGTCACTTGTGTAGTTGACATCCCCCATCTCCTTTGGGCCACTGTTCCGCACTCTTACTCCCCTCCACCCCAGAACAATGGCTTGGTCTGAGCCAAGCGTGAGTCAGCGTGCAGGCTGCCTTCGTCTGGTTGTAAATAGGAAAGGGTGTGGGTCAGGGTGGGAACTGGGGTGTGGGGTGGCCCCAGGGAGAGCCCAGCTGAAGTGGCCAGGCTCTCCATCTCTGTGAGGCTTCCTTCCAGCTCAGGGAGCCTGTGATCTCACATCCCCTTGTGGTTCTTAACCAGGGTCCACAGGGGCTTTGGGGGACTCAGTTAAACCCTGAAAGAATGTCTAATAATAACAGCTGGTGCTTACATAACACCGATCGCCAGGAACAATTCTAAGCACTTTACATATATTTGTTCACTTTAATATATGATTTACTGGTAAGGACACTAAGGCACAGAGCTCTGGGGTTTGTCCAAGTTCCCTCAGCCAGTAGTGAAAGATCAGGGTTTCGGACCCCAGGTGTCTGGCTTCAGAGTCTGGGCTGTTAACCACTGAGCCACTTTCTGCTTTTTGGCACCCACAGGCCCCCTAAATTTCTAGTTTTTGCCCAAATTCATTATCCCACTCCCCATCAACATAACCAGGAAGCCTTCCTTACTCCTACTGGGAAATCATATTCAGAAAATGTTAAATCCAAGCCCCAATTTCTAGTAAAGATGAATTCTCCTTGCACAAATCATGCTGGACATAAAATTTGATATAGTGATTTTTTTAAGCTATTTTTCCCCCTGGAGAAAGTAGGTATCAAGGTGGAGGAGGCTACACTGTGCAGTGTCTCTCACCAGTTGGTCCTGATAGATAGATAGATATTTTTAATTCCAAAAGTACTTCCAAAGAGGTTATACATGCTTAAGCTGTTACCAGAGAAATTCTTAGGAATTATTTTATAGCAGCTAGTGGAGACGAGATACCCAGAAGCTCAAGAAAAATGGTAGATACATTGGTTTGCATAACATCTTTAATGTTGGGGGGAAAAAACCCACACAAAGTTAAAAAAATAACAAATTGGGGAAAAACATCTTCAACAGATATGAGAGACAAAGGGTTATTCTCTCATACAAAGAGCTCTTTCAAATTAATAAGACAGAACAAGAGAAATATGAGTGAGTGACATGAAAAGGAAATTTACCAATAAAAAGGTGAAAATAGGTTCAAGCTCCCTGAAGATCAAAGAAATGGAAATAAAGTCAGGAGAGCATCTCCCCTAGCAGACTTGTCACGGTATGTCTGATAAAACAGATTGTTGGTAAACACGTGGTAAAATGTACAGTACCAAAAAATATTGATGCTACAAGAAATTGTTACATTTTATAGGCTAGTTCGTCCACATCTATCAAATATGAAACACAAAATACAAAACGTGCATATCCTCTTTTTCACTTTTCAAAATTTATTGCTAGAAGGTAACCCCACAGTTACGCAAAGATGAAATATAAGGATGTTCAGTGCAGTATTGCTAGTAATGGCAAAATGGAAATGAACAAAGAAAGCAGTCTAAATGTTAAATTGTTCAATAAATGACAGGCACATAGGATAAAGTATTATTCAGCCTTGAAAAAGTATGATGTAGAGCCATGTTCACTACAAGGAAAGATACTCGTGTATCCACATTGTAGTTTTCAGGGCAGTAGTAGTGGTAAAGCAGGTTATAAAACTGTAGTAAGAATACTACTGAGCCATAAAAAAGACTAAAGTAATGCCATTTGCAGCAACATGGATGGACCTGGAGATTGTCATTCTAAGTGAAGTAAGCCAGAAAGGGAAAGACAAATACCATATGATATCACTCATATGTGGAATCTAAAAAAGTGACACAAATGAACTTACTTACAAAACAAACAGACTCACAGACATAGGAAACAAACTTATGGTTACAGGGTCGGGGGGAGCAGGTGGGAAAGGATAAATTGGGAGTTTGAGATTTGCAGATACTGACTAATATATACAAAATAGATAAACAAAAGGCTCATACTGTATAGCACAGGGAACTATATTCAATATCTTGTAATAACCTATGGTGAAAAAGAATATGAAAATGAATATATGTATGTTCATATGTGACTGAAGCATTGTGCTGTAGACCAGACATTGATAGAACATTGTAAACTGACTTTAATTCAATAAAATATATATATACAAGAAAAAAATTATAGTAAGAGCCCAGTTTATTTTAAAAATAGAACAAAACTATTTGCACATACACACAATACAGTCACCATATTTGTGTGTATGTATATATGTACATACGTGAATGTACATCAATGTATGTGTATATATACACATTGATATATATCCATTGATATTCAGGAGAAAGAAGAATTTTTGCTAAAATATTGGGTTAGGGAATTATGAATGATTTAACTTTTCTTTATGTTTTTATATATTCTGTTTCTTTAAAATGTATTTAATTTCAAAAAGAAGTTATTATATATAACTTCTTTATATATATATTATATATATATATATATATATATATACTTTTTTTTTCTTTTTCAGTGGAGGTACTGGGCATTGAACCCACAATCTCACGCATGCTAAGCATACACTCTACCACTGAGCTATATCCCTACCCCCTAAGATTAAAGAAAAAAAAATTCTGGTCAACAGACAGGAGCAGAAGTGTGAGGCTATTTCCGGGGCTGACCCCTAAGCCTCCCACCCCCCCCCACTCCCTCTCGTCCCATGTCCTCTGACATGAGCCAGAGATCTTGTGATGGAACCACTTTGGGGAAGCCTGGCTCCCTCAATGACCCTGTGGGGCCCCACCCCTCACTCCCAGTGGTCCCCCAGTGGGAAAGGGAAATTAATCTTTATGGGGTTTAGTCATTCTTTCAAGGCTGTTGGTTACAGCAGTTAACCTCTCTTGACTAATACAGAAAATATCCGATGAACTCCACCAAACATTGACCAGAGTCAGTCACGTGGCTCCACCTGGAAGCACGGACCCTGGGAGAAATCACCTTCCCATGTGTCCGAGAGGAAGAGAAACTGCTTCAGAGAACCCACCTCACCGTTTCTGCCCACTGTCCAGGGGAGGAAGGTTCTGAGTCTGGCAGACGCCTGTCGTTTACACTCATGTGGTTCGAGGGGAGATCTTAGCCTCACCGTGTCCTGGAGGATAAGATAGCCCTCACGAAAATCTATCCCCATTGCTCTAAACAACCTCCTAATAAATAATTCAGTGTCCTATGTAGCTCGATATTCTAAAGGAGTCAGATGATGCCAGCATGCCTGTCTCTGGAAAGGAATTGGTTTCTTCCCTCTCTTGCCCCTATGGTTTAGATAATTTCTCTTTCTGGTTTATGCATCTGTAAATTTTGCGATGGAGTTTAGTCTCAAAATAGAGTTTCTGGGCCTGGAAGGCTGTGGGACCTGAAACAACAGTGACCCTGGGAGCTCTGCTGTGCCCTGGGTCTCTGTCCGACCCCTCGGTGTCATCTCAGTCAGAACGCCAAGTGAAGCATCAGAGTGGGGCAGGCCCGAGCCCTTCAGAAGGCAAAGGATGAAGCCCAGAAAATCAATTAACGCATGGCCAGAACTAAAACCAGAAACCCAAGATCTGGAAGCTGGAAAAATGAGGCTGACATGATTTTATTATCTGGGTAAAGTGAGACTGGGGCAAGGGATTCAGGCAGCTAACTTTTCTTTCTTTCTTTCTTTTCTTTCTTTCTTTCTTTCTTTCTTTCTTTCTTTCTTTCTTTCTTTCTTTCTTTCTTTCTTTCTTTCTTTCTTTCTTTCTTTCTTTCTTTCCTTCCTTCCTTCCTTCCTTCCTTCCTTCCTTCCTTCCTTTCTCTTTCTTTCTTTTTAAGCTTATTATTTTTAGTTGAAGTATAGTTGATTTACAATGTTGTGTTAATTTCTGGTGTACAGCATAGCGATTCAGATACACACACACACACACACACACATTCCTTTTCATATGCTTTTTCATTATAGGCTATTACAAGATATTGAATATAGTTCCCTGTGCTCTACAGTAGGAACTTGTTGTTTATCTATTTTATATATAGTAGTTTATGTCTGCAAATCCCATAAAGCAGGGGCTTCTCACACACTGGGACTTATCCTGAGAATGTCGGGGAGCCTGACTTTGCAAAGGAAGATGAAACTGGACCCACCTGGTGGGTGGGAGTGGTAAGGAGACCAGGGGGGCAGCAGCTGGGGGTGGGTGTAGGGAAGGGGGAAGCACTGCCTCCCCTAATTCTGGACCTGTCCAGGGCACACCCAAATCCATCTAGGCACCCTCTCCTCTGAATGTTAATTTCTGCTCTACTGTCCCTGAACGTGCCGTAAGCATTTATTTAGTCGAGAGGCATGAACACGCTCCTTGAGAATTCGCTCTTCTGGTCACCAAATTTATTCATATGAAAACCTTCAGGCTCCATGTTCAACTTCCCAGAGCCTCTGAGCTGAGGCTGGTCGAGAAAAGAGAGCCCAAATCAGGGCCTTATTTATTCTACTATGCTGAGTTTTGATCCCAGAGCCCTTTAATTTGGCACTTAATGTCCTCTTTTCTCATATATTCTCCCAGTTTGCCACAGTAAAAGTTAGCCATCATCCTAAGATGTTTTGTCCACCTACCAAAAGTGATTCAGACCTTGTCACCAGTCAGCTGGTGAGTGATCCAATTCCAAAATCCGGTCTTGGAGACTGCTTTCTTGTCCCTCTCTCCCAAATAGGGTCTCCTAAAAAAGGGTGGGCCTTAGTGGCCCAGAAAAAAAAAGAGCCCTTTAATTTGGAATCTATGACTTTCTCTTGGGGCATGGACTGTTGGGCTTGGACTGGTTAATTGGGAATGAGAAGGTCTGATCATGCTTCCTGGGAGAGGCTGAGAGTCCACATTTCTGCCTAAGGAAACCCATGTTCAAAACTTTCCCTGAAGACAGCGGCTCCAGCACTGGTTCTTAGCCAAAAAGAGGAACTGGCTTAATAGTTTGTGGGACCCAGTGCAAAATCAAAATACGGTGCCGCTTGTTTAAAATTGATGGAGACTGTCAAGATGGTGACAGCTGAGCGCCAAACCCAGTGTGAGGCTCCTCGAGGTGTGGGTCCTGAGTGAAACACAGGTCACGGCCCCTGATGCCGATCCTGCCCACAGGTTTCCTTCAAATTATACGAAGTCAAACTCAGTGCCAGTTTTCCCTTCCTTGGATGTGTGTTTTCCTTGTGTACCTCCTTATTGTATTTAATGGTGCCACTGTCTACCTGGGCCAACAACTGAGGATCACCCCCAATTTCTTTCTCTCCCTCACCTCACCATCCAGTTGGTGACTATTCCTATGGATTTTACTGGAAAACTTTCTTTTTCAGTAAATCTTATCCTAACCCCTATCCTGGTGGAGACTCTTTTTACCTCTCTCTCTGCCTGGATCTGCCCTCCAAAATGAGCTCTTTAAATTGCTAACCACATCACTGCCCTACTTAAAAGCCTTCATGATACACTCTACTACATATAAAATAGATAAACAACAAGGACCTACTGTACAGCACAGGGAACTATATTCAATATCTTGCTATAACCTATAATGGAAAAGAATATGAAAAAGAATACATACATATGTATAATCCAATCACTTTGATGTACAACTGAAACGTTGTAACTCAACTATACATCACTAAAAAAATAAAAATAAAAATAAGAACCTACAGAATAAAACCCAAATGACTTAGTATGACACACGTCATCCTCTGCAAGCTGGCTCCGCCCTCCTGCCGGAGCACTGCCTGTCTCACCGCTGATGCTCCAGTAATACTAAGTTATGAGGGATCCCCACACGCTCTGTGCCGAGTTCAGCCACGGTTCCCTCTTAGGCTGTTCCTTCTGTCAGAATACCCTTCCCCCTTTTCCTTAGGTTACCTCCTGTGGTATGGCCCCCAAAGATATCCAGTTCTAAGATTCTGCAGATGTGACTGTGTTGTGAATCTTGAGAGGGAGAGATTATCCCAGATTATCTAGGTGGTCACCAAATGCCATCAGAGTAGAAGGAAGTAGAAGGTCTCACTACACAGAAGAGGAGACGTGACAATGGAGCAGTTAGACTTGAAGATACTTCAGTGGTGTCCTTGGAGATGGAGGAAGAGACCATGAGCCGAGGAGTACCTGGAATGCAGCTCTGGAACCTGGCCAAGGCAGGAATGGGTTCTCCCCTAGGGCAGCCTTCTCAACACCTTGATTTTGACCCAGAGAGATCTGTCTCAGACTTCTGACCTGCAGAACTAGAAGAGAATAAATGTGTATCACTTGGAGCTCCCAAATTTGTGGTTATTATGGGAAATATGGAGAATTAACAGAGCTCCCTCCCTCTCCACCACCCCCTGGGCTGAGTGCCCATCTCTGCACCCATCACACCTACTGCATTGTCCTGACAGCACATTTCCAATTTCCCCATTAGGCCTTGTGCTCTTGGAAGGCAGAGACCATGTACAGGTCCCTTTTATATCCCTGGTGCCTAGCCCAGTGCCTGGGACAGAACAGTACCTCATAAATATTTATTGAGTTGAACTTCCCCGCAGGGTGAAAAGCAGAGCAAGGGGGGTGCTGGGGGAGGGGAAACCATCTACTTTCAGCGGAAGAGGTTACTCTTTCTATGACCACAGTCTTCACTGCTCTCTTCAGCCCTCAGACCCACCGCACCTGTAACCTGCCTCCACTGACGGCTTGCTGTAATTGCTGCTACAGAAAACTTGCATGCACTCTAAGTGGCTCGCAGCCTAAACAATAAGATATTTGCCCGAATTATTGCCCAGGAACGTGGAGTCAGCTGTGTCCAGTTCAAATTCCCGCCGGTTAACACTGGTTAGGACCATCGACCCTCCAACTGGGCATGGGCTAGTGTTGCTCCGTGACCTTCTGACATCAGAGGGTCCAAAACTCCACCCTCAGAATGTGCTCACACCACCATTTTCTTTTTTTTTAATTTTGTAAATTGAAGTATAGTTGATTGGCAATCTTAAGATAGTTTCTGGTATACAGCATAGTGATTCAGTTATACATAGTTTCCTTTTCATATTCTTTCTCATTTTAGGTTATTACAAGATATTGAATGTAGTTCAAAGAAATATATAGGGAACAAACTTAACACCATCATTTTCTGAGCACGCGTCCCATGAAGAAGCCTGAAGCTTAGCTGCATCCGTGCAGAACACAGTTACCGCCCCTTTTTCTTATTTCCAATCACCTTTCCCCAGCTCCCCATGCCTCAGTTGTATCCCATAAAAACCCTGAGCCCCCCCGCCTCTCAGGAGGAGGGTTTGAGGTTTGTTTTCCCATCTCCTTGCTTGGCTGCCTCGTGAATAAGCCTTTTTCTCTGCTGCAAACTTTCTCAGCCTCGGGCTGGCTGTGTGTCAGGTGAAACGAGCCTGGTTCAGCCTCAGGAGTATGGAGGAACCCGGCACATTATAAACCAGGGTTAGGACTTCTCCAATGGAAAGAGACAGCGGTCCCAGAGCAAGACAATCATTTAAATGATTTTGGTAGTTTGTTTTATAGAGAGCAGTCTTCTCAGGGCAGCCTTGAAACATCACTGATAAAGTTTATGTCAACTGTGGTTTTTGAGAAATTGTACGGGCAGAGACTCAATTTTTTTGTGCAAATAGTTGTAAGGACTCTGATACTAGGTAGTAACACCCCACACAGATTCAGGGACATGCAGACGAGCATCAGCAGAACTTGGAAAAAGCACGTAAAAGATTTTGGTCTGGAGGAAAGACTGTTCTCTTAGCCATGCTAAGTGTTTCCAAAGGCTTCCTCATGAGGTGGAACTGGAAACTGTTGACATCTCACTGCTGGCTGGATCTGGTTAGATGTGTGAATTTCTGCTCGTTTCTTGTGTTGTAAAAACTGTCAATTGTTATGACATCATGTAATCATCAGCTGTGATCAACCTATTTTTTTGCTGCCTTTGTAAATTCCAGACTTCATGCACACCCTGGGATACTATTGTTGAAATTTATCTGACTGACTGGATGCCGTCAGGAATCCGGTGGCCGCAGTGAGTAAAACAAGCAGCTCCCTTTCCAGAAGCCTGCTTTAGCGAGGGCAGTCTCTGCCGGGGTGGGGGGCTGCATGTTGCTGGTGTAGAATTCAGAAGAGCGTGAGAGTTCTCTGGTGTGATGTGACACAAATTATAATCCAGTATGAAGACCAACGTGGAAGTGATGGGGAAATTCTGAACCTTGTACAATTGCCCAGACTCACTGAGAAAATGCTAGTCTTACAAAAAGTAGAGAAAAAGTCAACACAGAAACTAAGCTCTTAGCACAGGGAGATATATTCAATATCTTGTAGTAGCTTATGGTGAAAAAGAATATGAAAATGAATATATGTACATCCATGTATGACTGAAGCACTGTGCTGTACACCAGAAATTGACACAACATTGTAAACTGACTATACCTCAATAAAAAAAAAAAAAAAAGAAAGAAGAAAGAAGAAATCAAGCTCTGATGCCCCAGTGCCACAGCAAATCCGGTGTCTTAAAAACTCTGCTTGGCTCTTGCCTTCTGCTGGGGCTGTTTCTTAACGCAGCACCACCGCTTTGGCCATCCACCCTGTCTTTAGTAAAAACCAAGTCAAAGTTAACCCTCTTCGAGAAGTTTACTCCAAGAGGAGTTAAAGCCATTAAAACCCGTTGTGGAAACAGGACTGACAAAGATGTCCATGATCGCACAGTCTTAAACAATTACTCAAATAGATGTGGAAAATCAGGAAGAGGGTTAGCCTAACCATTTCAGTAAGAGTTCATGTTTCCAAACAGGAATCCCTGCTGCAGACTTGGTGAGCTTTCTAAGGTATCTAAACGTGCCGTAGGCGTTCAACAGAAATTAAATTAACGTATCAAGACATCAAAGGGAAAATCATTTTTTAGACATAAGAGAACACAGCTGTGTTTGGGGTCTGTTGACTATTTTGAGTGATTTTGAAAGTGTTTTGTTTTGGTAACCCATCTGGCAAGTTCTCTTCCCCTTCAGATTTATACCCAGTGTGTATTTACGGGAGAATTTAATCCATATGTTCCTGATTCAATTACACTTGACTCATCCCAGGATTGCTTTGTAAAAGTAATTTGAATGCCAAGAATCTTGCAAGTTTCCTAACAAAGTCTGAAGCCTTTGTGGTTTTTTCCCCAAGGACTAAGAAATTTACTTTTGCTCGTCCAAAATTGAGTACCTATAAATATTTAAGGAAACGTGTGGGCTTCCACTTATTACTATGTTAATATTTAGTTACAATTTGGGGTGATGAGTGGCAAAATGATGGCATGAATAAAACTGCACTGAATGTTGTTATTGGTATTCCTATTACATAACTTGTCCAAGGAGACATCTACCCCGAAATTGCAGGAATTGCAGGAATGATTAAGCTCCTGAAAACTCTCTTCTTGGTCCAATTCAATAAAAAAAAAATACTGAGCATCAAGAAAAGCAGGTCAGTCTGCTCTTACAGCAGATGACTTCCGGAATGTCTGCACCATTCCCCCATTACATGCCCCCACCTGCCTATCCCCTGGCAGTTCACGAGGGGAGCTTCTGGCCTCATGCGTGACAACTGGACTGGGTGGGTACTAGCTCACTGGGGCCTGCCGAAGTCACTTACGTTGACAGTTTGATTGCAGGGGGCATGGTGGGGGGTGGGGGGAGGGTAAGAGAGAAGAGACTGATTTAGTCTTTGTGTGACTTGTACCTACCGTATAAACTCAAGAGCTGAGAGTGAGTGTTTTCTGCCATAGAGTCTATGGCACAGAATGTCAACAAGCCAGCACACAAAGACAAAATGAACCAGAAAATCAATGCATATACTTAATGTGTTAATTTCCACTAAAATGTGCTACAATCAATGCATTTTTAGGATCTGAGAAATTCAGCATGCTTTATTATACTTTGATGAAATCTAGAGAAATATTTATTTTCTCTTAAGGGAGTGAGGGTGGGGAAGGAGGGTCCACGTTGTTTTCAGTGTGGAGAACATAATTTGTATAAGGAAATGTTGAGAATTTATGTAAAGATTCATTTTAATCAAGGGGACAAGATGCATTACAAAAATTATACTCCTTGCCATTGGAAGAATGACACTCATGTCTAGAAGGTAAAATGATACAAATACTATGAGACCAAATGGTAACTATGAAATTCAGTTTCTGCAAAATATGTTTGCTATTCAAAGGACAAAAAGTTATGTTTTTATTTTTAAAATTTATTCCCAAGTTTTTGTTTGTTTGTTTGTTTTTGGATTTTATTTTGTTTGGTTTCTTTGGTGGGGGTGGTAATTAGGTTTTTATTTATTTATTTTTAATGGAGGTACTAGGGATTGAACCCAGGTAGGTAGGCACTCTGCCACTGAGCTGTACCCTCCCCACAACAAGTTATGGTTTTAAATTCCTGTTGCTAGAAAGATCATAAGGAAGAAGTGGATAGAGCTCTAGAGAAAAATCTGGCAAGCTAAAATTTTACAATTTAATATTTCTCATTAATTCCTCATCATTAATGTCATCATCACCACAATAGTATGTTTTTAAGCCATCTCTTTAATTAGTGCATAGTTTTAGTAATATATTCTAACAGTATGACATATAAAATGGCATACTCACCCTTAAATATAAACACGAACAAACAAGGAAACTATGAATGAAATGTATCAGATATATTTTGTCTCCTGTCTTAATCCTGGTAGTTTATTCATAGAAATGGGAGTCCAGGCATATAAGGTCGAAAGTCAGAACACCACACTTTAAAAAAGTTCTAATAATTAGGGCTTGATAAATAACACCCCAGGGTCCTAAAAGAACTTACTGGTGTGTTACCAAACACATAACGAACAATCAGAGGGTTGGAAAGGTACCCAATGGAGGCAGATACTCTTTTTAAAGAGAAGAAAAATTCCAGAAATTGAAAACCACGGAGCTTATCCTCAAACCCTGGAAAAATTATATAAGAGGTAATTGAATAGTCCATTTGTGAAACTAAGAAAAGGAAGGTGTGATTACAACGCATAGATAGCACAGAGGGAGAAAAATTATCTTGTTCCATGACAGAATCACGTTCCAAGAAAAAGTGATTACTAAGTCTAATAATGAAAATGAGTAGAGATGGATGTACCATGTTGCATATGATTGCAAAACCAGTTGCAGAGTAGATGGGGCCCGCTCCCAGGACAAGGATGAGTGTGAGCGTACAGTGCAAAGTGGTGAGCAGGACACACCGGTAACTAGCCGTTCATGGAGCCCAGCACCTCAGCATCTGGGGCACTGCGGCCCCCTCCAGGGGCCATAGTTTAAGAACACTGACAACTTTGTGGACATCCAATAGAGACACAAAAGAGTGTGAGGGAAATCTTCAAATACTAGGAGGCCTCACATGGAAGAGGGATTGAATGTCTCTTGTAGAAATCCAGAAGGCAGACAGAGGGCAACTCCTCCCCGAGTCAGGTAAAGGGAGAGGTGATAAAAAGCCAACATTTATTGGGAGCTTGCTGCATGTTGGACACAGTGTAAATGATGTTTATCATTTTATTAAATGTTCCCCAAACTGATAAAGTATCTGTTCTTATACCCATTTTACAGATGAGAAGAATGAGCAATGGAGAGGTTAAGGTCCACCTGCCTGTAACTCACAGCACCCTGATCCCGGATGCTTTAGAGGTACTTCTTTCCTTCAGAGAGACATTAATGTATATCATCTCTAAGCATGTTTTCCCAACTCTGACAATTATGAATTTGGTGGGTTTTTTTTGAGAGGGTAATTAGGTTTATTTATTTACTTAGTTATTTTAATGGAGGTACTAGGGATTGAACGCAGGACCTCCTGCATGCTAAGCATGTCCTCTAACCACTGTGAGCTATACCCTCCACCACCCCTGAGAATTATGAATTGGAAAGAATATGTTCCAAGATGTTACCAGTATTTAACCCTGATTGTTGGGATTGTAAGCTATTTTCACTTTTTTATTTAAACTTCTCTGTACTTTTTGTATTTTCTTACAACGAGCACATATTACTGTTGTAATTGGAAAGAAACACTGAAGCTATTTCCTTTTGAGGCAAGGAGGAGGGTCCTGGAATTCGTGTGCAAAAATGTAAACAGATGATTTCTACATGTTCAAGGGGGTATTAAATAGGCTTTACATTCCTCCAAAAATGTTTAAAAGTTTCCTGGAATATGATTATTCCTAAAAAAAATCAGAACGATCTTATATAATTTTCCCTTTACACTAAATTTTTTAAAAAGGCCATTATATTGAAGAAGCAGGGTCATGGGGTAGTTCTGCTATGAAGATATTTCTGTTTCCATTCCCCTTCCCGACACCTGCCGTGGGCATCTATTCTGTGGGGTTATTTGTGGGTCCTTGGGAGCCTCCCCATCGCACTGGACAGTTCATCAGCATTTCTCTTAGGTTCGAGCAGAGCTTATTCCTGGGTCTCTGATTTCAGGAGAACAGCTTCATCCATCTTCTTTTGTTAAGATCTCCGAACCCCTCCAGCTCACGGTCCCACACCAGCCGGCACCCCCAACTCCGGGCACGGCCCACATGTGGCCCATCAGAAACAAGCCCCTCCGATCCGCCACTAGAGGGTGCACGATCACTTTCCAAACACGCTTCTCCCGCTGCCCTGCAGTTAGTTGCCTGCAGATTATGTTCCAAGCACAGGGCAGACACCATCTGCATCATGGAACAATGACCACACTTCCCACTTGGCAAGGAACGTGCACAGCACATCAGTCATGCTCTCCAGAGAAATCTTGTCCAACCTCCAACTGCAAAGATTTGATACCTGCAAGAAGGGATCTGGGTTAAGGGTCACAAAACTGGTTTGAAATGTCTGCTTTGCAACTTCTGGCTGGGTGGCCTAGCCCCTCACTGTGAGACGAGCACGCAGTTAGCACCTGCCGTCTTGCGGTCTCTGTGGAAGCAGAATGAGCATGAGCTGTTCCGTGTAGACTGACATACATAGACTCTTACCAAGGTTTTGTCATCATACTTGGGGGAAGAGGGAAAGGGCAGACAGAAACATGGAAAAGAGAAAGGACTTTCTTTTCCTGAGCGTCCCCTGTGTCTGCTGCTACACCGAGCCTTTGAAATGTACATATCTGGGATGATATTATCCTAGAATTTACCAGTGGGTTTAAAACAGAGGCTCATGGAAATGAAGGAACTTTCTCAAGATTACACATCTCAGAAGTGGCGGGCTCCTGGGGCCACCTAACTCTATAAATGTCCTATTTTTTCTATTGTAGCTACACTTCCTTTCATGACTATATCATGATCAATTGCTAATACACGTGGTAAACCAATAACCTTTATTTTTTAAATAAATAAAATACCAGAATGTTATTTTAAATTGTAAAATGCTGGAGGCAGGTGGTGCTCCTTTTAAAAAGGAAAAGCTGGATGAACTATTGATCACTTCTGTTGCCAGAGGCTGTACCTAGACAGTGTTCCTCCAAGAACATCAGCAGTAGAATCACCCAGAACTTGTCACAAGTGCAGATTCCTGAACTAACTCTTGTGCAGATTTTCCTTGATTTATGATGGAGTTTTATCCCGATAAACCCATTGTAATTTGAAAATTCCATTAAGTCAAAAATGCATTTAATTCACCCACCTGTCGGACATCATGGCTTAGCCTAGCCAACCTTAAACGTGTTCAGAACACTTACCTTAGCCTACAGTTGGGCAAAATCATCTCACACAAAGACTGTTTTATAATAAAGTGTGGAATATCTCAGTAATTTGTTTACTACTGAAAGTAAAAAGGCAGAATGTTTGTCTGGGTCCAGCATGGCTGCAAAGTGTACTGGTTATTTGCCCTTCTAATCTGGTGGCTGAGCGGGAGCCCCACCTCACAGCTGATGCCCGGGCATGAGGGGGTATCACGCTGCATCTTGCTGGCCTGGGAAAAGATCAGGATTCAAAATCTGAAGTAGTCCGGTTTCTTCTGAACACGTATCGCTTACACACCACCTTGAAGTCAACTCATGAGTTGAACCACGGTAAGTCGGGAACAGTCTGTATTAGTTTCCTGCTGCTGCTGTAACAAGTTGCCACAAACCTAGTGACTTAAAGCAACACAACTTTATTGTCTTGCAGTCTTGAGGGTCAGAAGTCTAGGATGAGTCAGGCAGGTGCACGACTTCTGGACGGTGTAGGGGAGAATCTGTTTCCTTGCATTTTCCAGCTTCTAGAGGCCACCAGCATCCCTTGGTTCCATCCTCTGCCTCTGTTGTCACATCTCCTTCTGACTCTGAAACTCCTGCCTCTCTTTCACTGATAAGCACCCTTGTAAGTACATTGGGCCAACCCAGATAATGCACGACAATCTTCTGATCTCACGACCCTTAATTTAATGACATCTACAATGCCCCTTTTGATGAGTAAGGAAATATATCCAGAGGTTTTGGGGGACTGGGAAGTGGACATCTTTGGGAGGCCACTCTGCCTCTTGGGATGCCTCAGGGATTCACATTCAGAAGTTTGATGTGGGGGCCAAGAATCTTCATATGTGAAAACCCCTCGATTGTCTTTACACTATAGTTTGGGAACCAGTTTACTATAAATGAATACACACCTTCGTTTTAAAAGCAAGCATCTTTTTTAAAAGCTCTGGAATGACTTAAGTGGTCTGACAGGCTTGGGAGGGTGTGGTGTGGCCCTGTAGAGAAGGAGTGTCCTGCTCAATGGAAAGGTTGGGGTGACAAGTTGGACAGTCTCTCAAAGGTCAGGGGTCAGAGGCATTACACCTTGTCAGGAGGAGGGCAAGAGGGACCCTCAAGGAGAGCGTAGTACCTGCCAGGGTCCTAGCAGGAGAGACGGCTCACTCTAACTGGGATGATTTTAGGGTGAGGAGTAGAGGGTCCTGGGACTGGTCACAGCAGGGGTGCCGTTACCATCCTGCGGCCTGAAGGGGCATCAGGAATCAGAGCCGGCCATGTGGAGGGGCGGTGGGGAAGGAGGGGATGCGGTCTGCCCCGGACCACCTCCAGGCAGCAAGTGTGCGGGAGAATGCTGACCTCGCTCTCCTCCCTCCCGTCTCCTGCTGGGGTCCTCAGTGGCCAACCCCCCCAAGAAGCCAGAGGACACTGGGTAGTGCCCGCAGGCCAGGCCCTGGGGCCAAGAGCAGGGCTGAGATGGCCGGAGAGCAGGTCCGGAGGAGCCGTGAAAGAGCTCCAGGACAAGACGTGTTTCCACTCCTTGAGGAAGGGGTCGCCACCCTCCACCCTGTGGGCCAGGCCACCTGACAGAGGTGGTGGGGGTGTGATAATCCCAGGGTAACCGGCGGGCGCCCAGGGCAGCCGAGACCTGGCCAGCAGGCTGGTGGAGACGTGCAGAAAGCGCCAGGTAAGCCCCAGTGGGACAGGTGACAGGCCTTGTGTGAGCCTGGCTGCTTCAGAGGGTCCCCCTGGGGCCGTGCTGGAGGCAGGGTGTGTCCTGCAAAGCTTTTGCCAGGAATCACCCACGCTGTCTCATCATCCTCCTGAAAACACCTTTGCTGACAAGCTAGAGTGCTTAGAAGTCAGCAGCATTGAAAGGTCTCCCAGGAGATGCTATGCCATGTCCTTGGTACCCCAGGCACATCTGGGCCCAGAGATGCACTTCTCCACCACACTGCATCCTGATGTTTAAAATGCCCCTGGAAAGAAACAGTATTCTTTCAGGAGCTTTAAGGTTCTAGGTATGCAGAGAGAAAGCCAACAAACAAAAACAGTGAGAAAGAAAATGAAAAGGTTTTAATCTGGAAAAAAAAAAGTGGAGCAGGTTGGGAAACCAGGTGGAGACACCTGTCAGCGGGGCAAACCCAGGGAAGAGAGGAAGGATGCCTAATGCCAGGAAAACAGCCAACTTTGCATCCTGTCTCTTCTGTCTTGTTTCCGCCGCTATGTTGAAGAACAGTCTTTTAAAAAGACAAATCTGAATGTGTCACTCATGTGCTTAGAGACTCCCAGTAGCTTCCCACAGAGCTTTGAGTGAAACCCAACCTCCTTACTCTCCCCGCGTGAGCTCTCCCCACACTTGCGGCCTCTCCTTAAATCCTGCACACTCACCTTCACTCACTGTGTTCCTTCGGTGTCCACCATCCCTTCCCTAAAACTGCAGGCTCTTGGCCGCCTTGCAGCTCCTTCTGCCCGGATGGCTGCACCATTTCCTTCACCGGCTCCCACAGGGCAGGAGGCTTCCTTGACCACTTCATCTAAACTAGGCTGCCCTCTGTCTCTGCACCCTAATTGCTTCCTTCATAGGATCCATCTTAGTTTGTAGTTTTTATTTGCTTGTTGACTTGTTTATGGTCTGCCTTTCCCACAAGAGTATAAACTCCATGAGGTCAGGGCTGAGTTCTGCTTTGTTTACTGTTGAATCTCTATTTCCCATGCTTGGCGTGGGCAGGTGGACGGGTGGCTGGCTGGCTGGATAGTTGGCTGGCTGGCTGGGTCTTACGAAATCTAGTCTTTGCCTTCTCTGCTTGCACTTGACAACTATGTTATTTAAGGTGGGATTTGTTTGGAGTTTGCTCTGCCAGCCACGGCTAAAAAGTTCCTGGCACTTCACAACCAGAGAGAATCAAAACAAATGGAGACAGTGCAGAAAGTATTTGGACACTGGGGAGAGGTTACATTTATCTGTTCCTGAAGAATTACTCCAGAGATAATAGCTCTTACTTATTTGAGAAATTTAAGATTTGCTTTACAAAACTAAAAAAAAAAAAATCAAAGCCTAACCTCCTTGCAGGAGAGATGAGTGTGTGTGTGTGTGTGTGTGTGTGTGTGTGTGTGTGTGTGTGTGTGTGTGTGTGTAGCCTCCATATGCACAACTAACGGAAGGATTTAAGGCTTACAGAAATTCCACCTAGTGCTTTGGCATAAATGGAATTTTCTTTCTTTGCAAAAACCTAAAAAAAAAAATAATTCCAGGCAAGTCTGGAAAACTTGTTTGCATCTAAAACCTCTTAGGGCACTTTCTCAAGGATTTATAACGTCTGAGAAATTTTATACCTCGAGACACTAAAAGCCAAGATGGTCAAAAATTAGAAGGACCCATTGGAAAGAATTTACCCTTATATACCATCCTGCCTCTAAATTTGTTATTTAATATGGGTCTAGGAAAATATGGTAGGGAGGGAAATCTTTTTTACCTGTCTGTAGAATTTACAGTGAGGTGGTCCTACAGTGGGGGAAAGAAAAGGCTTTATGACAAGCCACCAAGCTGGTCAGGGGGTGAGAGCAAGGAAAAGACTCCAACAGAGGCAGGACCAGGGACAGCCGTGCTGATGGGTCTGTGCCTTGTAGATAAGACTATCCTGGACTTGGCTTGTTAATCATCCAGCTTCAAGAACAGGCACAGTCACATCATTAAAAAGTCCACAAACGACAAATGCTGGAGAGGCTGTGGAGAAAAGGGAACCCTCCTACACTGCTGGTAGGAATGCAGTTTGGTGCAGCCACTGCGGAAAACAGTATGGAGATTCCTCAAAAGACTAGGAATAGACTTAGTATATGACCCAGTAATCCCAGTCCTGGGCTTATATCCAGAAGGAACCCTACTTCAAAAAGACACCTGCACCCCACTGTTCATAGCAGTACTATTTACAATAGCCAAGACATGGAAACAGCCTAAATGTCCATTGACAGATGACTGGATAAAGAAGAAGTGGTATATTTATACAATGGAATACTACTCAGCCATAAAAAAGAATAAAATAATGCCATTTGCAGCAACATGGATGGCCCTGGAGAATGTCATTCTAAGTGAAGTAAGCCAGAAATAGAAAGAAAAATACCATATGATATCATTCATGTGGAATCTAAAAAAAAAAAAAAAAAGACACAAATGAACTTATTTACAAGACAGTGACAGACTCACAGACATGGAAAACAAACTTATGATTACCGGGGGGGGAGGGGGTGGGATGGGACAAATTGGGAGTTAAAGATTTGCAGATACAAAAAAAAGATTTGCAGATATTAACTACCATATATAAAATAGATACACAATGTTTCTTCTGTATAGCACAGGGAGCTATGTTCAATATCTTGTAGTAACCTATAATGGAAAAGAATATAAAAATGAATATGTATGTATATGGATGACTGAAGCATTATGCTGTACACCAGAAATTGACACAACGTTGTAAACTGACTGTACCTCAATTTAAAAAAAAAAAGGCAGAGTCACACCAACCACATAGCCTGTTCCTAATTGTGAGTCTCAGTTTCCTAACCAGTAAAATTGGAGTGATAACATTACATATTTCTAATACTACTATTATGAGAATTAAATGAAAAACCAGCATCCATAAAACCTTTAGCCTATGCAGCAAGCTTTCAGTAAACATTAGCCATAATTGTTTGTGGAACTCAGCACTGTCCAGTAGAAAAATAATGGGAGCCATGTGTGTAATTAAAAATTTTCTAGTAGCCATGTTAAAAAAATTAAACAGATAAAATTCATTTTAATTTTTTATTTAATTCACTGTATCTAAAATGTTACTACTTCATTATCTAATAAGTACAGATAATGAGCAAGATATTTGATACTCTTTTTTTTTTTCATACTAAGTCTGAAATCCAATGAGTATTATATTTACAGCAAAACTCAGTTCAGACTGGCCATGTTTCAGTGCAGAATCTCCATCTGTGGCCGATGGCTACCACATTGGAGAGTGCAGGTCGATCTCCTGGGCCTGAATGCCACAGAATGACCTGGACTTGCACAAAGCTCCCATTTGACAGTACCAATGGCAGATGGCAGCTGGAAGAATCTCTTGCTACCCTGTGGCTAATCCCATTTTACAGAAAAGCAGCCAATGAAACACTGTTGAACTTAAGGGCAAAGTGATTTTTTTTTTTTTTTGGTTTAATTCATGCATCCCGTGTTCCCAGATGGCAACACCGTGAAACTAGAAATGCGTAGATTGGTTTTCTGAATTCTCTCGGTCTCGGAGGATTTTGTTACCACTCTGTAGTATCAGTGTCCTGCTAGTTTTCTCAAGAGTCTTTCTAGAGTTCACAGTCTGAAATACACTGCCAGGTACCAAGATAAAAAGCCCAACACTTCTTCTTCAAGTTTACCATGGTCTCATCTGGGAGATGGTCTCCAAAAGAGAAGAAAGTTGAAAAAAAAAGAGAGGGGTTGGGGAGGCCTCTGTGAATTTCACCCCCTCTTTCCCAGCAGTATCCGTGGGGAACCAGCAGATGGCAGCCTAACACCCTTAACGAGAAGTTTCAGCCACCGGACCCAAGGGAAAAATAGCAAAAAATCCCAGTCCTGTCCCTGTGCTGAGTCCGGCAGTGTCGGTGTTGGTCTTTGCCTGGAGTTCATGAGATAATTACAGCATCGTGGTGACCACGCTACCATCAAGGCAGGGTGGATATTCCATCATTGTCTCTTCTCTGCTTTCACTTGCTTAAAATTTTTCTAGATTCTTTTCCAGAAACTAGAACTTTTCCCGTTCAGAAGACTACTTCCAGGGGGGTGGGAAGGGATAGACTGGGATTTCAAAATGCAGAATAGATAAACAAGATTATACTGTATAGCACAGGGAAATATATACAAGATCTTACAGTAGCTCACAGAGAAGAAAGTGTGACAATGATTATATGTATGTTCATGTATGGCTGGGAGATTGTGCTGTACACTGGAATTTGACACAACATTGTAAAATGATTATAAATCAATAAAAAAAAGTTTATAGAAAAAAGAAAAAAATTTTAAAAAGACTATTTCCATAGTTTGAGTCATGGGATTCAAATGTACAGGGAATAGTGTATATTTCTGGTTATTAATAAACAGTCACTGCTTTTTTCCTTTCTTCCACACCATTCGCTCTCTGATACACTTTAAGAAAATGTTTGATGTGTCTAGTTGGGTGTTTCTGGGGAACGCTTGTCCTGGAAAATCTGAAACTTTGTAGAATACTTCACATTAGGCAAGGTTTTGAATTCCATGCAGTAAACCCATGGCTTCTTCTTTTTCCATAATTAAATAACTTTGCTGAGAGTCTCACTTCTCAGAAGGCTGTCTGAGAATTAAAACCACCCCTAATCGTAGATCTGATCTCTGATCACCTGGTCAAGTAAAACTCTGGAAAGAAACACTCACCTGGGTCAGTTTTCTCTCCCGGCAAAAGGCATTGGCTTACTTCAACTTAATAGAACAATTAGATAACAGTTAGATGATGACAATGCATTGTTATTTTTGGCAAGATGATCTGCAGACAGTGTATGTGTGCTTCCTAAAAGAGTTTTTCTTTGAATAATAAAATTGTAGAGATTAGTGAGAACTAGTTACTTTTGATAAAAATGCAGGAAAAAAAGGAAGGGTTGTTTGTGTTTAGTAGATTCCGTGCTATATAAGGTCTCATTCTTATATTCAACACATCAAATGCTTGCTGGATTTGGTGAACTGTTCGGTAAAAGGCTTTGTGCTGCACATGTGAGGATAGGAAGATGGTCCTTTCTCAGAAGCTTGCGGTGTGATGAGGACCACTTGAGGGTGTGGCATTTAGAGCATATCTTTATAGAAAACAAGCTTTTGGTTACCAAAGGGGAGAGGGGAGGAGGGAGGGACAAATTAAGGGTAAGGGATTAACATATACAAACTACTCTGTATAAATATGTAAGCAACAAGGATAGACTGGAGAGAACAGAGAATTATACCCCTTTTATAATAACCTACAATGGAAGATAATCTGCACAATTACTGTATCACTGTTGCGAACACCTGAAACTGACACAATGTTGGAAATCAATTATACTTCAATAATTTAAAAAGAAGGATCTTAAAAGATTGGTAAATTCATTAACAGATGAATGGATAAATAAAATGTGGTAAATCCATTAAGTGGAATACTGTTCAGCCATAAAAATGAGAGTCAGCCAGGACGTGGATGAACCTTGACAATATTAGGCTAAGTGAAATAAGCAGGACACAAAAAGACAAGTATTATGTGATTCCATTTGTATGAGGAACCTACAGAGGCAGATTCATTTGGATAGAAAGTAAGATAGTGGATGCCCAGCTCAGGGAGGAAGGAGGAACAGGGAGTTATTGTTTACTGAAGATAAAGTTTCAGTTGAGGATGATGAAAAGTTCTGGAGATGGAGGAAGTAACGACTGCCCAACACTGTGAATGTAGTAAATGCCACTGAATTGCACACTTCAAAATGGTTCTACATGTTAAATTTTATGTAATATATATTTTACCACAATAAAAAAATGATGTATAAAAAATTTGTGTTCACCAGAGGTTCTGAGCAAAAGGAACAGTACAATCAAAGGCTCAAGGGGCAGAAAAGATCCAGGAGGATTTTTTTTTTTTTTTTTTTTTTTTTTTTTGGTGAGGGACAGAAACTGCCAAATCTTAAAGACTCCCAGGTACCCTCTGTGGAATTTTGGCAAGACAAGGCAAAACAGGATGCTGATGGAGCAAGTCTGGGAAAGGGGGTGTGACGCAGTGGGGTGAGCGTGAGCAGCTGAGGAGTTTGTCATGCCCCCTCCAGAGCCCAGGGGCCCCAGACATGGGCCAGGTGCTTGCAGGAGATCTCACTCAGTGAGCAGAGTACTGTCCTGGGAAACCTAGCTGTCGGTCCAACAAGAAGTCCAGAGGGCTGAGTGGGATCCAGCAGAAGCCTGGTGGGAGTTGTGCAAAACACCTGGTCATCATTTCCTTCAGGGAAAAAAAGCAGAAGAACCAAAGGGAACAGAGCAGAAGAGGCCCCCACACCAGGCCAGGAGCTCATCTGGAAGGAGGGCTGATGATGCTGAGATGCCCTCATGGCTCCCTGCTCACCACACTGCAGGCTCCCAGGCAGGGCAGTGCCCAGCAGCCTGGGGCATCTGCCCAGACCAGCAGACATCAGCCCCCAGGAGGCAGGGGCTAATTCCAACCTCGGGGCTTGGGGTGCTGAATCCGCTTCTGCCAGGATTATCTTGGAGCTGCCTAGAGCTACGAAAGAGCAAGGATTGAAATGGGGCTGATCAGAGGAAACATATAGGGGGGAAAATGGAAGAAAAACCTCCAAGGAAGGTTAGGGCCAGATTGTGGACAAATATAATGCCAAGCTGAAGAGTATGAATCGAATTCCATGAGGAACAGGAAGACAAGAACCTCCTGAACAGGGAAGTGATAGAAAGAAAACACTGACTTAAAAATATTAATCTGGCATGTAGGATGGTTACACAGATGAGAGTTGATATGCAGGTAGGAGATCATAGGGCCAGGGCCAGGGCCAGGATGGTGAAAGGACTGGAAGACTTAGACTCTGTTGGGGAGAGGGAATTACGTGACAATTGTGTTTCCCATGTTTCATAGCATTGCAGTCATTTCAAAATGAAATGTAAACCTTCCTACATGGTGGGAATACAGTTTGGTGCAGCCATTATGGAAAACAGTATGAAGAGTCCTTAAAAAACTAAAAATAGAGTTACCATACGATCCAGCCATCCCACTCTGGGGCATATATCCAGAAGGAACTCTAATTTGAAAAGACACCTGCACCCCAATGTTCACAGCAGCACTCTTTACAATAGTCAAGACATGGAAGCAACTTAAATGTCCATCAACAGATGACTGGATAAAGAAGTTGTTATATATATAAAAAAAAAAATACACACACACACACACACACACACACACACACAATGGAATACTACTCAGGCATAAAAAAAGAATGAAATAATGCCATTTGCAGCAACATGGATGGATCTGGAGATTGTCATTCTAAGTGAAGTAAGCCAGAAAGAAAAAGACAAATACCCTATTATATCACTTATATGTAGAATCTAAAGGAAAAAAACCCAAATGACACAAATGAACTTATTTACAAAACAGAGACAGACTCACAGATATAGAAAACAAACTTATGGTTACTAGGGGAAATGCGGGGAGGAGGGATAAACTGGGAGTTAGAGATTTGCAGATACTAACAACTACATTTAAACCAGATAAAAAACAAGGTCCTACTGTAGAGCACAGGGAACTATATTCAGTACCTTGTAATGGCCTACAATTAAAAATTTATGAAAAGGAATATATATGTATGTATAAATGAATCACTATGCTGTACACCAGAAGTTAACACAACATTGTAAATCAACTGTACTTCAATATAAAAAAAAAAAGAAAGAAAGAAAGAAAGAGAACAGATTCCAGACCTGGCTGCCTGGGTTCAAATCCCAACATCTGCTGTTTACTAGCTCAGTTTCCACAGCTGTAAAATGGTGGTAATAATAGAAACAATCTCACAGAACTGTTGTGAGGACTCAGTGAATTAGCACATAAAACGCCCTTAGCACGTAGCAGATAGTATTTACAGGTTAGGTGCTCGACTAAGTTACTACAAATGTGTGTGAGGTGTTTTGAGGATTTTCCCCTCAAAATGGAAAGCAGGGAAAGTCACTAAATGGGGATGTCATTAACATTTACAGGAAAGCAGGGAGAATGGTATGGGTGATGATGAGGAAACACATGCAGTTTTAATTGTACTGACTGGAGTTACAGACAAAAAGAACAGGTGGAAAAAGGGGGTTTGGGGATAAAATACAAAAGTTCAAAAATGAAGTTATGATACAAACTACTCTATATAAAACAGATAAACAGCAAGGTCCTACTATACAGCCCAGGAGACTACATTAAATATCTTGTAATAACCTATAATGAAAATGAATATGGAAAAGAAGATGTCTATATGTATAACTGAATCACCTCGCTGTTACACCTGAAACTAACACAGTATTGTAAATTAACCATTCTTCAATTAAAAAAAAGTGAAGTTATGGCCAGACATACAGATTTAGGAGACATCTTCCTAGAGGTGGCTGCTAATTACCATAAGAAAATGGTGAGATCGCTAAAGGAAAGAAAACAGTGTTGAGGACAAAACTTTGGAGAGCACTGACACGTGACGAAGGAAGGCAGTGAACTGGGAAAGATGAAAGAAGAGTTGAAAAATTAAGAGGAAATCAGGAAGGAGAACTCAGGTAGTGTAAGATGGTGTTTGGTCACAGAAGCAGATTCTCCTTGGTGGGGCTAAGGCCCAGGATGGGGCAGCATGATGGACAGGTGACCTCCTGGGGTCCTGGATGGGCAGTTGGCAGGAGTCCGTCCTCTACTGACCTTGACCTCTTCCAGGATGGAGCCTGGAGAGGGAGTGGTTAGGACACAGTTCTGCCGGCTCTCTTTCTTTCAACCTTCCTCTTCTCACAGCACCTAAATCTTATTCTTCTCTTTACTCCCCTTCCCTGGACCCTGCAAAGCCCTCTTTGGGATTCCCCCCAGCCAATAGCAGAGCTGGAGGAGCTGACCCAGTAGAGCCCAGCTGGCCTTAGACAGCGGTAGAAGTGGGGAGGAATAAAGGCAGAATCCTGTATTGCATCTTGGAAGATGTTTCTGCCTGCCCTTTGGGAATTGCTGCTGTTCCTTTGACAGCAATCCTAATCTCCTTCCAAATTCACAGCCGTCTCAGGGCCACAAAGGACGGCGCTGGTAAAGGTCTGTGTCCTGGGCGGGGCCAAAGGAGAGCATGTTAACTTCATCCTCATGCTCAGTTCCTTCTCTGAAAAAGGCAACAGAAGGGAGCACAATGAGAGGCGTGAAAGGGTCTCAGAAGGGGCAAGGGAGGGGCAGGAGCAGGGGTGAGGCTTGGAAAAGAAACCGTCAATTTTTGAACAAATATAGGGAAGACTGAAAATACACTGACATTTTGAAGTGAGGAGGAGAATAGTGGAAGAAGACCTTGTGAGATGACTTTGGTCGGAGCCGTAAGTGCACCCACCCCAGAGGCAGACCCTCTGCTTCAGATCCCAGCTCAGCCTCTTCCCAGCTGTGAGAAACTTCCTTCCTCCCTCAGTGTCTCAGTTTCTGCATCTGTGAAAAAAAAGTGCGATGATATTGTAATGTTGACTTGGTAGCCTTGCTATGAGGATTAAATGCATTGCTTGCCTCTGTGTTAACCGTTTCTAGTTTAGGTAGTCAGACCAAGGTGTGTCAGATAATCTTGGGAAAATCCAGTGATGGATGGAGGCAGGAGAAAATCCATCTTATGATTGATAACAAAGATGCAGGCAGACATTCTGCACAGGCGTGGCTCAGTGCCTGCCTTTCTTTTTTATTATTCTCCTAACCGCCTCTGGAGGTATTATAATCATCAGCCATCCTCCACTAAAAATGTACTTTCTTGGAGAACAGGGACTTTGGTCTGTTTCATTCATGATTAACACAATAATTGTATAAGTAAATAACTAATTAAAAATACATTAACTTATGGGGAAGCCGGTTCAGAAAGGAGCCTGAGTTCCACAAGACACAAGCGTGGCAAGGGAGGGGCGGAGGGAACAGGGTTGGTGGTACAGGAAGGGGTCTGGGTGGGGGAGCAGGGTGGATAAAAGAAAGGAGGAAGCAGAGGGTAGGAGTTCAGGGTGCAGAGATGCAAACAGCATTCTCCAAAGTTCACGGGAGGAGTCAGCGGGACCCAGGCCAGCAAAGTGCATTCCTGTTTGGTCTGTTCCCATTTCTCATCTCTCCTGTTGTCATTTTTTTGGGAAAGTACACTTGTCGACATGAAAATACATGCTCCAGTGTTTATAATGCTGTCACTTATTTCATCTGTTCCGTGGCTTTTCTTATTTTTCTTCTTGCCTTTGTGTTTTTCTCAAAGAACATTTCAGGATTCGTCTCTTTTGGTGGGGAGTTTTCTTATTCAGGGAACCTCCTTTGAATGGAGTTGGTCATTTAAATTATGTCCTGGTTTCTAATTTATTCATTCATAAATCACCTTGCTTTTTTCCTTCTGATGCCTTCAGGATTTTATTATTTTCTCTTCTTCTTTTTGAAAGTCTTGAAGTAAGTGTTCAATAATTTAAAAACAAAAATAATTGTGTGTATCCTGAAACTGGCATTGTCTGCAGTCTCCCCAACCTGGAGATTGGGGCAGGGAGGGGCAGAGGGACAGAATGAAAGGGGATGCTTTGTACTGATTTGTGTCCCAGTGGCCTGAATTTTTAAGTGGCTCATAATGTTAACCCCTAAACTGTAACTGTTTCCTTTGCAAACCTCACTTGCCTTGAAATTACTGCCTTGCATAATTTTAAAGACAGCCTGCATTTATTTTCTTTATTATTTGCTTCTTTTCTATAACCTCACGCTGATGCAGTGCTCAGCCTTGTACCCTGGGCTGGTTTACAGTTTTTCTACTGATGTTTTGCAGGCAGAATAGTCTGGAGTGATGGAGGGCAGAGACCCCGGACTTAAGCCATCTGGATTCACACCCCAGCCCTGCGGCATCCTTGCTGTATGATCTTGGTCAGGTTATTTGACCCAAACCTCAGTTTCCTCATCTGTTAAATGGGGGGTAATCCAAGCACCTTCTTCAAGGAGCAGTTTCAACGTTAAAGGAGATGTTGCCCGTCCAAGATTTATCCCTGAATGAATATTAGCCAATCTAGTGTGTTACATTGTAAAGGGCTCTCCCGTACAGATTTTAAATTCCATCCACACGCTGCCCTATGATTTAGGTAGACAGCTATTATTTCTTCTATATCATGAGGAAAATGAGACACAAAGATATTAAAGGCAATTTCTGTGGTTTACAGCTAATTAGTGACTAGGATTTGAGATCTCCAGTCATGTGCTCTTTCTAAAGAGTGAGGTAGCTCTTAGCAAAAACTGGGAGACAGGCATATGCAGACTAGATAAACAAGACTATACTGTGTAGCACAGGGAAATACGTATAAGATCCGGTGGTAGCTCACAGCGAAAAAAATGTGACAATGAATACATGTATGTTCATGTGTAACTGAACAATTGTGCTCTACCCTGGAATTTGACACAACATTGTATAATGACTATAACTCAATAAAAAATGTTTAAAAATAAAAAAATTTTAAAACTGGGAAGTAATTTTTTTTTCTTTTTTTTTGCTTATATTACACAAATACCCCTTATTCTCTGATTATTTCCCAGGGTATTTCTCCGCCTGCTACAATGTCCACAGATAAAGTTTAACATGTTGTATCTGTCAGCAGGCATGTATGTTTTATCCGTGAATTCTTGAAAAAGCAGAAAGCTTTCAAGGGGTGAAGAATGAGTCTCTACAAGAAATCTTAAGGCCAAGAACAGTGTTGAGCAAGGGACTGTTTAGTGGGTAGACTTTCTTATTACATCTGGTGGTAGATGGAATCATGCCCCTGAAACACGTCCACATCCTAAGGCCTGAAAGTTGCCATGATGTCACTTAGCACAGCAAAAGGAATTTTGCAAATGTGATTAAATTTAGGATCTTGAGATGGGGTGATTATCCTGGATTATCTAGGCAGACCCAGTGCAGTCACAAGGGTCTATATAAGAGGGAGACAGGAGGGTGAGAGTCTGAGGAGAGGAGACAAGGGAAGCAGAGGTGAGCAGGGGTTTAGGGGGAGAAAGAGAGAGAGAGATTTGAAGATACTATTCTCCTGCCTTTGAGGGGAGGAAGGAGCCCCAAGCCAAGGAAAGCAGGCGGCCTCTGAAAGCTGGAAAAGGCAAAGAAAAGGATTCTCCACTAGAGCCTCCAGAAGAGCTGTCACTCTGTTGACATCTCTCCCTGCACACCTGGAGCATGCATATTTCATCTGCATATGCTCATCTCAAGCATAAACCTGCTGCCTCAGGGCCTTTGCACTCACTGTTTCTTCACCCAGCACATGGCTCCCTCCTTCCTTTACTTCCTTCCTTCCTTCAGGTCTCTGCTGGAAAGGCATTTATTCAGAGAGGGCTTCCTTCACTGATCATCCTCTATAATAGCGTAACCCTTAGGCTTTAGTCCCTATCTACTCAATTTTATTTCTATTACTTCTCGGTAACACTGTATTTATTTGTTTACTCCCTGTCTCCCTGACTAGAACAAGGCCCATAAGTACAAGAACACTGTTTTGTTTGCTGTTGCTCCCTCAGTATCCATTGCCTAAAGCACACAGTAGGTGTTCAATAAATATTTACTGAATGAATGAACCTTTTTCCTTGTCTTAAAGCTGCCTTCCACAATAAGATGCCTAGGCATTTCATGGGGTTTTTTCCGTGTGTGAGTTTTACTCCCTGGCACTGCATGGAGGTGAAGGTGAGGATGACTAGTGTGTCAGGACTTGTCCCGGTCCCCTTCTTCCTGGTGTCACCATCTTTAGGATGCGACCAGGGCATAATGAGTCATAGAACAAAATGAAACATTTTGCTTAAAACTGACCAATGGAAAAATGTCTGCTTCCTGTCCTGTTCATCTTCACCTGCAGAACTATAGATCCTTCATGTTAAAACTCATGCTTAGTAAAGAAAAGCAGGCTGACATCTTACATTGATTTAATCATACAAAAACTAATCTCTAAGTTTTCATTCCAAGAGTCCTAGTCGATATGTAGGAAAGAGCCACTCCCACCCCAACCTCACCCCTCCTTGATTTTCCCTCTGCTGGCCCTGTCTCTGCCCCTGACTCTCTGAACCCTCTGCTGCAGTCCCCCTACCCTTTGGCCAGGTCTGGGTAGCCCTTCAGGTAGGCAGGATGCGGAAGCTCCCCATCTCCCTTCTTTTCTGAAGAAGCTGAAGTCATTCTAGTCCCTGGGGTTTGGGTCCTTTCCTTAAATGTGAGCCTGATAGACCAGTTGTCCTATTTTCTGTTTCTCCTCACTGAAGGTCATTTCTGCTTGTGCCCAGGAATAACTTCTAGCTGTGCCTTCTAAGTCATCGGACTTTAAGGACACCCAGATGGTGGGAGGTCTAGAGAGGAATTTATACCACCGAGACTCTCACTATATTTTTTGCTCTCAGTTATTCCTTGTAAGGAGGTGGAAGTCTCTAATGATCACTAGATGCCCTGGCCCACCCCTCTTCACTTGGTGTGGCCTGTGTTCCTTGATGCTGTGTCACAGAGAGGCATGCTTTTCCTGCAAGATCAGCATTCCCTGTAACAAAGGGTGGTGATGGTTACCTGGTCTGGGTCACCATTCTTTCCTACACTGTTTTCAGTGTATATTCTGAAACACTGGCCAGCCACTGGAAGACACTTAAAATATAGATCTGTATTTGAAATATCCTAACTATTAACCTTCTCACTGTAAATTCCTCTGTTAATTATGGGCAGATACACTTGGAGAGAAAGCTGAGTCTAACTTTGATCTCCACTGAACAGTAGCCTTCCTTCTTTTCGGCCACGGGAAAGCCTCTGTCCCCCAGTGGCTGGGACCCACATCAGTCTGAATGGCTTCATGTGAAGCAGAAGTCTGACTTCATTATCTGAACAGAGCAACTTGGCCTCACTGTGGGAAGCTCATTAATTTCAAGTGGAAAATAATCAGCTCAGAAAAGGATGGGTGGGATTCTGTCTTCCTCTTTTTCCTGCAAATTAGAGGCACGTGAGTTCTGGCTGAAAGATGGCTTGGCAAGAGCTTTGACTCTCCAAAGGAAACCCTGGTGAGGAGCAGCTAGGTTACAGCCACCCAGACAGCGAGGACAGTAGAGGCCACGCACCTGCATCCACTGTCCTCTGCTGTGGAGGTTGGCAAGGGTCGCAGGTGCAGACATCACAAGAGGGTTTCCATCAGCTTCACCTTTTCCAGGAGAACGTTCTCCAATAAGCGTTCTCTGCAATGACTACAGGACATCAGTGCTAGATGTCCAGCTGATTCTTTCTGTCTTTCCCCTTTTTCTGGTCTGCTCAAGTCTACGTTAACATTGTGGGTGGTTGAGAAGAGGCTGGGGAGGAAGTAGAAGAAAATTAGACTTTCTAGCTTTTTTTTAACAGTAATAATGAAAGCAAAACTTGAAAACTGCTGGACCGTGTGCCCCAGTCTGTAAGATACAAGCAAATTATATATAAACACTCTATCTGTATAAACAGCCCATTTCCCGGTGTCCTTCCTCCACTGTTTTCATCACTTTCTCCACCCAGGTTTTTTCTCTTCTATTTTTCTCAATCTGTTTTTTTTTTCTTTTCTCCAACTCTTTCGTTGTCCATCTTTCTTCTCCTTAACCACTTCTCTTATTTTCTCCTTTAGCCTCTCCTTTGAAATTCCCTGTCCCTGTCTCCCCCCACCCCCACAGATAAAGGAGAGAAAGTTCTGGGTTTCACGTCCTACGACCTGAGATCAGAATAAGAGGTGAAGCCACTTTGGTTCATGTAGTGGCAACAATAGAGTATTTGTAACGTCTACGGGGACCCTTGGAAATGTCGAGGATGAAACTTCTTTTAATGTCACCATATGATCCTCTTGCATTAGAATTAAAAAGAAATTATACTGTTATAAGTTATTAAAAGTAACTTAAGAACTTTGGCTTATAAGTAGTTCAGTATTCTTTTGGGTGGGGGGAGGTAAGCAGGCTTATTTATTTATTCTTAGAGGAGGTACTGGGGATTGAACCTAGGACTTTATGCGTGCTAAGCATGTGCTCTACCCACTTGAGCCACGCCTCCCCCCTGAGTTCAGAATTCTTAAATCAAGGCTAAGCTTACAAGTATGCATGGTGGCTTCTGTGCAGGTGGGTTTCGGCTTTACCTCACCTTTTAAAATTCTTTCATTAGTTTTTTTTTTTTTTTCTCAGTTTATCCAAAGAATTGGTATAATAGATCATCACAGGTCTCTGCATTAGAAAAGGCCTCCTAATTCTAATCATGAAGTTGGCTAATTATTCATATCTTTAAAAATTATTTTGTTACTAGTGAAATGCAATGATACCCTTTACTTAATGCTTCTTTTGGAATATTTTATTAGTTTTGTTGCAGTGCCTCTTACATGGATTCTGGGATAGCCCCTTCTTCGCCTGCAGGAAACACTGGTCCTGGGCACCATGTTCCCCCACCTTCTATGGCAGACTCTGAGTAGCCCTTTGCTCACGTCTTGTTCCCTATCCTCCACATTCCTTCCTTGGATGGTGTGATGGTTCATTTCAGGTGTTAGCTTGCCTGGGCTAAGGGAGGCCCAGGGAGCTGGTAAAGCATTACTTCTGGGTGTGTCTGTGATTGGGTTTCCTGCAGAGATTAGCATCTGAAATTGTGAACTGAGTACAGCAGGTGGCCCTTCCCAATGGGTGGGAATCATCCGATTCCTTGAGGGCCTGGATAGAACAAAAAGGAGGAAGAAGGGCAAATCTACACTCTGTTAGGTTTGGGACATCATCTTCTCCTGCCCTTGGATGTAGGTGCTCCTGGTTCTCAGGCCTTTGGACTCAGATTGAGTTATACCCCCCAGCTTTCCCGGTTCTCTGGGTTGCGGACAGCAGATGGTGGGACTTCTTGTTCTCTGTAATTGCATGAGCCAATTACTAGACTAAATCTCCTCATTCACATATATGATGTATAGTATATATTATAATCGGTCTAATCTAAATCTGTATGTGTATCCACGTCTATATCCAGATCCCAGTGGTTCTGTTTCTCTGGAGGATCCTGACTAGTATAGATGGGTGTCACCATTATTCTTCACTCACTCATGGAGTCTGTCGGTACTGGGCCCCATCAGTGTGCGATGCAGTGAGTCCACAGGCTACTTGTGACTCCTGGAGACCATCAGCACTCTGCTGGTCCAGGTAAACGTTCCTAATTCTCCTGGTATAACTGCCCTTTTGCCTGCAGTGGGGAGTCTGATACATTCCTCATCTTCATAGGAATGTCTCTAGACTAGAAAAAGAATAAAAATAAAATATAATACATGGTATCATCTTCCAAGAAAATACCAAAATAAAATACTGCCTGAAATTAGCAGATATTAGCACAACATAATGGCAATAAATCCTTAGAATCATCATTGGACTCACTTATCTTTGTATTCCCAGGCATCTCAAGACTCCAGCCCATAATAGGCTCTTCATAAATTTTGAATGAATACATGGAATAAAGGCAATAGTTTCCAATAGCATTCTAGAATTCCAGAATACAGGAGAGAGAGAGAAAAAAATGAGTGCAGGCAAAACAGTAATATTCTAGCATCAATTAATTATTTATATTGGTTAAAGACATCATTTACTACATATGAGCAAAAGTAATTAAGTCAAATAAATCATGAATGTACAAAATTTCACCAAAGACTGTTAAACAAATGGCAAATAAATTATGGTTCAAGAGCAGACACTGTTTTCTCAGATGAATTAAATAGAATGATACTAAAAAGTACTCTGGCTTTTTTTTTTTTACAGTTTAATTGAGGTGTAATTGATACAAAACAAACTACACATATTTCAGAGTATACACTTCAAAGGAATGATACACACAGCAATGTGGATGAATCTCAGAATAATTACACTGAATGAAAGAAGCCAGACCAAAAAAAAAAAAAAAAAAACCAGTACACACTGTATGGTTTCACGTATACATTCTAGGAAATTTGGTAGCTTTTGACACATGTATCTATCCATGAAACAATCACCACAATTAAGATAATATATCCATCACCCTCAAAAGTTTCCTCACATCCTCTTATAATCCCTTCCTCCCACCCCAGGTGACTCACTCCCCACCCCCAGGCAACCACTGATCTGCTTTTTAGTTACTGCAGATTAATTTGCATTTCCTAGAATGTTATATACGTGGAACTATATAATATATACACTTTTTTGGTCTGGCTTCTTTCATTCAGCATAATTATTTTGAGATTCATCCATGCATCAACAGCTCATTCCTTTGAAAAGCTGAGTACCGTTCCATTGGATAGGTAAGCAACAGTTTATCTATCCACCTGTTGATGGACGCTTGGGGTGTTTCTAGGTTAGGCTATTACCAATAAAGCAGCTATAAATGCTTGTATACGATACCTTCCAAAGTGGTGGTACCATTTTACACTCTCACTAGCAGTTTATGGGAGCTCCTTCTATTCCACATCCTCTCCAGCACTTGGTATGGTCAGTATTGTTAATTTCAGCCATTCTCATGGGCACAAAGTGGTATCACATTGTGGTTTTAATTTGTTTTATGAGTGACTCATGATTTGAATGTCTTTCATGTACTTGTTTGTCATTCACATATCTTTGGTGACGTGTCTGTTCTGCTCTGCTGCCCATTTAAAAAATCAGATTGTTTATTTTTTATTATGGAATTTTGAGAGTTCCTTATGTTTCCTGGATACAAAATCTTTATCAGACATGTGATTTGCAAATGTTTTCTTCCAGTTTGTGGTTTGTCTTTTTATTTTTGTAACAATGTCTTTCAAAGAGCAAAAGTTCTTAATTTTTATGAAGTCCAACTTACCAATTTTTTCTCTTATGGATCATATCTAAGACCTTTGGCTAATCTAAGGTCATAAATATTTTCTTTTAGTAGTTTAATGGTTTTATGTTTTATATTTAGGTCAGTGATCTGTTTGAGGGAATTTTTAATATGGCACAAGGTGTGAATCAAAGTTCTTTTTGTTTTTTTCCTGCATATGGTTATCCAATTATCCCTGCACTTTTGTTGAAAAAGATAGTTTTTGTAATCATTTACTACTGTTCTTTGTTGAATATCAGTTGACCCTGGATGCATGGCTTCATTTCTGGACTTCCCACTCAGTTCTACTGATATATTTGTCAGATTGTGCCCTGTTTTTATTCTTGAACTCAATGGTTTTGCTCTTTTTTTAGCTCAGCAAGAAAACTGAAGACTTGTTAAGGAAATTTTCAAACTATTGGATGAGTCATCGTTGGAGATCAATAGATCATTATTGGAGACATTTTCATTAATATAGATTGATGTTTGGTTTTACTGGGAGTTGTTTTAAACTAATCTAATCAGCATTTGACCATCTTTCTACAAAATGTCTCAAAAAGATTCATGGAGCTTTTTGGAGTGGGGAGGAAAAGCAACCTTTGCAATCCTGAAAAGAAAAATATTACATAATACAAAATGGTATGAGTAGTGACTCTGTTCTTTTTAACTAGAGGAAATGGTTTTATTGATTCACAGAAACATTAATGATTGAGTTTATCAAAAAAGCATATTTCAGCCTGGGCTTCAAAGATCTAAAATTTCCTTAATTTTCCTTACATTTCAATTTGTGTGTTCAGAGAAGCTTATCATTCCACATACTACCAAATAAATGTGCAAATGTATACTATTAGTGGGTGTTAATATTTTAATTAGTGTTTTTCTAGTTTGTAAAATGGGAGGTCTGTAGTGGCATATCCCTGGCTATTCAGAATAAGGGAGTTGATTTGGGTCCTGGTGACCGATAATCATAGGCTATTCAATAAAATCACCCTTATGTTTGGTTAGTGCTTTATATTACTTAATTTGCACATACATAGGTATTTTACCCAGCTTCTGAGCGTTTAAAAGGTGGCACAGTAACGCTTATGCTGCACCACATGAAGCTGATTTGAAAAAAATTAGACCACAGGCATTTTCCACATGTGATTTTGCTATGGCTCCACATTTCAAAATAGGAAGTTTGTAAAACAGGACTGACTAGAAATAGGAGGTCTGTTTCCAGTTATGTAATTAATTCATCTGACTTCTGATGGTGGATCATCTCTGCCTGTTTTCCCATCTATAAAGTGGGACTGACTCTACTGGTAATACGGAGATACTGTGACTCACAGTCTGTCACGTGTCACTCTGTGTAATGCATCACATTTCTACAGAGTTTGGCTGTTTTTAAAGCACTTTCACAATTATTTTGACAATTTGAGTCTCCCAGTTCCCAAAGAAGTAGGCAGGTAGGAATCAATATCTCCATTAAATGACTTCTGGGGGCAATTGAAAGATTAGAATCATGAAAGTAATGATTGAAAAATAAATGCCCAGGTGTATAGTATCATTTATTATAATCATATAAGACCCATGTCTCTGGTGGTTGCTGTGGACCACAACAGTGACCAGTTGGTGACATAGTGACATGAGTTGGTAAAAGAATTTACCAGAGATAAAGTATGAGACTAGAAAAGGGGTTTATTAGGGGTACGCTGCCATAGACCACAGCCGGCCACACAGAGGTGCCTGTGTGATCCCCAAGGGCTGGTGGTTGGGGTGTTTTATAAGGTAGGGTCACAAGGTGCCTGATCAGCTTGAGCACAAGACTCTGATTGGTTGTAGGTGAGGTAAGAGGTTGAGGGTCTGTGAAGGGCAGTAGGGTTTCTGACTCTGATAAGGTGGGCTGAAACAAGCCAGCCTGAGATACTGTGAGATTAGGCATTACCTGGGGCTCTTAGTTTGTTACGGGAAACACACCCTTTAAAAAATGTACTTTATCCATTAAGGGACCGCAGGCAGACCTCTGAGAGCCCAGGAGTCGGGGTCATTGGACTTTGAAGGACATCACTTGGCCCCACAGCAATATTTTCCTGTGTTAAATTCTGTAAGCTCATGAATAGTAGCAGAAAATGATTTAAACTGTTTCTTTAAGAGGTAATGTGACATCGTGCTATAATCATAGTGACCATATATTTTATGTTCTATTTTTATAAAAGTCAAATGTGCTGCCTTTTTGGGGAAGTGGCAGGGGGGTGATCTGAAGGAGCTCATGTCTGTTCTGACAGGACTGAGGATGACGGAAGAATTGGGGTGAGACTGAGGAGAAGGATCTGGAAACTTGGGGAGCGCAGCAGTGAAAAAGTGTGGGAAAGCAGACACAGGCTGGCAATGGGGAGGGACGGTGCTGAGAAGAGGCCAATCCCGTGGTAAAGGATGCACGGAGACTGGGGAAGAAAGTGTATTAACAGGGAGCAGAAAAGGTGAGAGGAAATGGTATGGACTGGTGTCTGCTGCTTCTGTTGTGGTTCTAACTGGGAAAAGGAATCCAACAGATGTTGAGAAAAAAAGGAGGAGGGGGAAGGATATAGCTCAAGTGGTAGAGTGCATTCCTACCTAGCATGCACAAGGTCCTGGGTTCAATCCCCAGTATCTCCTCTAAAACTAAATAAATAAATGAACCTAATTACCTACCCCCCAAAAAAATAAAAATTAAAAAGAGGAGGAGGGGAAGGGGGAGAAAAATGGGACAAACTCTGGGACTACTCAGAGGACAATTTGTTGTTTCTAATGAGCTCCCAAGAGGTCGGTTGTAGAAATCTTAATCCTAAAATCTATGGGATGGCTCCAGGGGGCAGTTTCACAAGGCCCACAGTGCTAGGGAGGAAAAGGGGAAGAATTCAAGGGGTTGGTCAATTTACAATCTGTTACTTAAGGAATCTCTAAAAGAAAAGAGGAAAACCGTTGATGGAAGTCTGTCACAATGCCAGGGGGCAGGTCAGGGACCAAGTCTGCTCTCTTCTAGTTACTGAGATGTGAAATGGTTGCTGGAGATCTAATCTGTTGTCCAGTATGCCACTGGAGTTTTCTAAAACACAAATCTGGTCATGTTGGGTTTTTTTTTTACTAATTTTTAAAAGACTCCCCAATGCACCCCAGAAAATCCACTATCCTTAGCACAGCTTAGAAGAACTTTCATCCTTGGCACATGTTTACAGCTCTTTTCAGAAAATCCCCTAAGAGCATGGGGCTCCTTAACACAAGATAATGCTTCTTCCTCAGGGTACATTGATTAGGAATTGAATTTTGCTGCCTAGAACACAAGTCTAATTACGTTGGCTTAAATAATTTTTTGTTTTCTCACATAACAAGAACTCTGCAAGTGGGCAGCCCAGAGCTTTCTGAGCTGTCAAGTTGTAACATACCCAGATTCCTTCCACTCACCACTGGGAACTCCAACCACCTAGTCAACAGGATAGCGACGAGGACTCAGAACTGGGACCACATGTGTCCATCACTGGATTAGAAAACAAAAACAGGAATTTGAGAGCAAAGACTGAAGTGGAAATGTTCAGCCGAGCATGGTTTATTGTTGGTTCTAGAAAACTCTGCTAAGGGAAAAACTAACCAGTTTGTAATGTCCCTGGTGCTTTGGGAAATTTCTGCATGTCAGTATATCTGGGGCAACAGTCTGCTCACCTGCGCAAACAGCCTACTGTCAACAACAATTCATTATTGACACTCACTGCTGAGACCCTGTCAAGGAGGTGCGCTCCCTTCCTGCAATGAGTTCTGATAAACTGAATGTTGCTTTATTAAGGTTGCCTGGTGATATTTGAGGGATTTCAAAACCACCCTTAGCTTGTGATTTCCATCCTCTATCTGGAGATAACATATTTTTATTCCAGGCTCAGAGAAAAGGGAAAGGGTGAAGGGTAAAAACACATGCCAATGAAATCTTACCTTTTATTAAATCAACTTGCATTGTTGAAAAGTGAGGACTCCAGCACCACCCTGCTGTTAGGAAAACCAAAGTGGTTTCTTCTCTGTTCTATGAAAGGACCCTCAGAGTGGGACGAGTCCCCTCAAGTCAGACTCCTGGCTTGTTATCTTGGAATTTTCTCGATGCATAATGTGAGGACTTGTGCTCCCAGTACATGCTCAGGAAAAGATGGTTGAATGATGTAGACAATTTGGGTGGAGTGACATACCTTCCATGTTGAGCTATTTAGGTTACAATTATCGAAAATTACTACTACTCCCCCAGTATCTGCAGTACGTGTAACATCACATATCCTAAGGCTCCCTCCCCAGGACGGCCTCTGCACGTTTGTAAAGACTACAAGTCAGAGAACCATCTCCGTGGAATCTGGATGCTTGAGAACTTTGAATTCTTCATGTTGGCTGATGAAGCCTCCCATGTCTAAAAAGAAACCATTGCCAATTTCAAATCTGACATGTGCTTAGTGCAGAAATTTACAGGCTGTGTAATGAGAGTTCTCCCTCCCCACCATCAACAAGCCCTCCACCACACCCTCGACTAGAGAGCAGTGTTATTACTATTTATATCCTTTCAGATAATTTTCAAGCCATTCAGAAGCATGTGTGTACATACAAATCAACCTAAAAATGATTTGTTACATAAATCATATCACATAAAAATTTTCACAAGCTGGTTTCTCTTCTTATTTTTCAGAGACTTTTCCATGTCAGTACCTATAGTTCAAATAACTCCTTTTAATTCCTGCAAGTTTCTATTGCATGAATGCCATCTAACTGGCTTAACTCAACCTGCTCCTTGAGCTGTTTTTCCCCCTTTCCTCCCCATTTTCTCCCTTTGCTTCTTTTCCTTCTGCTGTTACAAACAATCCTATAAGAAACCTGTTTGTGCCTAAGATTTGTTTCTAATGGTTTTTGTCCTTTCAGTGTTTGTCAATGTGATGGGTGAAGGGCAGTATCTCCTTGTTTCTTTCACTTGTATTTCCTTAATATGAGTGAAGTAGGGCACATTTTAGTCCACTGGCATTTATATATTTGTGAATTGTTTAGATCTGTGCTGTCCAGCATGATAGCCACAGGCCAAATGTAGCTATTGAGCACTTTGTAAAAAATTGAAGTATAGTCAGTTTACAGTATTGTGTCAGTTTCTGGTGTACAGCATAATAGTTCAGTCATATATATACATGCATTTTTTTCATATTCTTTTTCATTATTGGTTACTATAAGATATTGAATATAATTCCCTGTGTTCTACAGTATAAACTTGTTTGTTTATTTTATATATAGTAGTTAGTATCTGCAAATCTTGAACTCCCAATTTATCCCTTCCCACCCCTTTCTGCTACTGGTAACCATAAGTTTGTTTTCTGTGTCTGTGAGTCTGTTTACGTTTTGTAAATAAGTTCATTTATATATATATATATATATTTTTTTTTTTTTTTAGATTCCAGATATGAGTGATTTCATATGGTATTTTTCTTTCTCTTTCTGGCTTACTTCACTTAGAATGACGATCTCCAGGTCCATCCATGTTGCTACAAATGGCATTATTTTATTATTTTTCATGGCTGAGTAGTATACCACTGTATAAATCCATTGCAACTTCTTTATCCAGTCATCAGTTGATGGGCACTTAGGTTGTTTCCATATCTTGGCTATTGTAAATAGTGCTGCTAATTGGGGTGCATGTTTGTTTTTCAATGAAAGTTCCCTCTGGATATAGGCCCAGTAGTGGGATTGCTGGATTATATGGTAAGTCTATTTTTAGTTTTTTGAGGAATCTCCATACTATTTTTCATAGTGGCCGCACCAAACTACATTCTCACCAACAGTGTAGGAGCGTTCCCTTTTCTCCACACCCTCTCCAGCATTTCTTATCAAGCACTTTTGTGCCCAGCCTGAACAGAGATGTTCTGTTAGCACAAAATACACAAGAGATTTCAAAGAGTTAGTCTAAGGATGTAAAATATTTCATTAATATTTTTACATTGATAACATTTTCAAATAATATTATCCATATATTGCTAGAGATAATTTTAATGTGACTACTGAAAAAATTTTAATTACATATTTAGCTCACATGATATTCCTGTTGGATGGAAATAGCTTAGCTTTTTCACTTAGGTGAGTTATTATCTTTTTCTTACTGATTTATAGGAGCTCTTGATATATTGTTAATACCTCTCCGTTGACTGCTATATCTGTAGCAAAGACTTCTTCTCAATCTCAGATTTATTTTTTAACTTGAATTTGGAGTTTCTTGCCATACTAAAAGTGTAAGTTTTTAAGAATCTGTTCATTGTTTCCTTATCGCTTCCGGGTTTTGTGTCCTGCAAAGGAAATCTTTTACCATGTCCAGATTACAGAAATAACTTCCTGTATTTCTTTAAAGCCATTTATATCTTTAATGTTTGCCCCTTTCAGGCATCTGGAATATGCATTTTTAAAAACAACTTTATTGTGGTATAATTTCTATAAAGTAAACTGCACATGTTTCAGATGTACAATTTGATGAGTCTTGATAGATGTACACACCTATGAAACCACCACCGCAATCAAAGTAGCTAACATTTCCATCACTCCCCAAGAGTCTCCCAATTTATCCCTTCCACCCTCCTCACTCCCTGGTAACTGTAAATTTGTTCTCTGTGTCTGTGAGTCTGTTTCTGTTTTGTAAATAAGTCAACAGCTTTTTATTCAGTCATAAGATAGACAATTGCACGTCCCCTTCCCCCCTGGTGTGAGCGAACTGCCTTCTTTCCCTTGTACTAGAACATTTCTGTTACAAATGAAATATTTTGAACTCTTTCTTCTACATGTTTGATTACTCCTGCACCAGAATCTCATTATTTTAAGTACTAACATTTTATAGACTGCTTCTATATTTAGGAGAGTAAGCTTTTTCAAGAGTTCATTCAGGGGTGTAGTCTTTTCTGACAAACTTCAGCAGCAGCTGGGCAATGTCGCTATAAAATCCTGTTAGATTTTTGATTGAGATTGCACCGAGTGTATAGATTACTTTAGGAGAGAACTTAACATCTGCACAATATTAAATACATCCATGTTGGAGCAAGATACACCTCTTCATTTATTCATGTCTTTTAAAATGTGAATTCTATGTCTCTTAATATATGCTTTGCTTATAATGTATTAAGCGTTTTGTTAATTATTTTATCCTGTTTGATTTTATTATTTGTTCTTGTTGCCATGGTGAAACAATGGGGTTTTTTTCTCTACATTTTATCATTAGGTTGATTTTTTATCCAAGCAACTTAACTGAACCTTCTTTGGTTTGTTAGTGTTTCACTTGATTCGCTTTGCTTTTTTAGACACACAATTATCTGATGTCCCAGGATTGGCTTAGGCTAGCTCAAGAGGGTCAGTTGTTAAGTTTTCAGGAATTTTGTGAGCTCATTGCTAAATATAATCATTAATAAAAATTATGTAAGTTTACAGGTAAATATATTAAAAACAAAGATAATAAATGTGCAGAACTCATCATGTCCTAATTATTCTATTTATTTGTTCTCTTCTTTTCCTCCCTGGGGCTGCCTTTACTGCCCCATGGCAGCTCCTAGAGGAGCTTCGGTAAAGAAGTGGGGCAGGAGTTAGGGCGAACCCTGTTGGGGGGGGATGTGGGGCTCCTGCATCCCTCTGGGGTCTGAACCTAGAAGGCTCAGGCAGAGTCTGGCTAGCGCCTCAGTGGATGCAGTACTTTCTGGCTGGCTGGAGGTTGCTGCGCACGGCCTTCATCTCCTCAGCCTCAGGGGTCCACACATCTTTGAGTTGCTCCCCTTTGCTGTTCACTACCTGGCTTTTGAGGTGTCGGATCAGCTTCTTGGGTGCCGTGGGCAGAGAATCTTCCCAACCTCTGCTCTGTCCTCCATCACGTGCTTCTGTAGGGTAAAGGACTTCAGTTCATCCTTCTGGGGACTTCTGAGGTACCTGGGCAGGTCGTGGTTGGGGCCATTCTAGACTGGAGATTCCCCCCCTTCCTGTACCAGCATCTACAAGCTTCCTCCAAGTACCCCCAACTTGGCCAGCACCCATTGGGCCCACACCACTGAGCGGGTAGGGAAGAGTACGTCCATCTCCGGCAGCATCTCCTCCTTGGCACCACTGCCAAGTCTTGGGTGTCCCCAGCAGCAGAAGGAGGAGACCTAGTCCCTTCCTTAAGCCTTTCAGGCTGCTGCAGTTGCTCTGGGGAGATAGAAGCCTGACCTTGGACCTCAGAGCTCTGCCATTGAGGTTCTCCTTGCTCCTGGTACCACTCAGCTGCCCTGAGAGCTTCGGCATCATGTCCCCTAAGGTACCCCTTGGGATGCGAGTGAAGCCAGGCATGTAGGCCTCCATCATCTTGGTGAATGCCTCCATAGCGAAGTTCTCTTCTGATGGGTCTGATGGGCCCAGGTCCTCCAGGACCCCAAGCACGTAGGAGAAGGTGACGGCATCCAAACCCCCAAAGTCAACCTCTGGAGGCGCATCTGGACAAGGGAAGGAGGGCTGTACTGACAGTCCTCTGCTGTTCCATGCTGTCCCCTCTTCTGCTCCATTGGGTGATGATGGTCCAGCTCTCACTGACCCCCCCCCTTTTCTGTGCTCTTAAAGTTATTTTTTTCTAGTGTTTCTGTACAATGTAAGTTCTTTGTAGTAGTATGCTACCGTGCGTCTCTTCCAACATTCATAGCTTGAAAGCAACCACAATGAGAATATTTACACGATGAAAGTCAGCAGACTCTACAAATCAGGTCTTCAGGTATTGATCTGTTAATTGACCAGATTTAGCAAAGGAATGGAGGAAATGTTAATAATGGAGATTAAATTTTTAAATGTGTCACATCTGTTGTCATTACCTTGTGAATAGTACCAAAAAATTGAGGAAATACTATTGCAGTATTTAAAACCTAAGTTTCAGTTTACTCAAGAAGCAGCTCACATCACGGGCCAACAATCCTAGTTAGGACTAGTTGTCTTACTCATTAGTGGGAAGAAAAACAACTGACATTCATTTTTGGGAATGACACTCAGAGAACCCATGTCACATCTATCACCACACTCCTGATTTTAAAGCGTGTAAATAATGTAAGTCTCTCTTCCTTTCAAAATTACATCTGATTTCATTTTTTGTGTCTATGGCATTGGTTAGGGCTCCAGAACAGTCTGGAATAATGGTAGTGTTCCTTGGCATTCTTGATTTGATCCTTATATTATTATTTCAATTTTATCATTGAGAATGATGGTGACTCTGGCTTCTGGTGGATACCAGTTAGAATTCTGGAATTTCGTGCGAATACTTTCCGACATACTCATAGGAAACTTCTGCAGCCTGTTCTCAGTAAAATTTCCTGTTTAAAAAAATCTTCCATTTTCTACAAATCTCTATTTTCTTTCCAAAATTTTATGACCATATAGATTCCAGAGTCCTTGCAACATTTGGCACAATCCGAGTTAAACACAACACCTCTTTATGGCTCCTCGAAAAACTTGCCTGTCCTCATTACTTCTACCTCCTCGCCTGCCATGTCTCTTCTGCTCACTCCATTCATGCTTCTGTCCTCACCCAAACCCTGCACCACTGGAACCACTCCTGCCAAAATCCCTAGAGGCTCCGTTTTGCCAAGTCCGACGGGCAACTCTCTGTCCTCATCCCAGCCATATTGTTATCGTCTCCCTTGAGTCCCTGTCTCTTGGCATCTGGCTGGACACCATGCTCTCCTGGTCTTATTCCCACCTCACTAGCCACGGCTTTTTAGTTTTCTTGACTTGCTTCTCTTCCTCACCCTGGCCTCTGAATGTGGGAGGTCCAGGCATGCCCTGGGCTCAGTCCTCAGCCCTCTTCTTCACCTACTTCAATGGCTTTGAGAACAAAATATTTGCCAGCAATTCCCACAGTTGTGTCTTTGCTGAACTCCTGTCTAGAGTATTGAGATGCTTACTCCTGTATCCCCGGGGCTCCTCCATCAGCATTTCCAGCTGAGCAAAGCCCACACCACACACTCAGGCCTCAGCCCCTTCCCCGCGTCCACTCCTTTTGTAATCATTCCTTTCTTAGTTAGTGGCACTGTTAGCTGTTTATACCACAACCTAACACTTCACAGCCCAACCCTTTTTATTTTATTTTAAATAGATGATGTGAAAACACTAAAGACTCCACATGAAAACAACTAGAGCTGATAAACGAATTCAGCAGTGTTCTTCTCTTGTTAAAATACATCCTAAATACAGGCATGGCTCATCAGCACCATCTTCGCATTTGGTCCAAACCCCACTTGCGTCTCATCTGAATGGTCTGTACTATCATTCTTCCATCTCTCATAGCAACCACAGGATGAAGGTGTATTTGAGATATAACATATAACTCTCAATATATAATGTGTATTATATATTGATATATTCATATATTATATATTTATATAATATTTTATACACTATATGTAAAATATTGGTTTATTTTAATATAAAATATTTATAATATAAAATATAAGTAAAATATAAAAATATTGATCTAATATATATTTGATACATAACATTCTCTTAGCTTCTGGGGTGCAGCATAATGATTGGCTATTTATGGATATTGCAAAATGACCGTGACACTAAGTCTAATTAAAGTCAATCACTACACATAGTTAGAATTTTTTCTTCCTGTGATGAGATCTTATAAGATCTATTCTCTTAGCAACTTAGTACACATATACGTCCTATCATTCTTTGTGCAAAAAGAGAAAAAAAAAAAAAGAAAAAAATCTTTTGCAGCATGCTGTTAAACTTAGTGGGGAAAAATTCCAGACTCTTTGGTGACTTGCTGTGTCTCCCATCTGCCCCTCCAGTCTCATCCCACATCACCCTCTGCCTAAGTCATCCTGCTTTCTCTCCACTAAGTTCCTTGTGGTCCCTGAAACATACTGAGCTTGTTCTGGCCTCCAGGTTTTACACTTGCTGGTTTCTCTGCATGGAATACTCTTCCTGTCAAGTTGTTGTGTCTCTGGCTTCTTCTCCTCAGAGAGCTTTTTTCTAACCACCTTTTCCAAATAACGACTGTCTATCACCCCTTGCTTATTTCCCCATTGCCCTCAACAGCATCTGAAATTACAGTATTGATTGATATGTTTAATATGTTTATCGCCTGAGCTTTTCTGTTGGAATATAAGCTCCATAAAAGTAGAAAACTCATTTGCTTTATGCCCTGGTATGTTTCTGGGTCCTAGGACAGTGCCTTATATACAGAGGGACTCAATAAATGTTTGTTGAATGAATGAAGGAATAAAAAAATAAATGATGCATTTGATTACAAAGTACAGATAACTTAAATAGGCTTAAGTAAATAAAATAATATATATGTTCAAGTACTTGAGAAGTCCAAAGGTAGATGTACTAAAACTTCAGGCTCCCCTGGATCCAGGGGTTCACATATCATCACTAGGTCCCCGTCTTGCCAGCTCTTGGCCAGGTATTCCTCAGTTTTAGACAGTGGCCCCTTCATGGCAGCAAGATGCTGGCTGCATCTCTGAGCTTCCCTCTTCTAGTTGACAATCACAGGAGAAAACAGAGCTTTTCTCTCCGGAGCAGAGTCACAAAGTCCTAGAATTGAGTCTCATTAGGTCTGACAGCACCATGTGCCCCTCCCTAAACCAAACCCTGTTGCCTAGAAATGTGATGCTCTGAACTGAGGGCTTGGCAAGTGCAGCCCATGGACCAAATCTCATCTGCTTTCTGTTTTTATAAATAAAGTTTTATTGGCAAACACCATACAATTCAATTTATTTTGCCTATAGCAGTTTTGGCGCAAAATGGCAGAGTTGAGGATTTGAACAGAGATCATTTGGCACGTAAAGACTAAAACATCTACTATCTGATGCCCACTATAGAAAATGTGTGCCAGTCCTTCTTCTAATTGGCCAGGACGTGACTGACCGAGCCCCAACGACTAGACTGACCAGGCTCATCTTCTGTTCTGCTCAGCTGTTGCTGTGTATCAAACCACAGCAACACTTTATGGCTTAAAACAATGATTTCTCATGATTTGTGGGTTGGTTTATTTTGTTTTTACTCTAGTTTTAGTTTTTATGTGTACCTGCTCTCATTTGTGCTTGATCAGACTTTTAAAAGCTTTGCTGTTTGGGCGCCTTTTTAAAGGGAACAGCTTTTGGTTTTATTGTTCAAAAGTACTTTTAAAAACTCTCGTGTCAGATAAAAAAGGCTGATATTAATAAGCTTTTATAATTATATGAGTTGAACATTTAGTTAATATATTTTCCAATATTCTGGGTTTTCTAATAATGAATTAAGACTATGAGTATCCCTCTGAGTATCACTTTGACTACTTCCATAGGTTTTTATATACAGGATTCCTGTTTTAATGTATCTTTAAATATCCCATAGTTCCACTTGCTTTCTACCATTCCAAACATCCTCATGGTTTCTCATTTTCTGATGTTACCATTTGCCTTTTACTTTTGGTGTTTGGGATTTATCTTTTTGTGGTACCCAGTCTCCAAGATAGCCCCCTACGATCTCCTTGTCCTAGTATTCACATCCTCGTGTGGTCCTCTCCCACATTGTGCCAAAGTTAGTCTGTGTGACTAATATAAGATGGCAGCAATAATGCCATGTGACTTCTGATGCTAGGTCATAAAAGACATGGTGGCTTCCACCTTGCCCTCTCTCACCCGGGTCACTCGTGCAGAGGGAAGCCAGGTGCCATGTTGGGAGGACACTCAGGCGGCCCCATGTAGAGGCCCACTTGGTGAGGAACTGAGGCTTCCTGCCAACAGCCATGAGCGTGAGCGTGGCAATAAATCCTCCCGGTCCAGTCAAGTCTTCAGATGACCGAAGCCCCACCAGCCCTGACATCTGGACTACAACCTCATGAGAGATCTGAGGCTGGAAACTCCCAGTTAAACTGCTCCCTAAGTCCCACCCAAACTGTGGGACTCAAAAAACATTTGTTGCTTTAAGCCCCCAGGTTCGCTACACCACAATAAATAACTAACGTAATTTTAAAATACGTTTTACCTCATAGATAGATTTTGGAAAGGAGCAAGAGAAAGTGCATGTGCTCCGTCTGTCTGGAACCATCTCTCTCCTGGAACCATCCCACTTTCTCCTGCACTTAAAATATTTCCTAGCACCGGGGTTCAAGGTATTTGGACAAAACGTTTACAGTCGTAAAGAGAAAAAGTTTGAGAGGAATAGATGTCCACAAAGGGAAAATATTAGAATTGCACAAAGTATTTTTAACTACCGTAGATGAGTATATGGTTTGTCTCCGAACAAACAAACATCCACATTTTAACATACACACTGAGGGTGATGGGAAAGAACATCTATGTGAACACGTTGCTTGGCAACCAGAGAAAAGGAAACAAAACATCAACTTCAATCAGACGCCACCGCCATCATCTCATCCTGGAGTCAATTGTTGTGGTGAACAGTTGAGTGTTCAGAGGGGGAAACCCCAGCCAAGTGTGTTCTCTTCTGTTTTACCTAGATCAAGCTTTTCTTATGTTTTGTATTTTGGACTGGAGCTTTCACTCCAACGCCTCTACTTCAGTTGTTCTAAAACTTTAAGAACTCTTTCTCCTTCATTTTTCTTTCTTCACTCCTTCCTGGTGACCTCCCCCCACCTCTTCTGTCACCCTCATTCCCTCCACCCCCCAACATACACGCAAGTTTCTCCCAGCCCAAATTCTATTCGCATATCTGAGTTCAGGTGTCTGGGGGAACCCTCTGCTTTTCCTTCGTTTCTAGATAGACTTAACAAAAGTCAGTTCCAGGGGCTTTGCCCTTATCATTCTATAAAACATGTCTACATGGGTCTCTTTTCAAATGGAAACTGTTTCTTTGAAAATGCTTGAAAAAAATTACATTCTGCAAAAGGAGATTAAAGTTGTTTGTACTGCCAAATTGTTAGCAGACTTTAGTTACCTTATTTCCTGTGTTGTTGTACTTTCACAGATGTATAAGGTCGCATAACAGAGCATCGCAGAACTGCATGTAACCTTTTCCTGTTCCTTCACAGCGATTGATTTACTCCAGCTGAAAATTTATGATGTGTGTGCTAAACAGGATTATATAATTGCATTACTCAGGAATTAGAACAACACATTTCAGAATACTGGAATTTTCACACATGGTGTTACATTAAGTAGAATTCTCACAATGCCACAGCCGTAACCTTTGCAGCCAGACAGGAATGAGTTCAAATCCTGGATGTGGGTATCAGCTGTTGGACATTTGGTGTGGTAGTTAATCTCTCTCTGCCCCAGTTTCCTCTTCTGTAAAAAGCAAATGATAATATGTACCACGCAGAGTAATTTGAGGGTTAAATGTGGTAAGAGATTATTAAATATATGCTACAATTTATGTGCTCAATAATGTTGATTTTGTATATACACATGACATACTGTGATAGTTTTCTAGCTCTAGTAATCCTAACAGGCTTATGCTACTGATATTCTAAATTATTATTTAGGTTATAAAATGTGTCCAAACTGCCAAACATAATAAAACTGTAAAGCAGTAACTTTAAAACTCCCATGCTTCAAAATTTTTTAAATGATATCCTTTCCATTTTAATTGACATCATAAATCACTTAAATGGAGTGAGGTTGGAAAAGGGTTAGGACAGTACTTAGGGAATGGATGGGAATAGAAATAGTGTGTCAAGATAAACCACTTGTAATTTATTAATGAGACACAGACACAACATTGAAGAAACTGGCATGCGTGTCTCTCAAATATTACCTCAGTTGCTTAAAACACAGTGCTAATGAAACCAAGATTTGCAGGTCACTTAATTTCTGTAAGAATAAAAACTCCCCAGTGTCTTTGAGTAGTTGGAAAGGGAACTCAAGGGAAGAGCAGTTGGAGTAACCCAAACCGGTGCCATAGCTGAATAAACAGGGAGAGTGGCCATTCGATTAGCAGTGAGTCAGTAGCTCATACTCCCTTATAGAGGGCAGAACATATAATTTTTGAATGTCTAAAGCATGGAATTAGTGTCTGTGACCTCCGTAATACCAAGAGATGAAATGTGAGAATCAACTTTGTCCTAATTTTCTCTGTAAAGATAATAATATTAAAAAAAAAAAAAAAGCAACACTACAAACTGAAAATTACTTTTTGGGGTAGCACCTTTAGCTTGTATGATCATTTTTATTGCGGGTTGATTTGCTAAAATAGGGGTGAACAAGACCAATTATTGGGGTTGAAAACAGCACTATGATATTGTGTCTGTGGTTTCTTGCCTTACAATTCCAATCACGATTTTTAGTTAAAGTTACTTAAAATTTTTCCTAAAGACCTCCCTGAATTTTACACCAGGGACTTATCCTTTATTCACTTTTGTGGGGGGGGGATAATTAGGTTTGTTTGTTTGCTTGTTTCCTTTTTAATGGAGGTACTGGGGATTGAACCCAGGACCTCATGCATGTGAAGCATGCACTCTACCACTGAGCTATACCTTCCCCCAAAGGGACTTATTCTTATAGCTCTACTTGATGGAGGCCCCTGTCCTCAGTGAAATTAGTCTGGGAAAGAGAAGACGAAAGTCCGTGGAAGGCAGGGTCCACTCAGGGAGGAGCTGGGAAGGGGGAAGGGGGTGCCTGCATGAACTCAGAAGCTGCTTCCTTCCATGCGCTCACTTATCAAATACTTGCTGAGCACCTACAGTGTGCTGTTCCTGAGCTGAACAAAATCGCTGTGACTCTGCCCTCACTGAGTTTATATTCTAGTGGAAAGATGGTCAATAAAGAAGTAAAAGAATGCACAATTTCAAACCAGCATAAGTACCAGGAAACGAATACGGTGCTGCGTGGGAGAATGACAAAGATCAACTTCAGGCAGGAAAGTCAGGGAGGACGTTTTAGAATAAGTGGCCTTCTCAGCGGAGACCCAAAGGTAAGGGAGGAGTCAGATATTTGATGAGGAGATCCCTTTGCAAAGAGAGAACTTCTGTGAAGGTGCTCAGGTAGACGAGGAAAGGGTCTGCCATATTAGTGTCAGTATATATAATATTGGTATGGGTGGGATGTAATAATCTCAGAGGAAGAGTTGCAAGTGATGAGATTGGGGAAATAGGTGGGGGTTTGATGGTGGAGTAAAAAATGTGAATTTTGTACTAGGTGTGATGGAAGCTATTGAGTTAAGTAGGAAAGTAATGATTTAATGTATATTCTTACATGATCACTGTGTTTGGTTGATGGGTAGAGAAAAGATGAAGGAGGAGATGAGTGGGAGGCAGAGAAATCAAATAAACATCAATTTCAATAGTTTGGGACAAAGATGGCGACAGCCTGAGATAGGAGGATGGCAGTGGAGAAGGAAGAATCATTAGCTCTCGATGGGCTGAATGGGGGGGTGGTGAAAGGGAGGAATCCAGAAATACCCCCACATTTCTGTTAGGGCATAAGTAGGCAGTTGGAGACGCAATTTGCTAAGATCGGGGAGGAGCAGGTGTGGGGAAGACATCAAGGGTTCAGTTGGGAAGAAGATGAAGAACCAATGGTGGCTGCTGATTCTATGGGCTCCCCTTCTGGGTCTGCATGGACGTGCCACCTTCACGTGAAGGGCCTGGACCTGGGCAGCAGTTCTGCGTCTTGTCATCCCCTGTAAGCGGACTGTCTCTCAAATCTTGTAGTCACTCTGAGCAGAGCACGTTTTCCCGCTCCCATTCCTTCACCGCCTTATTCCGACTACACCTATTCTTCGACCTCTTTGAAAGCGCCGCCTTCTAAGCCCTTGCTATTTTCGCCCCGTCATCCGTCCTCTTCTGGCCGCGCTTTGTCTCCGCGCTTGAGTCAGCAGACAGGACCACGAACCTCTTCCTCAGTAGCCCTCTCAATGTCCCATCTCCTTTTCCCTTCAGATTGTGCAATCATTCGTTCAACAAATTTTTATAGACTGCCCTACCTTATTGGGGAAGTAAAGGATAGTTTCATTGATAAAACCAAGAAGCCGCCTTTGAAAAAAATTGCAGATGTTTCCAGGGAACTTCCCCTTCCATTTAGGATAGTTCTGATTGGATCATCAAGGACAATGCTGAGATTCATGCCCTTGGAAGGAAGTGGGGAGTTGGCCTACATAAAGCTGTTCATCCAGAAAGTGATTCTTCAGGAAGCAGTTCTAAGAGAGCTTGCTGGAGCCATAAACACAGCTTTCCAGCTGTGTAGAATCCAGAACCAAACTGAATTGATCAAATCCTGCATGGGGACAAAAGTCCTCAAAACCTATCCAACTGTACCTTTTTCCTTGACATTTTTGGATCTTTTTCCTCTTCATTGTTCAGGTGTTTTCTTTCTCTCTCTCTCTCTCTAAGACTGGATGATTTCTACTGATTTGTGTTCAAATTCACAGATCCCTTCTTATGCTTCTTCATCTGCTGTGAAGCCCACCTGGGGACTTTTTGGGGAGGGTGAGGTAATTAGGTTTATTTATTTATTTAATGGAGGTGCTCGGAGTTGAACCCAGGACCTTGTGAATGCTAGGAAGGCACCCTACCACTGAGCTATACCCTTCCCCCATCCAGGACATTTTCATTTCAGATATTGTACTTGGCAACTCTAGAATTTCATTTTGGTTCTGCTTGCCCTTCTCTCCCTCCTCCTCTTTCTCCTTCTCCTTCTCTTTCTTCTCCTCCTCCTTCACTTTATAATATAGTCTCCATTTCTTCTCTGAGACTCTCCATCTGTTCACTCATTATGCCCATCTTTCCCTTTACTTTTTTGGAACTTATTTATAACATTTGCTTTACAATTCATACCTGCTAATTCCAACATCTTGCTCATTCAGAATATATTTCTACTGACTGATTTCTCTCTTGACTATGGATTACATTTCCTTGTTTCTTCCTATATATAGTAATTTTTAAAAATCATATGCAGGACATTGTAGATGATACATTGTAGACACTTTAGAATCTCTTACATTCCATGAAGAGTGTTGATTTGAGGAATAGCAAGCAGTCAGATTACTGACTGATCTACTTTAACTTGGGGATGCTTGGTTTAACATGTATAGAGGGCAGGTCTATTTTGGTTTTTCCCCTTACTCCTAGGGTGACACCCCCCAGTCCTGGGACACAGATTTTTCTTGTAAGGGAAGGCCCTTCTATAGTTTCAAAATAACTCTGAGATGTTTACCAAACTCCTCTAACCGGGTAGGTTTCAAAATTCTAAACATGTTTGCTTTGCAGTGGGGAGAGCTGGAATCTCTTCTTAACTCTTTCAGTCTCATACCTTTTTCTCTCTGCTAGACTTTATGCAGTCTGCCCAGCATACGCACAGTTTGAGTCAGCTGAGGGTTGGAGAGGAGTTTATATTCAGATTTGGGGGCTTCCTCCTCTGTAGCTCCCTCTGTTCCAGGATTTCCACCCTCAACCTCCAACCACTCAACCATCCCATACTCCACCTTCTACCCCTCTGTCCAGTAAGATGGTGGCTTTCTTCCAGGCTCCTTGCCACTCCACACTGCATGAAGCTTTCACCCAATTTCTCCCTAGTGCTTTCAAATCATTTAAACAATTATTTCAGGGTTCATAATTGCTATATCAAAAGTAAGGCTGGTACGATAGAAGCTACTCCACTCTTACACTAAACTAACATGAAAAATCTTCAGGTAGCATTCTTATTGGTTTTGGCAGGTGTGTTTGGTAGATTCAACATAGTATTGGGAAGCTGTTCACAGCAACTTGCTTCATTGTCTCATGTATCCTCACATCACCTCAAAGTGGGGAGAAAAGAGGAATCGTTACTCTTTCTGTTGTACAAAAGTAAAAACCCATAATAAAGAGAAGGGGAGAAAAATGCTTATGATCAGGCTGTTTTAGCCAGTGAGCTGGGAGTAGACCCTAAACCTTCAGGTTTATTTTATTATCATCGGACAAGGTTCAAATCTGTAAAGGTATGAAAGCTAAAAAGATTTCTAGAAAAGTGCATATCCTCAGTTACAGCAAAACGTCACTCTTTCAGACTCTACATTTTGACAATTGAAAGTACAAATGTGACTCAATTTTGCATAACCTATAAAAGGAAGTTTCTCAACTGAAAAATGCTTAGAAAGAGTAAAAGAATACAGCAAAGTAGTTGGCTTTAAAAGTGGTGTGCAAAAATCAGTACTTTCCTAATCTCAAAACAAACAAAAAACAAAAAACAAAACAAAAGAAAGAAAGAAAGAAAGAAAGAAAGAAAGAAAGAAAGAAAGAAAGAAAGAAAGAAAGAAAGAAAGAAATGGAAGTATCCAGTAGGAGAGATATAACACCCACTCAGTCACAACAACAGACCAAAAACACTTAACTCTTAGGAATAAACTTAATGGGGAAGCACTCAGGGAATATCGAATATTTTTATGCTTCAGAGTATGCAATATTTTGAAATATTTATACTATCTAAATTAATCAAAGAACCAAAAAACATTCCAATCAATTAGAAGAGAGGGAGCAGGCAAGAAGACTTGATAGATTAGGCTCCAGATTATTAAGAGGTTCAAGGAGTCACCAGGGCCATTTTGGAGAAGAACATAAATGATGAGCAGTATCTTTTTATAATACACTTTAATATACAGTATAATGAATATACAATGTGTTACAACATACTACAGTGATTAAAACAATGTGGCAACATGAAAGATAATACTGGTTAAAACTGTGGTAATTAGAATAGATATAGTAATGGAAAGGAATAAAGAGGCCAGAATATATAAAAATTTAGTATATAATAAAAGTATTTCAAATCAGTGCCACATTGTATTTAGACAAATGGAAAGCCATTAAACAGAACTGGATTTATACTTTATTCTTTATACCAAAATAAATTCCAGCTCTATAGAAAATGTAAATGCTTGAAATAGAACTACAAGGTATTACAAGAAAATATGCGTCAGTATATTTATGAATATGGAAGTCTTCCAGTGGAGGAGAAAAGCATACAAACCTTGCTTCTGTTAGGTAGAAAACTAGGATCAGAAATATGAGTTTCTCTATTTGGAATGGAAATCAGCTTGTAATCAAAAAGTACTTGCTAGTTAAGGAAAAGTCTCACAGTGGAAGCTTTTTCCTTTCTCTTTTCTCAGAAATGACTCTGAGCACATTCTTGACACTCAGAGAGAAAAAGCTAAGAACCCTACCAGGGCTGTTATAAATGTATAAACCTCATCCTTGTTGTGTTAAAATTCTGCCCTACTGAAAAAAAAAAAAAAAAGAACACTAGGATTAATGTTCAATTTCAAGGGACTCACACTTTTAAAACTATAAAACAGAACTTAAAGAACAATTATTCTGTACTTTTGAAGATGTGAATCCGAACACCGAAACTGTTTATTGCACGTAGGTAAAAATTTGTTCTAATCAGATTCAATTTCACTTATTTTAATCCTTCATTTAAAAATTCAAAAGTAAATACAACAGAGCTGGGATTTATTATCAACCAGGCGTCAAGACTCTATTATATTAATGAGGCACTGGAAGTTGAAGTTAAATAAGAAAAGCATTCATGGTTCTGGGGACAGAACAACAGTGTGCATGAGGACAAGCACTTCTTTGCTGATTGAATGGAGACCAAGACCACATCAAATTCAACAACTGAAAGATACAAAAGCATTTTCTTGTTCACCAGGTCAGGGGACGGAGAGAACCCCAAGTCAAATGCCACTTCTTTCCACTTATCTTGTAAGGAGTTTTTATCCAAGCTATTTTTGGCCCATGGAACTCTTCCAATCATCCCTGTTCTGTGTAATACAATCAGTGCATGCAGGCCAACATCGTGTCAGACAGAGCACAATGGCCGGAGTGTGCTGAGCTTTAAGGCTCCGATTTGGGAATCAAAATTTCACTTGGGTCTTGACTTGGAAAACCATGTTCTAAACACGTCCCTAAATGGTCTGAGCGTGATTCACCCCCATTGGTAAAAATAGAAACCTTCCCGGAACATTGGGGGATGAATTAAACAGCTTCTGTCAAATAAATAATGAAATAAACAAATTAGAACTTCCATGAATCTGTAAATCTGAGTCTTCAAAAATCATTAACCATAAAGCACAAGTTTTCATTTCTCTCTTTATTCCGCTCCTCCTATTATCCTGTGTACTGAGGAAGTTCTTTACCAAGTTACTCTGCTGTTCTGCCAGTTTTTCTTATTATAGTCAAGCAAGAAGAAAGACAAATACTTTTTCCCCCTAGCTATAAATATTTTTCATTCTTCTGCTGATGACAGTCAAATGAATATGAAATAAGCTAGGTAAAATGTGGAACATTTCTATTTTTCATCTCTCTTTCCAAGGCAGTTTCTCCCAGTTAAAACCTTTTTTTTTTTTTTTTTGGAACTTTTTGGCAAGTTGAAATCAAAACTGGAGTGGCCCTAAGACTCTGCCTGGCTCCTAGTTTGGGCTCTGCTGGATGAGAAACTATTTTTACCACCGGCTCAGGGCCATCTGGTTTCTCTGCGAAGGTTCACGATGGTATTTTTCAATGCAGCTGGTCACATGTGTGCTTTTCCCAAGTCAGAGCTGTTGACCTGGAGAGGAATGTGTGCAGGCTCTCTAGGCATCTCCGACCTCCTCATACCCTTCTGCGTTAGCTGATACACTGGGTTCCTCATGGCCAAGTGTTGGGCGGAGTGGCCACCGGCACTTCAGGTCCTTTTTGGCACTTCAGCTCCATTTTGCATGTTAGTATTGAAGCTCTGGAGGTGCAGCCTGTGAACTTCCCAAGCCCTCTGGTGCATTGTCTGGCGTCTACCTTGATGGTGGGACAGGGCACCTCATGGTACTTTTTCTGCTTCTCCATTGGAAGCAGTGCGCCAGGTGAACATTAGGAACTGAGTGCCTTGTCACAGTAAAAAAAAAATGCTGTAGGTGGGCAATCCAAAAAAATGCCTTGCAAGGCAGACTTACAAGAAAGTAGAAATCTTACCATCCTCCACCAGCTGCGGGCAGGGCTTTCCCACCTCTGGGGGAACATGTGTGCCTGGGAGCTGGGATGGCGGTCACCCAGCACACCAGGAGAACCCTTCTAATGATCTGGACAACTTTGTGGTCTTTTTCTTTTAAAAAACTGCAGCAGAAGTGTTGCCTGTCACCATTTGGAGAAGAGTAAGTTTCTTTACCTTATCAACACCTTTCAATTCAACTAAAACGTATAGGGTGCCAGGAGGACCTGCCCCAGCCTTGTTCCCCTGACTTCTCACATTCGCAGATGAGAGTAGGGGAGAAAAGAAGCTGCATTCATTTATAGCAGCCCCTCTCTGCAAGATGAACAATGTTCTTTTTATTCTGCACATTGATTCAGGTCCTAAGGTCTTTTGGTGACAGTACTTATGGGCAGTGCAGAAAAATCCCAATCATTAATACAGGATTATATGAATAAAAATGAGATTTTCACAGACCCAAGAACATTTCTCTGCATTATCGCATCCCCCAAAGTCTTTGGCGTTCAGCCCCCAGAAGGACTGCTCCCATGCAGAACCTGCCTCGGAGACATGGAGGAACCTGGTCCTCTCCAGTTAATTTCATTGCTACAGAGTGGCTTTTCCCTTTAAGGATTTTCTTAACACTTTACAAACTATTCCTCATCCGCTAGATACATTCACTTGCTAATACTTCTACTACTTAATCAGTTACTCCTTTCAATGACCTGCCACTGTTACGACTCTGACCCTGAGGTCAGCCCTAATCTAAACCAGGGACTGCATGTTGGTTAAGAACTTAGGTGGCAGCCAGATCTCAGCTCCATCACTTAGGAGCTTAGTGGACTCACTTAGCCTCTCTGTGCCTCACTTTCCTCATCTGTAAAAAGGAATAGTAATGGTGATACCTATTTCATAGGGCTATGATGAGGATTACATTAATCCTGGGGTCTACAAGCCAGTGGATGGAGTTCTGGATGCCTGTGAACTTGAATGGGGAAACGAGTTACATCTAGGCTCATTAGTTTTTCAAATTTATGTTAACATTAAACAGGTCACTGGGTCTTATTATTTAATGTGTTAGAAGAAAATAGAAAATTGATCGCTATGTAATTTTGTATTGTTTTGGTGACTGTCTCAGTATTTTTTGTTTCTCTTGTGTCCCATCCCTAATAGGCTTGCCAGAGGGAACAGTGGCCAAAAAAAAAAAAAAAAAAAAAGTAAAGAATCCTTGAGTTAAAACAGGTGCCAAGTACTTACAATCATTCCTGGCACATAATAATCATAACATATGTGTTCACTATTATTATTATTATTATTATTATTATTATTATTATTATTATTATTATTATCTCATTTAATTCTTACATAACCTAGGAGGTAAATATGGCTACCAACATCCCACTGGAATGTATGCCAATGAGGGCAGGGATGGTTTTTCTGTTTTGTTCATTGTATATCCCTGGAGCCTAAAATGTGCATGGCACATAGACATTCAATAAATATCTCTTTAATGAGTGTCCAGATCCCAGTTTTGCAAATGAGGACACCAGGGCAGGGAGAGATGAAATAACATGTCCCCAGACAACCAGCACCTATGTCATCAGGCCTCACCGATGTGGCTCCAGGGCTGAGGCTGGACTTCCTCACCTGTTGCCTCCTGGTCATTTCATCATTCTTATAGCAGCATTCCTTCCCCAGCTTAGGACTTGTATTTGGGGAAAACAATGTCTAGTTTTGGCCAGGACTTTTTTTTTTTTTTAATTCAAATATAGTTGATTTAAAATGTTGTGTTAGTTTCTGGTGTACAGCATAATTCTTCAGTTTTATATATACATATATATATGTATAAAACTATATACATATATATATTCTTTTTCATATTCTTTTCCATTATAGGCTATTACATTTGAATATAGTTCTATGTACTATATAGTAGGACCTTTTTGTTTATCTACTTTATATATAGTAGTTTGTATCTGCAAACCCCAAACTTCTAATTTATCCCTCCCCTCCTTTGCCCTCTGGTAACCATAAGTTTGTTTTCTATGTCTGTGAATCTGTTTCTGTTTGGTAATCTGTTTCTGTTTGGTAAATAAATTCATTTGTGTCCTTTTTTAGATTCCACATATAAGTGATAGCATGATATTTGTCTTTCTCTGTCTGACTTACTTTACTTAGTACTATCATCTCTAGGTCCATCCACATTACTACAAATGGCATTACTTCATTCTTTTTTATGTCTGAGTAATATTCCATTGTGTATATATATACCATTACTTTTTTACCCAATCATCTGTCAATGGACATTTAGCTGCTTCTATGTCTTGTTTATTGGAAGTAGAGTTGCTATGAACATTGGGGTGCATGTGTCTTTTTAAACTAGAGCTTTCTCTGGATATATGCCCAGGAGTGGGATTGCTGGGTCATATTGGCCAGGACTTCTTAATGGAGAGATATAAAGGCTGGAGGAGACTTTCAGATAATATGCAGAATTAGATAACCCAAATTTCACCTGGTTTTATCAACAAAATGCCAAAAATAAAGTCACATTAACATCTGAGTATTCATAGCTTTTCCCATTTTACGTCTGGTAAAGGGTATTTTGTCTTTCTCAGTTTAGTTCCCAGGCTTTTACAGTACAGGGTTTGGGTTTAAAGAAAATGGAGAAGTGACAGCAGGGATGTACTCCAGCAGGGATGGAGTCTTACCCATGGAAGAGGACAATGAGTAGGAATTGGAGGAAAGAGACAGTGGCAAGGAGAGATGAGATCCACTATCACGGGGTGTCAGGGAGAGCTGAGTGGGACAGAGAGAGGTTTGGGGACTGGCCACCATGTGTGTGGAGAATGGGTGTTAAGAGACGGGATTTTTCAAAGTTTTCTTGTGCAAAACTTCTTGACTTCCTCTCTCTCTCTACTCCTGAGTGATAAGAATTTCTTTTAAACAAATAGTTAAAGTGTTAACTTCTAAGCCTCTGAACTAACGGTTAGCTTAATACCACTTCTTTAGGGATTACAAGACCTTTCCAATCTTACATATCTTATAATATCTCATCTGCTCAGTCACCACAAGGTCTCCACTGGCCCCTTCTCTCCTATCCCGTTTCCCCTTGCCAAGGTCGGTGCTGCTGTGCTCTCCCGAGTCCTGGAGTGCAGGGATCCTGACACAAGGCAGAAGACTGGTTCTTTCCCTGGCTCTGTGATTCATTTTGTCACGTGGCCCAGAAGTGGCACAAAATGCATCCAGTGTTTCTCTAAATTTCTCAGAAAAGCAGGGTTGTTTTTTTTTTTTTAATCCTCTATGAGTATCTGCACAGCTAAACACACATATGTCGACAAACACAAGTGGTGGCCAGCAGTTTAAATAAATTCTTTAAAATCAGTTCTACAAAGAAAAGCTCATCTGGAGGGTTTAGAGTGACAGTTAAGGTTTTCGACTTCGACATGAGATGGACAGGTTTAATTCCCAGCTCTGTCAATTATTAATCCTATAAATTTGGGCAATTAACATAATCACACTAGCCTCAGTTTTCTTATCTGTAAAATAGAGATAATAATGTTCATCCTGTGGTGTTTATTGTGAGGACTGAATGACAGAATCTAGGTAAGATTCTTAACAGGTGACCACTATTACTGTTATTTAACGTGGGACAATTAGATGCATAGAGCAATAACATGAAAAGATCTTTCTCATTTGGCATCTATTTTTAATTAACCAGGAAAAGGTTAATTACAGATACCAAAAAGCCTGCCCCAAAGATATATCCTGGTCTCTCTCTTTCGCAGCCTAGAAAACTGCTACCTATTTGAAATGTCAGCTTTTCTTTCTGGTTTCTACCAGCATCATTAAGGTTTTAAACCTTCCAGATCCAAGTTTGGGCTAGGCTTCCTGGTTCAGAGTGTTTCAAAATGGATGCTGGGCCCTGAGGGGGCCCCGGGGCAGGGTCTTCCTCCTCGGGTCTTAGCTCAGGGACCCATCTGTGCAAAGGAAAGGGGATGGTTACAGGGAGGAAGATGAACCACATGTGTGTCCATTCCCAGGGCTTTCCTTTGCAACAAAGCACCGTAACACACACACACACACACACACACAAATACATCAGAAACTGAACATGTGAAATTAGATGATTTGAAATAGAAATTAAATAATTATTTTAAATTAGTGGGAAAAAATACTCTATATCAGCAATTGTGAAACAGAGATTCGGCACCCACCCTGAATAATTGAGAGCACATCAGGCAAAATGAGTGTGAAAAGATTATGCAAAAACTTCAACGCGACCAGCTCCCACTCTCCGTGAGTAACTGGGAACTTCCATAGTTTAATTTTTTTCAAGGAGGCTTATTGGAAGGGTCCCCTTTCTCACTAGTATTGTGAAAAATAGAATAAGAAATAATACCAATGATTTTAGGAAGCGTGGCTGTAGCTCAGTGGTAGAGTGCATGTAGATACATGAGGTCCTGGATTCAAACCTCAGCTCTTCCATTAAAAGTAAATAAATAAATCTAATGATCCCCCCCCCCAAATATAAATAAATTTTTTAAAAAAGAAATAATTTCAATGATTTTACTTTGAAATAGTCTTTTTTCCCCTACCAGATTAATTTTCTTAAAATACTATTTTCCTTACCAGCTAAAACGCTTTAGCAAATCCTATTGGCTTTAGGATCTGATCCAAATATCTCAGCCTGGCAATCTAGGTCATTCTACTGTTGTCCAACCCTTCCCTGCAGAAATCTTTCATTCCGGCTGGGATCCTCATTTTTCTCCAAGTAAATATAGCTTATTGCTTCCTCAAACATTTAAACCATATGGTACTCCAAAAAGAAGACCCTCCTCCAAGGTATTTCTCTCCCTCAGTTCATTTCTTTTCCTTCAGTTTGTGTTGACCTCTCACACTTCTCTACTCCAGTGACACTAAGTGACTCCTTTACTTAGCGATGTCCCACATGTGACTGGACGATGTAAACAAAGGACCTTCAACAGAGAGAGCAATGTCCCCTCCTGAGGCAATGAAGGGCACTCAGAGATGAATTTGGATGGAGAAAATGTGTTTTTTTGTGAATGGCATTTTCAATTTTCAATATTCAAATCCCTCCTCTGGATTAATGTCCTTCATTAACTGCACGGTAGCCACATGTCACTCAGGATTCAGCTACCTTAAGATGCACACCTTCAATCTGAGGAAATAAATAAAGCAAGCAAATCTTTTTTCAAGGAAGAAAAATGGATTTCTACAGCTTCATCATGTTCCATGTAGAAATTGGCTCTTTTGTTAACAAATAGAAGTCATAACCTGCCTCTTGCCACACAATTTGTGAAGAGAAAACACACATTGTCTCTGGATGGTGTTTATTTGGATTTGGCTTCACAGAAGCATGACAGGTAAAAAACTGTTGTGTGTCCCCACACACAGAGATGGAGGACTTGTCTGATGAGCCGTGTGATATTTTTAAGTAGGGAAGGAGGACCCGGCATTGAAGGAGCCCTGGTGGTCTGTGAGGTCCTGGGAACAGTGCTTTGATGTGTTTTCTCGCTTCATGGTTGTCACACTTCTGCACCGCAAGTGCTACTGTCCCCATTGTTATGGTTAAAGGTGCTGCAATTATAGGATCAGCCAAAGAATAAAGTCCTTATTCTTTATTTCAGTCCAAGGTAAACAAAATAATGATTACCCATGACAGCTGGAATGCCCACTCTGTTGGGGGAATTATATATAGGGAGGCTTTGAAAGTGAGCTCAAGCTTGCCAAGGCTCTAGAAAGAAGACACTTGCTCATAACAGAAAAAGGCACCCAGAGTGATAGCATATGGTTGTGCAGCTTGGGTAGGACACAGGTGATCATGGTCACATTGTAGGTGTCACACATTTGTAATTTTATTACGACAAACTCCTGGCAGGTGTCAGTGAAGTGTCTTGTTCTACCCAAAGCTGCATACTATGGCAAATTTCCAGCAAATGGAAATGAAGCATCTTGAGGAAGGGTGTCTTTTTCTAATTTCTGCCAAGGCACCAACCGCATGGACCAACAGAGGCGCAGGGAAGGCAGCCCTTTGGTCGCTGACTATCCCATGCATCTCTTAGCCGGTCTCCACTGCACTGCTCTCTCTGCCTCTGCACAGTTTCCATCACCATGAGCCCCTGTCAACTTTCCTTTAATATAGTTTTTAAGAAAGTAAAAGAAATTGTATTTAAAAGTCAGGAGAGTTGGCATGAGTACCTGGGGGCTAAGCCAATGTGTTTTCAGAAATTGGTTTTTATAAATATTAATTTCATAAAATCTTATAATCAACACAGGAGCTTTTCTTGCATGTGTAAATGGCAAATGCAAATGATAAGGATGTTGCTCCTATGTTTTGGAACATCTGAGCTTGAAGTTTCAGGATATTGATTTCATCAGCTAAGCCTCTTCTCTTATAGCATCACACTCAATATTTCCAGAAAGAGGCCTGTCTGGCTCAGTTTCCACTTTTATGAACATGGTCGCCTAGACACAGGCATGGGGACAGCAGCCATGATCCTGCCCCCAAACCCTGGGCAGAGCGAACAGATCCAGGCTTTGACTCTGTCCCCAGCCCATGCAATGGGCTTTTTTCTTTGGGGGTTTTGAAATGTGGGACCGAGAGACACAGTGCCTGAAGGGTGACAGAACTCAGTCACACTGAAGGCAGTGTCTTAGTCGAAAGATGCTGACTTGACTTTTTCTTCTCAACTTTGGGTCCACATCTTCCACTGAGCTCTTGAGCGACTTCTGTATCCTTCATACACACATATACACACATGCACATACAGATGTATAATCTCTTAAAAATAAACTTTTTTTCTTCCATGTAGTGGTGTGTATCTGTTAATCCCATACTCCCAATTTATCCCTCCCCCTTCCCTTCCCCTTTGATAACCATATATTTGCTTTCTATGTCTGTAAATCTGTTTCTGTTTTGTAAAGAAGTTCATTTGTATCATTTTTTAGATTCCACACGTAAGTGATAGCATATAATGTCTGTCTTTCTCTGTCTGACTTACTTCACTGAGTATGATCTTTTCTAAGTCTATCCACATTGATGCAAATGGTATTATTTCATTCTTTTTTATGGCTGAGTAGTATTCCATTGATCGTGTGTGCGTGCGTGTGTGTGTGTGTGTGTGTACCGCATCTTCTTTATCTAGTCATCTGTCAGTGGACACTTAGGTTGCTTCCATGTCTTGGCTATTGTAAATAGTGCTGCTATGAACATTGGGGTGCATGTATCTTTTCAAGTTCAATAGAGTTTTCTCCAGAGATATGCCCAGGACTGGGATGGCTGGATCATATGGTAACTCTAGTATTTTAAGGAATCTCTATAGTGTTTTTCATAGTAGCTACACCAAATTACATTCCCGCTAACAGTGTAGGAGGGTTCCCTTTTGCATCTTTTGTAGTTAGTTTTCATCTTTTCCAGATATATTCTCAGGAAAAAATAAACTTTATTTTAAAAATAATTTTGCCTTAAAATTTTTTTTCTTCCAATTTATTGAGATACAATTGACTTAGAGCACTGTATCCTTTTTCGGGGGATATTAGGCTTTATTTATTTATTTTTAAATTTTTTATTGAAATGTAGTTGATTTACAATGTTAGTTTCAGGTATACAGCAAAGTGATTCAGTTATACATATATGTACATATATATTTTTTCTTTTAAGATTCTTTTCCATTATATGTTATTATAAGATATTGAATATAGTTTCCTGTGCTATACAGTAGGACCTTGCTGTTTATCTATTTTATATACAGTAACGTGTATCTCTTAATTAATTAATCAATTATTTTAAATAGAGGTACTGGGGATTGAACTCTGGACCTTGTGCTTGCTAGGCACATGCTCTATCACTGAGCTCTACCCTCCCTACCAAACTTCATTTTTTTAAGTTTTAGCTTTATAGAAAAAGTGCAAAGATAAGTACAGAGAGTTCTCATATACCCTGCTCTTAATCTTCCCTACTGTGAACACAGTACATTTATTACACTTAATGAACCACAATTGATACGTTGTGATTCACCAAAGTCCACACTTTATTCAGATTTCCTTACTTTTTACATAGTGTCCTTTTTCTCTTCCAGGGTCCCACCTAAGCTGCCATATCACACTTACTTGTTATGTCTCCTCAGCCTCCTCTTGGCTGAGACTTGTCTTGTTTTTGATGACCTTAACAGTTTTGAGGAGTACTGGTCAACTATTTTGGAGAATGCTCCTCTGTTAGGCTGTGTCTGATGTTTTCCTCATGATGAGACTGGGGTTCTGGGAAGGAAGACCACACACACTGTCAACATGACTCTCATCACTGTTGATGTTGGCCTTGGTCATCTGGCTGAGGTAACGTTCGTTGGGTCTCTTCACTCCCTCCCCTTTCCTCACTGTCATCTTTGGGAGGAAGTCACAGCGCACAGCCCACTTAAGAAGTGGGGAGTTATGCTTTGCCTCCTTGAGGGTGGAGCTTCGGCATAAATGACTTGGGATTCTGCTGCATAGGAGATTTGTCTCTTCTCCCTATGTCGTGTATTTTAAATTTACATTTTCTTGACACAGTTCCCGTAGCTTTCCACTGACACCAACCAAAAGCCCTTACAAACCATCCAGTTCAGGAGATGCGAATGCAAATAACTGCAGAGGCCAGATGGGTAGCAGAGAGGATGGTGAGCTAAGCGGGCTGGATGTGGCACGTCGCTGATTGCAAAGCTATGGCAGCTGGAAAGGGGGCACCACTCTCCGCTCCTGGTGATTGCTGCCACATGGAAATGGGTCAGCCTTGGCACAGCTTACTTTTTAAAAAAAAAACAGAAAATGGTAAACTGATCTCTCATGTGAAATCTCCTGGTTTTGAAATGTTGGCAACAAATTCAAATTTCTGCAAACTTTGTGCTTACCCCAAATCACTTCTCGGGTAGATTAGTAACTACACATAGTATTAGTAAGGAAACAGCCTCAGAAAGGTAAACAAGATGTCCAAGTTCACACCATGCGTTTAGTCTCTAAACTGGGACTGACACTTAGGGCTCTAATATTGCTGTATATAACTCTCCTTTGGAGATTCTTCAACAGTTTGTTAAATTTCTCAGAATCATCTGGACTTTGTGCTAGATTTACAGCCTTTAGTGAAATACATAGAAGTTGGATCTCTGCAATACCACTCTTTCATCAAGCCTGCTCCAATGCAGTGGTGCCATTAATCCTATTTATGTACCATTTGCCATATTTTCCTCTGTGCCTTGCTAGATTCCATCTGTTACACCAGAGATGAACAAGGGCTCGGCCAAATGCCATATTGGCAATAATGTATGAATGCCAACGCACAACTCAGAATTCTGTGATTGTCAAAGGCCGTGAATTTTGCCTTAAACATGTTTGTATTCTTTTTCCCTCATCCATTACCCACCAAAATACCTGGCACATAGTAGGTGCTCAGTAAATGTTTGTTGAATGAATGACAGTCTTGAATGACTTAAGTAAGATGAAGTATCAATTCATACTAATATTGATGGCGCACAGGACAAATCTAATAGTGTGGAAATGAAAGTTTTTGGCATGTTTATAGGAACTAGCCATTCTAAACAGCACAGACGCTCTTAGCTTAAAGACGTTATTATTCAGTTGTTTACAGAGGATAATTAGAATCTTAAAATATGAGTATCATCAATCACTCTTCTCCGCAGGGACTTGAAACATTTTAGTCAATTCTTCAGCTATGTCATGTATATCTTGCGGTCTTTATTATTTTTTAGTGTGTCCCTATATATTCATTTGGTTACATGATTTCTTTTTTTAATCTTAGAATTTAAAGTCACATATCAGAGACTTATCTATTAAGTTCCTTTGTTGCCTGCTCATTTACTAGGGAGAGAGAATGTTTGGATGAAGGTATAATCATGGGAAAAAGATGTGAGTTAAGAAAATAGGCAATGAAGAAAGAGCCCTGTCTCCTAAAGCATCATCTTTGCTGGCAGTACGCCAGCGTCCCGGAACACCCTCTGTGTGTGCACAGCCTCGTGTGGTTTCTTCTGCTGCCACTTTCATGGTTTTTTATTTATGGCATTTCTTTACATGTTTCTCCATCCTCTACAGACTAGAAGGAGTTACTCAGTTTTCAAGTGGTTGGATGAGGAAGCTTCTGCTTTCCAGGTCAGCACTAATTAAGGAATGATGGTGGATTGCGGTTTCTGGGGGACCACAAGTAGAGCAAGAGTGATTCTGCTTGTGCCTTTCCCTCGTGAGTTCAACCAAGTGCATCCAAAGATGACTGAGGTTAATTACATGTGAGTTCTGAGTAACTCATTTCACTCTCGGTGTATTTTTTCTCAGCTTTGCTATCAATGCCTTTTTCCTCAATGTAAAATGCTTATTCCAACTGTAACTATTACAAAGTGAAGGTGTTCTTTGTTCCTGGGGGCCATTCTTGTGCAATGACAGTGGCCAAACAGCGATGACTCATTTTGGGTACTGTGATCATTATTCTCCCTTTATAATTATGGTAGAAAGACTTTTCTGTCTTTTTAAAAAATGCTAAATGAAATTAAAAATTTATTATCTTATCCTAACTTCAAATGCCACAGATATGAAGAGTGTTTTAAAACTACTCCAAACTCCTTCAAATTAACGGCTTTCCAGACTTGGGCAAGTGGGAGAAAGGAGGCGTATTTGGTTTAGTGTGAGAAACTTATAATGTGTGTGTGTGTGTGTGTATCTGTGACAATTAGGGAGGCACCTATTATGGGTGCATCTGAGATCACACCAGGCTGAGCCTCCTCAGGGGAGCACACCAGCATTTAAGTAATTATCAATCTCTTTGACGTGTCTCATCATCCCAGAGGTCCCTGACTGTCCTCCTGTGACACAAACGGTAACACACCATGCTGAAGCCCACAGCCAGGTGTGCAGAGAGCTGTGCATGGGGTCATTGGTAATCAAGGTTCAGATACCCACATATGATGCTATCATTCCTTACCCCTCTTCCTAAGAGTTATCAGATGGCTCTCAGTTTACACCTACAAGTCGGCGAGGAGAAAGTCAGTCGCCAAGTGCATCAGAAACCAATCTCAGAGAGTTGCCAAATAGGCTTAAATAAATAGAACATATCGCAGTCACTGCTACGATTTTAGATGGATGCTTCTTGCTCACAATTGGTGGATTAAACTCTCCCATCTTAGAATGAGTTTCAAATTATTTCATTTAGCAAATGTTCCCTGGGCGCTGACTATGTGCCAGACTTGGTGGTGCCACCGGGGAAACTCTGGTGTATAAGTCAAAGTCCCCCTCATCATGGGGACAGTTTCTTTCATTTATAAGCAACATCAGGCTGGTGTTCTTAGCTCAGAGAAGACGTAGTCCCCCAAACTTGTACTCAGAATCTTGACCAAGGGCCTGTCGGATTAGTGAGGGATGAAGCCGAGTTTCTTAACCTCCTCCCAAACATGCATGCAAGTGCTCTTCCCCCACTGACAGGAGCACTGCTGCAATGAGTCAAGTGTGCATATTTGGGGAGAGAATAGTGGGAAGAATCTAACCGGTAACTCAGGGCTTCTTTTTTTTTTTTTTTTTTTAAACTGAAGTATAGTTAATTTACAGTGTTGTGTCAGCTTCTGGTGTACAGCATAGTGATGCAGTTATATATATATATATATATATTCCTTTTCATATTCTTTTCATTACAGGTTATTAGAAGACATTGGATATAGTTCCCTGGCATACACAGTAGGACCTTGCTGTTTATCTATTTTGGATATAGTAGTTTGTATCTGCTAATCCCAACTCCTCCCCCTCTTTCCCCTTGGTAACCATAAATTTGTTTTCTATGTCTGTGAGTCTGTTTCTGTTTTGTAAAGAAGTTCATTTGTATCATTTTTTAGATTCCACATATAAGTTATATCATATGATATTTGTCTTTCTCTGTCTGACTGACTTCATTTAGTATAATCATCTCTAGGTCCATCCTTGTTGCTACAAATGGCATTCCATTATTTTTTATGGCCAAGTAACATTTCCCTGTGTGTGTGTGTGTGTGTGTGTGTGTGTGTGTGTGTGTGTGTGTGTGTGTGTGTGTGTCTGGGGTGACTTGACTCTGACTCATGGACATCGCAGCCTAGAAAGCTGTTTTCTGGAGAATAGAGCACAGGTAGGTTTGAAGACAGCGAAAACTTCGGCTGAGTTCCTCATGGCTTTATAGTTTCTGGCTCCGGACCTTTCTGAAGACTGGCTTACTTTTTGCTTATATCTGGATTCTATGAGACACCCTCTATCTTAATAATTCATTTTTGAACTCTATTATTAGGGTATACAGATTACTTTTCAGTGGCTTCGCAGCACTGTGTCAGGCATTTCAAAGCCCGCATTTTTTCTTTATTAGTTGCTGTATCTTTTGATGCACTGTCAGCTGGATGTACTGAGATGCTATGACATTTCCCAGCACTGCCTCTGATTGGGCCTCCATGGCGGGGGCTGGCTCTCATCCCTTACGGATGTCTGCTAAGTGTAAGTTCAACTGATAAAGGAAACACGCCAACAAGCACTGGGAAAGGCTGAAACTGGGGACAGATTGCTACTCTGAGGGCTTCAGCTCTGCCCTAATTCTGGTCAGATAGGATTAACACTCTTAACCCCTTACTGTCCAAAAAAGAAAGTCAGAGTGAAAAGCGTGCATCCACTATTTCTAACGACTTCTTTTTTTTGACATTTTTTTTTAATTGAAGTACAGTCACTTTACAAGGTTGTATCATTTTCTGGTGTACAGCACAATGCTTCAGTCATACATGAATAAACATATATTAATTTTCATATTCTTTTTCACCGTAAGTCACTAACAGATACCAAATATAATTCCCTGTGCTATACAGTATAAACTTGTTTATCTATTTTATATAGACCAGTCAGTATCTGCAAACTCCTAATTTATCCCTTCCCACCCTTTTCCCCCCGGTAACCATAAGTTTGTTTTCTATGTCCGTGAGTATGTTTCTGTTTTTTAAATAAGTTCATTCGTCATTCCACATGTGAGTGATATCATACGGTATTTTTCTTTCTATTTCTGGCTTACTTCACTTAGAATGACATTCTCCAGGGCCATCCATGTTGCTGCAAATGGCATTATTTTATTCTTTTTTATGGCTGAGTAGTATTCCATTGTATAAATATACCACAACTTCTTTATCCAGTCATCTGTTGATGGACGTTTAGGTTGTATCCATGTCTTGGCTACTGTAAATAGTGCTGCTATGAACATTGGGGTACAGGTGTCTTTTTGAATTAAGGTTCCCTTTGGATATATGCCCAGGAGTGGGATTGCTGGGTCATATGGTAAGTCTATTTTTAGTCTTTTGAGAAATCTCCATGCTGTTTTCCACCATGGCTGTACCAAACTGCATCCCCACCACCAGTGTAGGAGGGTTCCCTTTTCTCCACACCCTCTGCAGCATTCTAATGACTTTTGTTGAAGAAATGAAGCAGGTGATGCTGTGAAACTGTAAGCAGCCTAGTCTCATATTTGGTCAGCTCTCATGCCTTCGGGACGTTGTTACTGATTGGATTTTTATTTCCATCTCCTGGGCCGATCTGTGTTAGGCAAGCCAAAGTTGGTTTTTCATGCAGGGGTCTGTAAGGGTTTGCATTAGGTTCCTTTCTTTCTGCCTGCTGCCCAGTGTCCCACTGCTGTCATTCCTGAGTCTAGAATCTTGTCCCCTTTCACAGGGATGACTCCTGATTCGGTGATTCCTCATTCTTTCAGGACAACTTCCTTGGCCCCTTTGGGATTGTATTCCCATAGCATCCTTGATTTCCCTGCCACTTGTGCAGGACTAGTTTGCCTATGGGTCCACCAGGGTCTGTGCCCTACACCCAGCCTGTCCTTGGCAAATAGTATGTCCTTCATAGATCTATGCTGATAGACTGGCTTAGTGAGTGAATGCCCATCAAAAAAAATTAATGATTTGATTCCAACATTAGTAACTTAATAGAAAGAAGGCTCCTTTGCCCCTTTCTGGAAGAACACGGCCTGCCTGCATCAGACCCCAGCTGGGGAAGTAGAGAGAAGGCCTGCCTTTCAATGAAGCTTGAAGTATTGACCAGAATATAAGGAATCCACCCAATAGAATGTGCAGCTCTACCCACTGCCTGCCAGGCCCTGCCGCCCTCCCTGCCTGCCTGCCACCACTCTGCTTCTGCACCAGCCTAGTCACACTTGTCTTCTGTCTGTTCCTCCAACATATCATTTGCCTTCCTCCTTCAGGGCCTTCGCCCTGCTGTTTCCTCCAGCAGGAATGCCACCGACTTGGAGTTCTGCAGAGCTGGCATTTCTCACTTAGGTGGCAACTCAAATCTGAGCATTTCTCATTGGGCATTTCTCCTTGGAGTATTTCTCTCTCCCTTCCCAAATGTGAGTGGCTCTCCCATCCCTCAGATGACTGTTTTCCTTTTTGCCCTTATGCCTTTCTGTAAGTTTATCTGTTCACTGGTTCATGATCTGTCTTTGACTGATAAACAGCTTCCAATCTGTCTCGTTCAAGACTATACTTTCTAGAGTGCCTGGTTCTTGGGAGGAACTAGCATTTGATTATTAATAATGATTACATGGTTGATGAGTAAGTGGATAAAAGAATAATCTTTGATACAAATTATTTAATCCCAAAGAAAGTTAGTGATGGAGTCCCAGGCATTACTGTGGAATAAACTTTTGGAGTGTTTTCTTCCCGATTTGTTCATACTAGGCAATGCTAAGCCCTTCCCCTCCCCCCTCTCCTCAACCCCTCCCTTCTTCCCCTTCCTCCTCCCTATCCCCTCTCCTCCTTCTTCTTTTCATATTTTAAACATAATTAGATCTCAGTACTGAGTTACTTGCTCAGAATACTCTGAACATATACTTTCAGACTACCATTTAGAATTCCATTTATTACAAGGGTTCTGAAAAAAAAACTTTGTTAGGTAATGAGGTTACTCTGTCCTTCAAAGAGCTTTACCTTAAAGATTTGAAAAAAATTTTTTAAAAGATGTGTTGCCTTCTTCATGTCAGGTTTCTTGTCATTATGTCTCTCGAAGTTCACGTTTGCCTTAACATCCCATCCCTTCCTTACATTTGATTTTTGTTGAATTCTGTTTCTTCCCAAAACTATAAATCTCACGGAGTTGTTGGCTGAAGTGCTTTATTTCAAGCAGTCTATTTCAGAACCTCCAGGGAATGACAAAAAGGACAAATAAGAGTAAAGCACCTAGAGAGAGTTGAGCAAGTGTGGTCCTCAGGTGAGACGTGCTTCAGCCCCTTTCTAAACTGGCTGAGGTGGTCTGAGAGCCCCAAGACTCTAATTTTGGGTGGTTGGTCATTATCCCTACTCCCTCCACCTCTCTCAGCTTTCACTCTTTAAAGTCTAAATCTCATCTCCAAGTGCCGTCACACTCCTTTCTTAAAATTCCCTCCATTAGCTGAGTTTTCCAATTTACTTTCCAAAGTTCCTTCTGTAGTCTATTCTTTTGTACTTTGGCTTCTAACTCTCGTTATGAATCTGTTTACAGGGTAGGTCATTGTGCAGTATGTGTTGGATAAATAATAGTTATATGGAAAGAGTATTAAGGTTCATCAAGACAGCTCAGGCATATTTATACACTTCTTTTAGACAACAGAAAGGGGCTGATACCAGAATGTACTTTTTTGATGGCCCTCCCTCAGATGTTGCATTTATTACTGTATTTTCTTCTTTTTTGGACGGATTAGTCCCTGAATACCCTCAAGGTTTGCCTTTACTATTCTCTGCACCTTATTCATTTCCTATTAAAATTTTTTTTCTAATTATGAAAGTAATAGACGTTCAATATGGAACACAGAAAGGTAATCAAAATACAGCATAATCTCTCCGGAGGTGAAAACATTTTACACCTTTTCTTTGCATTTCCAATTTCCCTCTGAATCTTATGCAGCATTTAAAAAAATACACAATAGACGGCTCTAAATCCAAACGAAGATCAGCTGTTATTCACCAAGTTCACAAGGAAATCAAAGACTCTCAGTGGAATAAGGAAGCTCGCCTCTAGCAAAGGAACCTGGGTATCTGGGGTGCCTTTAGGGAGGCGGCTTGTCTATGAAGCACAGCGGGTTCTGCAGCCACCTGGGAACCGAGTGGGTGGAGGCGGAGCTTCGATGATTGAGGGTTGGGAGAGAGGAGCTACAGGGCGGTCACCAATCAGGGTTCTGCTTTGTTTTCTCGTAACGACCAATGAGGGAGCGCTTCTGGGGAGGCTGTCTTCAAATCGGAGACGCCTACCTCTACCGCAGCCAATCAGCAGGCGGCCCTTACACAGCGTCCGCCTCACCCTCGCCCCGCAGGCGATGTGGCCCCGCCCCCGACCCGCCCCCCCGGCCGCGGCCCCGCCCCGCCTGAGGGAGGGGGCTGAGTTCGCGACTCGCGGCTCTGGAGGTGGGGGCCGGGTTGCAGCCGGGCTTGTGCGTTCTGCGTCCGCCGCGGCGGTGCAGATCCCGCTGGCTTCTAATTGTCCTTCGCGGCGGCCGCGGTCGCAGCCTCCTTGCCTCCGGGCCCGGGCTGCCGGCGCTGGAGCGAGCGCGCCTCCCGCGGACCACGGCTGCCCCGAGAAGGTAAAGGGGCTCCGGGGCTGCAGCGCCGGTCCGAGCCCCAGGCGCGGTGTGGGCGGTGGGGCCGGCTCCCTAGCTCTCCCGCCGCCGGGGGCCGGGCCGATCCGGGCCGCGTCTGCCGAAGCCTCCCGCCCGCCTCGAGGCACCTCCTCCCGGGAGCCCGCGGCGGCCTCAGGCGGGACCCCCAGGGACGCGGCGGGACTCCGGGTGCGGCGGCTGCCGGGCCCAGCGGAGGGCAGGAGGAGTGCAGGTGGAGGAAAGACGCGGAGTTGAGTCAGAGTCGAGCTCCCAAGGGAAAAGGATCTACTGCTACGGAGCGATTAGCTGAGCAGCTTTTTTTTTTTTTTTTTTTTTTTTAAGTAAGACAGCTATCTGGACTTGGGTAGATGTTGATTACACATTTTCCAGAGACAGGCGCTTTGCAGTGCGTTTACACATGAGCATGATTTACTTATTATTTATTACAATTCAAAGCAGTCTTTAACATGAACTTATTTGGAGCTTTTTCTCAAGTGACAAGTTGACCGAGCAATGTGACTCACCTTTGTCTGGGCTCAAGTGGGGCCAGTGCGGTGGGGTGGGGGGCGGAATCTGGGTGAGGAATGCAGGTGCCAGTGTGAAAGGATTGTGGGGGTGGGACCTTGTTTCTGTCACTCTGTCATGGGCGGGTGTAGGATTGTGATTCTTTTTTCCTTTTCTAATTTTTTAAACATTAGCGTTCGAATAAAAAAAGCCGTTCTAAAAGCAATCGCTGAGCTTTAGGCTTTAGGGATGCACCTGCTTCCCACGCAGTTTGCAGGCAATTAACTGCATGATGTGATTTACCTGTAGAGAAGCACCTTGGATTGCTGTTACCTTTTCTTTGGCGTGCTTAATAACCTTTTTTCGTTCACCATTTGTTCACAAGTGAAACAGGTCACTAGTTTTATCAGTAATGGCTTAGTAAGGGCGCTGGGAGAAGCTTTCTCCCTTTCAGGTGCGCTGCATTAGGTCTTTTAATTGTGAAGCTCAATCTTTATAGTCTCCTCCTCTCCGGAAGCCGGTAGTGTACCTCACGTCCGTTTTATAGGTACATAAACTGAAAGCCCTGGAGATGAAAGGAATTCTGCCCAGGTCACTGGACTCCTACTAATATACCTGCAATCCCGGATCGAGTAAGGTTCCCACCGTCAGGCAAGCTTCTGCATCCTGATTTGATTCACATGATTACGAGTCAGCGGTGGAGATGGTTATTTCTAAGTAAAGAAATAGTCTCTCAGGCTTTGTTTGTTTTTCTCCTAGGCTGCTAAAATTGCTTGAATTTAGCCAGAAAGGTAGTTTTTCACATAGACAAGAACATCTTGTGGTGTTATGTGAAAAACGTCTATTTTAAGTTTTGGGAGGCTTTTCACATGAGAAAACCTTATCTCTGCGTCTCTGGCTGAGCATTGGACTTGAGTAGTTTTCTGAATTGAACTGAACTAATTAACATTCATAAAGCAGAGACAAATGAGGTGTAATACATTTGGGTTATGATTTTGTTTCAGGAAACTTTTACTGTAAATTTCGATGTTGAACATGTAAGAATCGTCTCTTCTTTGATTAGGATAACTCAAAGGAGTTTGGGAGTTAATGGGGAGAAGGTTTAGATGGATAGTTTGGAGGGAACCCCAGAGAGTTGTTATGTTAAATGTGTTAGTCATCAGGAACATGGAAATATCTTATGAATTACTGAATGGAACTGTCTGATGGTGAAGTAAGCCCTTGTCTTCATGGCAGATGCTCTGTTGCATGGAACGTGTACGTTTGACATAACTTGTTTGTTATGTAAGGCATCCCTTACACAAACCCTGTGTGTCCAGCTCTGATTCTGTTTACTCATTTGTTTGTTTTTGCATTAATGCCTTTACTTAATTTCTACTCTCATTATCAAATTAAAATTTCTATCACCCAAGCAGAACATATCATAAACCTTTATCGTCTGCTAATTTGTACAGAAAATGAGACCTCTTCTGAAGAACATCTCTTAGACTGTGGATAGTTGGAAAGAGATTTAGGTTGTTTTTATTTATCTATAGTCTTACCTAGGGCAGTTAGCCACCCCCCTCCACCCCGCTCCCCACTGTGGTTTTCAGGGTTTCTACCCTTCAAAAAAACTTAATTACGACCTTACACAGCTTCCACTAGATGGTGCACTGGGTGCTGTTTACTGGAGATTTCAATCAGATTTAAAAAAGAAATTATAAGCATTTCACTGACAAGAATACAAATGTGCTGCAGCCGTCATTGAAATTCAGACAGAACTGCAATGAGTAGTTTAAGTCAGTTTGATTAAATGAGATTATTTGGGAGGACACGGCAGTGAGGGAAGTTATTAGTCATTGTAGAAATAACTTCTACTGAAAAGCGCTCTGGTTCTCTCTGGTCAGGATCCTAGAACAGAGTGAATTTATTGGTCCTTATTTATGTACACTTGAACTGGTTTTTTTTAAGTGATTTGTGTTTTGTTTAAATCTTATATGAACTCTGATGAGCTGTTTGAACCTGGTTTTAAGCTTTGACTTCTTAGGTGACTGATTCTTCAAAAGAATGCGTAGAATAAAATGGGTATACACAGCATGATGGTTTTGATACGTACTATGAACAAGTACTTAAGTTATAAAATTTTTTTTCCCAAGCATGTAAAACAGTTTTTTTTTTTTTTAAAGCACACGTAATAAATCTTTCTATTCTTTTAGGAGAGCATGATTATCAACTTGCTTCACTTAGGGAAAGAGAGGGAAGCTTTCTCTCTTGGATGGCAGGAGCTTGTTGGTTACTGGTTAAATTGTTTGTCACCAATTGTTAGAAAAGGGAGGTGAGAAAAAAATCACCGCTGCTTTGATAAAAAGCCATGCCTGTTTTAGGTATAGAAGTGGCAGTGTCAGTGGAGAATACAGACTTGTTAGGATGATTGCATTTTGTGAGATGTTTTGCAGAAACCACTGGACTTTTCAAAGGCAGGATGAAAACTGGTGTGGGAAGGTCGTTAGTTGGTTGGGGTTGGGTGTGTATTTCAGTTCCCCTGAGCTTTGTGTGGGCAGGAGAGCTTTGGTAATTTTTCTTGGAACCACCTCTGGTTCTCAGGGGATTTGATGGTGATTTTGGATGGGGTAAAAAGGAGGTGCCATTCCTTCGAGGAAGGTGCTTCCTGGCAGGGCTGCCAGCCATCAGGTGAGTGTGGGCATGGGCACGGACAAGTGGGTGGCTGTAAGCAGCCAGGCAGGTTAAAAAGCTGCCTGAGCCAGGGCTTCCCAGGGCGCTCTGCACCTTGGCCGGCATTCATCAAGTCAGTATTTTGAGTCAGGTTTATAGCTATCCCGTGGTTCAGGCTTGGGCCAGTTAATGCTGGTCTTCAGATTTATGTTTTTCACTTTTAAAATAAGTAGAATTCTGAACTTTGTGCAATTAATGACTTGAGTGTGCAAGCGAGTATCTTGAAAAAGTTGTTTGGCTTATGCTAGGTGCTTGAATATACTTACTTCTGATACTGTCTTCCACTCCCTTTGCAAGAAGGCTTCATTAGAAACAGGAAACCTCAAATACACGTGGACCCACATTGTTCAGATTGGTCACCTGATTTGGGGGACAGAAGAAGGCGTCTGATCTAAATACTGCTCTGCAAAGAGAAGGGCCTGGTAGGATGCTGTAAAGGGCTGGTCGAGCTAAGGGGAGGGGTAATTCTGGCACTTTTTGTTGTAGTGTTTACGGTAAAAGCCTCTGATTAGCTTTGCTCCTAATTAAAAACTTGCTCTTTGCGAAACAGTACTTCTATATTCATACTTGCACCAGTATGACTCTTGAGAATTGAATATTTCTGATGGTTGTAACTTCTTACTTTCTGGCAATGGCAAGTTTGTGGAAGTGATGATGTAAAAATCTGGAGTTGAGCCAAGGATGAAAAGGATCATGGAGCTATGGACTGAGATTTAGCAAGCTGCTACAGCTGATATTCAAAATACTTTTTTTCCCTCTTCCTAATATGGCTTGTGATTTAACTTGCGAAGATCCTGTTTGGACCTCTGTGCTCTTTTCATGCTTGGAATTTAGCTCAGTTCCCAGTAAAGCCCATCAGAGCTGAACCCTGTCTAATCAGGGTTCAGAGTAGGTATTTTGTCAGGTGTAGGGGGAGAAGATGCTGTGGGCAATGAGGAAATGAATTAACGTCATTTTGATCTGTTTACAGTCTTTTGAAATAGGGTTAATATTTTGCATTTTGGAATTTTCAAAATGGTAATCATTTTCACCTTTAATGTACATAAAGTTGAGTATGACAACTTCAGACTGGTTCTCAAGCGTCAGCATGCCTTGAATCACCTGGGGGGCTTAGAATTCAGCCAGCTGGTTCATTCCCGCAGTTTCTGATTCATCAGGCCTGGGGATGGGCCCTGAGAATACACATTGCTAATCCAGTGATGATTGGTGATGCTTGCTGTCCAGGGACCACACTTTGAAAACCACTGCTGAGATTCTGGAGGGAGTATAAACGTAGTGGTTAAGAACCCAGGCTTTGAAGTTTGAAAGACCTGGATTTGAATCCCTTTTCTGCCACTTACTATTTCTTTGACATCAGGCAAGTTTCTTGCCTCTGAATTTTCATTTCTAAAGTGGAAATAATGTATTATGTTTGGAGTGTTACATAACCTGAAATGTGTGTAAAACCTCGTAGAACAGATCCTGGAGAACTGCAAGCATGCCATAAATGTTGGCTTTTCATCATAAAACTCAATTAGTGAATGAAAGAAATAGAATCCTGAATCTTGTAAAGTTGAGGTATGTTCCTTAAGGACAGAAACTTTCAGATTTCTCCTCACTGTGCTGTGGGAAAGGTACATGAGTCCTCAATTTCTCTTTAATGAATGAAGGAAAAGTTTGTGGATCCTAGTAATTTTCTAGAAACCTTTTCTCAAGACATAGGATATTCACATGGGTGGTGCCTCCCCCCAAACAAATTGAACTTTTTGGTCAAAATATACTAGATTCTACCTAATAATCATTGTGGTCCACACTTCATGGAACAGGAGTTTTAAAGGTTGTTTGTGGGAGTTCTGTAACGAGAAGGACCTGAAGGCATCTTTAGAACATCTTCAGTCTCACATGGTAAATGGTGACTGGATTTGATGCCCCTGCATGCAGTTGTCAGAGCTCTGTTTCCCCATCTTGCTGAATGCCTGGTTCCCTGTCTTTCTTTCTCTGAGAGCCCACGTCTCTCTGGGGCCCTCTGGAAAATCTCATCCTCCCTTCCCATCACTTCCTCTCACAATCACCCATTTGTTGACTCTTTACTTTTTCCTTCACCAGAATGTGAACTTTGAGGGCAGGGACCTGATCTTCGCGACTGTGTCCCCATTCTGGGGTGCAGTATCCGGTCCACAGGGACTTACTACATACTGGTCCAATGAAGGGATGTGGGCGGTACAGACTCCTTCCTACCCGCCTGCCCCCAAGTCAGGTGTGCAGATGTGAGTTAGTGGTTCTGTCATCATTGGTCCATGCAAAGCCTCTCATTTTATTACGTTTTCCCCCCTTCTTCCTCAAGGACACTCTCTTGTAATTTCAGTAAGTTTCGCCAGATTGTTATCTGGGATGCTGTTCTTGTTTACACTCTGCTCAGCTGTTGCTCCCGTGGTCTTGCCGGTACTTGATAATTTCTGACCTTATAATTTTTTCCAATCTGATGCAACAGATGGAGCAATGTGAGCACGAAGTGATCGTTACTGTTCTTCCTGGCAGTTCTGACTACTGCTGCAGTCTAGTAGCCTATCGTATGCTTACTAGCTGTGTGGGTTTCCCTTTTTGTGAACTGGCATTTACGTCGTCTTTGCCTCTTGTTCAGTTAGATTGCTTTATCTTCCTCCCTTTCTGCCATAATTCATAGGAGTTTTTTTTTTTGAATATTCTAGATGTTAATCTTTTGATAGCTTTTAAATGGTGTGTATTTTTCTTAGTGTTTTTTACCTGTCGAGTATTTTCTTTGAAATCCTTTCTTGAACAGAATCTTAAATTTGGTTATAATTAGATTCATCCATTTATTCTACCTTCCAGGTCTTGTTTAGGAAATAGTTTTCCATTTTTAGTTTAGGTGGGTTTCTACAGTTGGTCTGTTCCAATTTTTCTTCCACTGGTTTTTGTTTTTATTTTCACCGCAACAACTTGGTTACATGTTTTGGTCTCTGGAAGTATGAATCCCACCTGTGCTTCTTCCAAAATATTTAAGCTGGTGGTTTGCAGTCCTGGCTTTACATTAGAATTAACTACGTAGCTTAAAAAAAAAAAAAAAAAAAAAAAAAAAGACACAGCCCCGCTCACCCCAGATCAACTGAACAGTAATCTCTAGGGAGTGGAGCCCAGCGTTTGTACTTTTTCAGACGGCCCGTGGTGGTACTGACACATAGCCAGTGTTCAAATCCTGTATCAAAGATATTTATGTTTTTTCAGTGCAGTTTAAAAATTTTTCTCCATCATGGTTTTATGTCTGCTCTGTTAGGTTAGTAACTAGGTATTTTCAGCTTTTGTTTCTATTGTGAATGACATTTTTTTTTTCCTAATCTCTATTTTTTTCCTTGAGGAGGGAATACTATTGATATATACGTGTCTGTATGTGTCTGTATGTATTGATATCAATCAGCTAATCTATTTAATTTTTTGAGGGGGAGCAGTTGCGCTGAACTCTTACTGTGTTTTAATGGCTAGTTTTTCTTTTGGGTGTTCTACTTAGTTCGTCTTTAAGTAATGGCTTTTTTTTTTTTTTTTTCCTTTTTAGTTCTTATTATCTTGTTCTTTGTGTTTGGTTGACTTACTGCATTTGTGTGGACTTGTGGTGGAAAATAAGTAGAGATAGTGGCTTCTTGATCACTTTAATATCCTAAAGGGAATTCATCCTTACTTTTACCTTTAATGGGAGATTTCATTTTTTAAAAATTGTTTTTTAAATTGTTGTGACTTCGTTGCTGTGGTTTTAAAAGCTTGAGAAGTAAGCACAGAATTCTCTTCTTGATTTTGGTAAGGAAAACTGTCGTGGATGGTATATAGTTCTGAAACCTGGAAAGTTGCAGGTGTTTATTGAGTTTTTTAATTAAATATTTGAATTATTTTCGTCAGGCTTTTTCAAAGTAAGTTGTATATGACGGCTACTTTGTTTAGTTGAAAACCATTGTGGGTTTGGAAAAACAAAGTGGAAATGGTTACACATCTTAACCTGTGAATTTTAAAAAATGTATTCAAGTATAGCATAGACCTAGAAATATGCATGTAACATACATATATCTAGAAATATATAATGCATATGTCCTAGGCGTGCAGCTCACTGACTTTTCCCAAAGCAAACACACTTTTGTAACCAGCACTCAGGTGAAGAAACAGAACGTTCGAAGGACCCCAGAAGCCACCGTCCTGCTCATTTCCATGATCCTGACTTATAACAGTGTGGAGCAGTAATGCGGGTGGTCTGGCGCCGGGCTCCCAGCTAGGTGATATCAGAGTCACATCTGAGACAGAGCTCCTTTTGAAGAAGCTCAGCCTTGACCTGGATTTCCGATCCTCCCAGCTGCAGTTTTCAAACTTGGGGTTGCAGTACCACTTCATACTCTTAAAATTATTAAAGACGTTTTATTTTTGTGGGTTATGCCTATGAATGTTCACTGTGTTAGAAATTTAAACGGGATATTTTATTTATTGATTCATTAAAAAAATAGTAACCTCGTATGTTTAGTTACTTATTTTTATTGATTCTAGTTGATTTACAATGTGTTAGTTTCTGGTGTCTTGCATAGTGATTCAGTTATACATGCCTATATTCCTTTTCATAGTCTTTTTATTATAGGCTGTTACAGGTATTGAATATAGCTCCCCCACTGTATGTTAACATAAATAACACTTCATGAAAAATAACTGTTAAAATATTTTAGTGAGAAGTGTAGCTTTTTTTTGTTTTTACATCTTTGCACCTCTCAATGATGTCTGGCTTAGTAGAAGAAGACTAGATCTTCGGATCTGTTTCTGTATTCAGTCTGTTGTGATTTGTTGTTTGGTTGAAATACACTGAATGAAATATACTGAAGGTAATCCTGCCTCAGACAGATGTGCAGTTGGAAAAGAGAGGAGGATCTTAATGATCTTTCTAGAAAATCATGGATATTCTTTGATACTACACTAAAACTCCATGAGTGATAGTTTCTTGGTTTGATTGTGGAGCAGAAGCAGAACCTGTATCAGTGAAGTTTTCTCACTCTTCATTTAACCCTATTTTTTTGTCTTGTACTTGGAATCTTTTTATCCAAGCAGCATTTAGAAAGTGTTCGCTCATAGAATTACATAAACCTACCACCAGTGAGCCCATCAGAAGAATCTGTAAGTACTGATAACTTTCATGAGAGCTCCTGGTGACAGGTAGAATTTTTCAAAAACTGAATTTTTGCTCAAAAACTTGAATTTTTTATCCTTGGCAACAGATAGGTGTTTTCCTTGAAGCATTCGGTCACCTTTGTTCAGTTTGGAGAAAATGTTGACCAAATGCCCAACTTTTAATACTTGTTTTTTCAGTTACTTATATAAGAATAATTTCAGGAATGAAAGAGCTGCTGGTTAAGCTTAAACAGCAAACAATGGGCACAATTTCTTTTCCTTGAGACAATCATCGTTCTTCAGTGTGTAGCTCAAGTTCTTCTGTATTACTTCCTATTTTGTCACACAGACTATTAAAAAGACATGTATTCGAGGGTGAGGATGTCACCTTATTAATTTCCACCATTTCCTCAAGGACATTCTTAGGTGAAACAGGCATTTTTTCCTCCAAGTTCCTGTTGACCTGTGCAATTCGTGCCGCTGTCTTGCTTCATGCTAAGGTGCCCCCAGTTTTACACACCCTGGCTTGCGTATCATCAGTGCAAATGTCGATGCAGTGGAATTCACAACCTCTGCATTGTTACACAGGTAGTTTTGATGTCATGGTTATCCTGAAAGGTTCTTGAGGGTTTCCTGGACCCTGAGAGCAAAGAGCTGGCCCCTCTCATCTTCTGTCAGGGCAGTTGAGGATCAGCCCCTCATACTGTCTTCCTGAGGTTGCTGACCAGATCCAGCTTCTTCGCTTACTGACTCCTAAAATGATATTCTTAGGAGCAGGGACCCGCTACTTCTTGGCTCAGCTGTGCTATAATTTTCCCAGTGAAAGAAAGTTCAGTAACACTAGGAAAGAAAATATTTCTGAGATCAGCAACTCCAGACCTGTACGAAGCTGTATTTTGCTGTCTTAACACAGTAGACACACCCATAAACATGCTAATACTTGGTTGATTTCCCTCATCTTGTAAGATGGAGATAATCGCAAACAGACCTGGAGGAAATGACCTGTGCTTGTATCAGATACTTGCTTGGTAACATCATCATAATGAAGCAGAATTATAACAGGTAGTAACCTGTTGCAATGCTTTTAACTTAATGTGTGTTTTAACATGTTCTTCTGTTCTTTTGTTTCCTGTAAATGATCTTGATTTGATTCAGTTTCTTTCTTTCTTTCTTTGGACAAAATTGTTTCACAGGTGGTGGCATGTACTTGGAGCTGGATTCAGGCAGTGTTGATGACCTCTCTGTGATGTTTGTGGCCATTGATAATCACTTCCTAGGCCCATTATTTTATTATTTTATTAGCCATTATTTTATTAGAGGTTTGCAAAATGGTGATATTTAAATTCTACCTAGAATATTTTAATAAAGAGAAGTTACAGTATTTGAGATATAGTTAGTATAGAAAAGGCAGCTTACATGTTCGATTTATTTAAAAAAAAAGTTTTCAACATTATGAGATTATAGGACAAGTCTGTTCCAGATGAATAAATTAAATTGGTCCATCGTTTTTCTTTGAAACACCAATCTAAATTGCACTAGTTTTTAGAAACAAGTAAATCCAAAGGAAACTATTAATAGAAAAGTCCTTTTGGTATATTCTTACAGTAGCTGAACTCATTTGAAATTAAAATTTAATTGTAGACACATCTTGATGCTGTTAATGGAAGTGGAATTTTGTTGAGTTATACCAAGATTTTTCTTGCCTCTAGAATAACAGGTTTATTGCATGTAATGATCCTTTTATGTATCTTACATTGTGCTCTGAGAGCAGATTTGAAAGTGCACAAGGCATCCTTGCCTCGACGGTGCTGGTAGTGCAATAGAATAGGTGAAAAGTTGACCTTTAATATACATTTGTCACTGGCA